>NC_049202.1:6707728-7012728 GCF_013347855.1 Anguilla anguilla
TAAATTCCTTGTTTGTTTTCTGGGGTTCAGTTTTCACAGCGGTTAACAGTTTGTGTTTGTCATGCGTTGTAACGTTTGATTTATTGCTCGGATTTTTGGAATTCGGTGCGAGGGGGGAGGGAGCGCATGGCCCTTTCTTAGCCTTTTTTTTTTTTGCATTTTTATTTATTTATTTTTTTACTGGCATGAGCTGTTCTGGGATGCATGGAGATTTCTCGGCAAAAGGGCAGTTTCTATTTCTGTGAGCTGGGCGGTTTCGTGCGCCGGGCTCTTGGACTCGATCTGTTTGACTTCGCCGATAGCGTCCAGCTCGCCGTGCCCTCCCACCTTGTGTGTACGGGGCTGGTTTTTGTTCTTTCATAACACGGGACCGGTGGTTTAGCGGGTACCATGGAGCCTGTGCGCTTTCTCCCAAAAAAAAAAAACCCCCAAAAAAAAAACAGGCTCACATTGCAAAAAGCCGCTCGCTGGGAACCTTAGCCCGCTAGCTGTTCTGCTGTTGAGGCGGCGCTGGAAATTGATTCTGAAGCTATTTCTGCTTTGTTTTTATGGAGCGCCTTTCATACGAAACCACCGTGTCATTGGAGTAAAAAGAGGATAGAACATCGAGTAAAATAAACAACTTATTATTCGTTTCAGTTGGTTACCTGCTGAGGTTTAAATCTAGCAGTGGAGGGTCTGATTATTTTAGTGGTGAGCTGTCCAATGGGCTTGGGTGCCTACGCAGAGAAGTGAGCAGAAATTGAATTATTGGGCTCCCTCTGAAATTTTGGTAAGACAGTTAGTATCATGGGCGTGTCATTTTGCTAATGACAACTATAACACTGAACTGAACAAGCAGAGGTGGTTTTCAAAAAAATCATTTAAAACATGTTAAGGCTAACACTGATGCAATACAAAACCCAGCGCTTCTGTGCGACCTGAACACTGTAAACACTTTATCTGGGGAGAAATCTGCTACCTGTACACGGGAAGCCTGTCATCCCGAAGTGCTCGGTGCCAGAAAGCCAAACCGGGCGGGTTTTATTTTTTTTATTTTTTTTGGGGAACTGGTTCTGAAGTGGATAATTACATGTGTTGTTTTTGGGAGGGGTGGCTCGGGATGCGTCCTGCCAGGACCGTGCGTGCGTCTGTGTTCTCTGACCCCCCCTCTCTCTCCACCCCCCCCCCCCCCCGGTGTGTCCCCCCCTCTCTGCGCAGCTGCAAGTACGGATGGCAGGGGGAGTACTGTGACCAGTGCATCTCTCACCCGGGCTGCGTGCACGGGACCTGTGAAGAGCCCTGGCAGTGCCTCTGCGACACCAACTGGGGCGGCCAGCTCTGCAACAAAGGTAGCCCAAACACCTTCGCCCCCGTCCCGTCCTGTCCCACCCCACCCCCCACTCCCCGTCCCCATCCCGTCCCCTCTTCGTCCTGTCCCATCCTGTCCCCGTCCTCATCTCCTCCCACCCCTGCCCCCGTCCCACCCCATCCCGTCCCTCTCCTGTTGCTTTGCACACCGTCCCACACAGTCCCGTCCCATCCCACACCATCCCACCCATCCTGTCCCACCCCACTCCGTTCCGCCCCGTCCTGTCCAGTCCCGTCCCCGTCCCTCCCCATCCCTCCCCTCCCTTGTTGCTTCGCACCCCCTCCCGTCCCTCCCCATCCCTCCCCTCCCTTGTTGCTCCGCAGGCCGTTGCGTGTTGCCGTGCGTACCTGCGGGGGTGATGTCACCGTTTCGGGCTGGCGCGGCTAGCCTGCGTTAGCGCTTTAATGGTTTAGCGAGTGCGGTCTTGTCTGAGGGCGGTTTCTCACCCGGGCCTGCGCTCACATGACCCGTGTGAATGAAATTTTTCCACTTCTGATTTTCGCCCAAGTCGCTGGATCAAGAGCTTATTTGCGGAAATAATGTCATTCGAGGTGTTCTAATCAGGGATATCATTTTGTCTGTCCCCCCCCTCCCCAATAGGAAATTGATATTTCCTCCTCTGTTGAAACGTATATGATCTGAAAATCCAGTATTTTTATTAATCATTATTAAACAGTATTGCTTTATTAATGGGGGGGGGGATCACTTCACAGTAACAACGTCCATGTGAGGGTAACCTAGTTCACTATCTGCCGCAGTTGTGCTGTTTGAATGTTCTGTTGTGTGCATTACCGGAGTTCAGGGAAAAATGACTTAGTTCCACGGAACACACATCTGTAAAATGGCCACTAAAGTACTATCTAATCTAATCTAATCTAATCTAAACACAGGTGATACTGCAGCTTCCCCTCTCCCACCGGCCCGCTCCAGCTTTAACTGCCTCTCGCTTTCTCTGTGTTTTTGGGAGCGTTTCATTCATCTTTTTTTTTCGTTTTTGTGGCCTCCCCAGATCTGAACTACTGCGGGACCCGTCAGCCCTGCCTCAACGGGGGCACCTGCAGCAACACGGGACCCGACAAGTACCAGTGCTCCTGCCCCGAGGGGTACTCCGGCGTCACCTGCGAGCGGGGTACGTGTCCTCTTTACCCTCGATTCGGGACGGGGGGGGGTGCAGGGGTCGAGGAAAGGTTTGGATTTTGGGAGTTGCGCCCGGCCTGGTTGGGTGGTTGGTTGGTAGGGCCTGTTAAGGAAGTGGAGTTGTTCGCTTGGGACTGAAAGTTCCTTTGTTTGGGTGGTGAGTCTGTTTCTCTGCTCTTATTATAGGCTGTTTAGGGTTCGAGCAGAGAGGGCGTGTGTGCGTCTCTCTTAGTCACCACTGAACTGTATCTGCTACATGCATTAAGGTTTTACGCAATTTATTGAACGTGTAGAGTAAGGAATTTCTTTGGAATGGATCTGTGGTGATTTGGGAAGCTGAGAATGTGTCGGTTTGGCAGTAGGCCAGTGGCAGCTTACATGTCCTAGCAGAAAAAGACCTTTGACTCCCGCCCCCCCTAAAAAAAAGAGTGCTTGTAGGTCGGGGCGAAACCGCACATCTCGCGCTGATGAGTCTGTCGGGGGTCAGATCCCATTTTCATCACGTGATCCCGTGGGACCAGCACGGAAGGTTCCGGAGCGCTGTCGGGTGACGCTGCGGAATCCTGCGGGGGAGAAAATGACCTCATTCAGAGTCATTATGAGAGGGTGCGGGGGGTGTGTGTGGGGCTGGGGGGGGGTCTTAGCAACTACATCTAATCAGTGAGTTGATGGACCTTGAGGGTAGTCCAGTTAACCCCCTGGAAGAGTGGTTTCACCCACTTTTTTTAAGGCTTTTAAGGTTTTTTTTAAGAGAGTTTGCAGCAGACGGACAAGAGCGCTTGCCTGGCCGTTAGCTTTCCAGAGAAATTAAAGATTCGTCTCCAGAACATGCATTTTACTCACTATGAGAAGACCCCTCTGGGTGCTGACAGCTTTGCTGTTTACTGAGGTGTCCTGGAGGGCCGCTTCGCGTTTAATGAGCCTGAGGTGGATTAAGGCCCCACTGTCAGTCATACGGTGCAAGGGAGGGGCCTGCTGAGATGAGATCCCCGCCCCCTCCACCAGGGCCAATCAGGGAATGATCTCCAGAGACCGTGTCAATAATGGAAGTCATTCATTGATTCGTAGGGTGAATCTGTCCTGACTTGTGCAAGGGGGTTGTGGGTGGGAAATGATTCCAGGCCTTAATTCTGGCAAACTGCCCAACCTCGCTCCCTGCCCCCATACCCCTATGCCCCCATACCCCCCCCCCCACTCTCCTCTAAAGACGAATCCGGGGTGCTCGGGTGGAAGTCACGGTGCATTGGTCGGGTCAGCTTAGCATGAAAGATGATTTCCTGCCTGTGTGTGTGCGCTAGCTAGCGCGCGGGGCTAATGAGGCTGAGATGGGATTCGCACAGAGGGTCTCCCTGCTGGAGCACGCCCAGCCGACACCCCCTCAAACGCTTGGTGTGGTCCGGGAGGGGAGGGGAGGGGACGGGAGGGGGGCTTTCTTCAGTCCAGTGGCGTAACCAGGGGGAGGATGTTTTGGGTTGTGTGGGATGTGTGTGTGTGTGTGTGTGTGTGTGGCTGTTAGACTGCAGAGGTATGTGTGTGGGATGTGTGCAACTCCCTGTTGTGTGTGCGAACCCCAAGTTTTTAAACATTTAGGCGCTCCCCCCCCCCTCTTCCTCTCCGCAGCCGAGCACGCCTGTTTGTCGGACCCCTGCTCCAACGGCGGGAGGTGCGTGGAGACCAGCCAAGGATTCGAGTGCCAGTGCGCCCCCGGGTGGACGGGCCCGTCCTGCGCCATCAGTAAGCGCCCCCCCTCCGAATTTGAGCTTTTGGGACTGAAACCCCCCATCGCGAGCCGCTGCTGTGTTTCCGGTGTAACTCTCCCTCCTCCCCCCCCCCCCCCCCCCCCTCCCCCCTCCCTCACAGATTTGGATGACTGTGACCCAAACCCCTGCAGCCATGCGGGGACCTGCCAGGACCAGGTGAACGGGTTCAAGTGCAGCTGTCCCCCCCAGTGGACAGGGAGGACCTGCCTCATCGGTGAGCACCCCCCCCTCCCCTGTCCCGTGGATGGATCACCGGTTTCCTGTGTGGGGGGAGTGAGCCTCACTGTTCTACCCTGTCGATTCTCCGATGGGATCCGTTAGCTTGGCTCGCTAATCCAGAACGATCTCATGACTGAGCCGTCCGCTCTTTCCCTGTCCACCCGTCCCATCTGAGAGCTGGTCTGAGAAGCCTGATTAGCCCCATTCACTGTCCCTAATCCACTAAACCCCCAACCCCCCCCCCAAAGCCCCCCCCGCCCCACCCGCCAGTGAGCAGGCAAGCGAACGCTGGGTCTGTCCATTTGTGTTCGTTTGTTTTTAATTTCAGCATGAATGGCTTCTCGCCACGGCAACCCGATCCTTACGGTTTGAATTCGACCCCGAACTTAAGGGGGAGGGAAGGGGGGGGGGGGAGTGTGCGGGGCCCACAGTGCCAGTTTCTCCAGAAGTCACGAAGAAGAAGAAAAAGAGGGTTCACATCACCTGCTATCGTTTCCTCCTCTTATTTCCTCTGGTTAACCGCAGGAATTTTGAGCGTGTTCCGTTTTATTCCCCCCCCCCGCCCCCCCTCTCCCCCCCCCCCCCCCCCCCCCCCCCCCAGATGCCAACGAATGCGAGGGCCGGCCCTGCGTGAACGCCAACTCCTGCCGCAACCTGATTGGCGGATACTTCTGCGACTGCATGCCGGGCTGGACGGGCCAGAACTGCGACATCAGTGAGTTCCAGAACGCGCCGGAACTTTCCCCCCCGCCCTGTACGAAAAGGGGCCGGCTTCTGCAGGAGCCGCCACCTAAAGAAAAAAAAAAACACAAAAAAAACCCCCCAAAGCAGACCTCTTTATCCGAAAGGGGAGTAGCCTGTCTGGAACCAAAATATACACCTTTATCAGAAGCCATTAGTCCGGTGCGCGGCTGGGTCACTGATAACGGCTAAAACAATCATGTGAAGTTTTTAGCCGGTCCGCGCCGCGAGAGAGATGGGGGGGGGGGAGCTGCTGCTTTTCCCACCCTGCTCGCAGGCTTATCGAGGGGGGAAGCGCGCAGGAAACATAACAAAAAAGCGCTTATCGGACCCTCGCTTCGCCCGGCTCGAACCGCGCGCCATTTTTCTTCCTTAAAGGCCCGCGGGTCGTTTTGACGTTTAGGTATTTTTAAGTTTTATTTTTTCCTGTTTAACGTGTCTTGAAATTTTTTTTTCTCTCTCTCCGCAGATATTAACGAGTGTCAGGGCCAGTGCCAGAACGGAGGAACGTGCCGGGTAGGTCATCCGCGCTCGCCGCTTGTCCCGCACGTTTTCGGTCGTTTTTGACCGAGTCAAACTACACCCTCCGCTCCAAAAACAAAGTGTTCCACCTTTTAAACATTTTAGAAGTAGAAACTGTTTGCAGAAACGCATTTCTGTTACTTTCAATCCCGCACAAAACAAAACATGCATAATTAAGTTGTTTTGGCAGCCCTGACAAAAGGGGTGGTGGTGGGGGGGGGGCAGCAGGGGGGGGGGTTCCTTGACTACAATAGATCAAATTACCCATAAACATTCTTGACCTACAAGCACTGCCCGGAATTCTGAAAAGTATTTTTGAAACTGTTCTTTTTTTGAATGTGAGTGATTGGAGTGCTTTTCTCTTGTTTTTCACACACCCCCCTCCCCCCCCCCCCCCCGGTGTTTTTCTCCCTCTCTCTCAGGACCTGGTTAATGGTTACCGCTGTGCCTGTGCCCCCGGTTTCGCGGGGGAGCACTGCGAGCGGGACGTGGACGAGTGCGCCAGCGGGCCCTGCCTGAACGACGGCCGCTGCCTCGACCAGGTCAACGGATTCCAGTGCCTGTGCCTGGCCGGTTTCTCCGGCAACCTGTGCCAGGTGAGCAGCGCCGAAATCCACCTGCCACCCCCTCCCCTCCTCTCCCCCGCTCTCTCTCTCTCTCTCTCTCACTGTGTCTCGCTCTCTCACTCCATTTTTCTCTCATGCATGTTCACTTTCTGATTTTTTTTGTTTTGTTTTGTTCTTTTATTTATATACCTCCATTTTGGGGGTGGGGAGAGGAAGGGGGGCTTATGCAATGTTCCCGGCCGTTTATTTTTTTGTGATTAGGGGGAACAGCGTGTTGTGCTACTACAACAAAAAGTTGGGAGGGGGGTGTAGACCAAATGTGGCGTATCTCTTTCACTCATTGTTCGACGCTGCCCCCCCCCCCCCCCTCTCCAGCTGGACATCGATTACTGCGAGCCCAGCCCCTGCCAGAACACGGCGCAGTGCTTCAACCTGGACACCGACTACTTCTGCAAGTGCCCCGAGGACTACGAGGGCAAGAACTGCTCGCACCTGAAGGACCACTGCCGCACCACGCCCTGCCAAGGTACGCGGGTCTCAGTTCCCCCCTCGCTCGCGGCGTTAGGCCCCGCCCCCCTCGCTCGCGGCGTTAGGCCCCGCCCCCCTCGCTCGCGGCGCTCCGTGCTGTAAGCCAATCGCCCCGCGGGCCGAGCCGTAGCTCAGCGTCGGCGGTTCGTTGAGCGCCATTGTGCGCCGCGGAGCAAGCGATCAATCCCCACAGGCCCCCCAGGGGCTCGTTACCACGGAGACCGCTCAGATATTGTTTCACGTGTCCTCGAGCTCTGCGGACGGAACGTCTTTGACCGAACCCCCCCCCCCCTTATAACTATGAACCACCCCCCCCCCATTGCCAAAAACAGTTCCCTTCCCCCCTGTCTTCACCTTCCCAACCCCCCCCCCCCCCCCCACCAGCATTCCCGAAAATGTGGGGAACTGTTAGCAGCTCCGTGTGTGTTCTCCGCGGTAATGACTTGGTGGGCTCCTCTGTTCCTTTGTTGTGTGAGAGAGACTGAGAGTGAGTGAGTGAGTGAGGGAATGACAGGGAGAGAGAGAGAGAGGCCCAGAGAAAGTGAGCGAAAGAATGAGAGAGCGAGAAAATGAGCAAGAGAAAGCGAGAGAGAATGTGGGGGGAGAGAGAGAGAGAGAGAGAGAGAGAGTGAGAGAGCGGAGGTCAGGCCAACTACAGAGCCAGATAGCGGACACGCCCCTCTGCTCGGCGGGGGCTGGCGGTTAATGTTTAGAAGAGCGCGGCCCGGACCCCCATCCCTCCCCCCTCCCTCCTCCTCCTCCTCCTCCTCCTCCCACAGGCGGGAGATTACTGAGGGGAAAAATGAAAAACAATCCCGATTCAGGAAAGAAGATAAAAATGTGGGGGTTTTTTTGTCCCTTTTTTTGTTTTGTTTTTAGTTTGAATCACAGAAAAAATCAGAGACTCTTCCCCTTGATTAATGGAAGTTGCTCTTCCTGTGTAATTGATACGATTACTGTTATCATTATTAGTAACCCCTTTGTGTGAATTGTGGACCGTGTAACGTATGCGTGTTAAAGCAGAGGGGAAGCGGTATGGCTGTTTTGCGCGTACGATGGGTGGGGCTTCTCCGAGTCACATGTTGTGCGTGACTAACCGCCGCTCCTGTTCCCCGCAGTGATTGACAGCTGCACGGTTGCCGTGGCGTCCAACAGCACCCCCGAGGGCGTGCGCTACATCTCCTCGAACGTGTGCGGCCCCCACGGGCGCTGCAAGAGCCAGGCGGGGGGCCAGTTCACCTGCGTGTGCCAGGAGGGGTTCATCGGGACCTACTGCCACGAGAGTGAGTCTCATCCCTCCCTCCCTCCCTCTTCTCTTCCGTTACCTCTCTCCTTCGTTCTTTTATTCGCCTTTCCGTCAGAACTGGCCCCTCCCCTTCCCTTCCCAAATGCCAGGGGGCCTAATTTGGAATTAGGAGCTGTACCCCTTGTCGCTCTCGTGCTCAGGAGAACACTTGAGATGGAGGAGCTTTGACCTTTGACCTTCAGTGCTCGGGGGGAAGATGTGCACAGTTTATCCCTGGTTGAAATCGATGGGATTGCATTAATTCCTTTAAGTAACTTAACCCTTTAAGCTGTAAGATCACAAATGTGTGATGAGAATGTTCCTAACTGAACATTCTAATGCTGATGTCACCAGCTGATGTCACAGTCACTACTGGTAACAGAGCAGTGGAGTTCTATAACTTCAAGCACTGGAGTGAAATTGTCTGCGCTTGTATTCTTTCTTGCCCCTGTGTCTAGGCTCATTTGAAGTCTCACTGTCCATTTCTCTCTCTCTCTCTCCGTCCCTCTCTCCCTCCCTCCCTGTCTCGCTGCTGCAGACATCAACGACTGTGAAAGCAACCCCTGCAGGAACGGAGGGACCTGCATCGACAAAGTGGGCGTTTACCAGTGCATCTGCGGGGACGGCTGGGAAGGTGTTCACTGCGAAACCAGTGAGTGCTCTCTCTCTCTCTCTCTCTCTCTCCCCTCCTCTCTCTATCTCTCCCTCTCATTAGCGATGCCGCCTCTCTCTGTGAAACAAAGGGGATGACGTGTTCCCCTCCTCCTCTCTCCCCCAGACATCGATGACTGCAGCACCAGTCCGTGTCACAACGGAGGGACGTGTAGAGACCTGGTGAACGACTTCTACTGCGAGTGTGCCAGCCCCTGGAAGGGCAAGACCTGCCATTCCCGTAAGTGTGTGTGCGTGCGCGTGTGTGCGCATGTGTTTGCGTGCGTGTGTGTGCATGTTTGTGCATGTCTGTCTGTGTCTGCGTATGTGTCTGTGTCTGTATGTGCGTGTGCATCCGTCTGTCTGTGTGTGTGTGTGTGCGCATTACGTACGTGTCTGTCTGCCTGTGTGTGTCTGTGTGCGTGCGTACACGTGTGTGCGTTGCGTGTGCGTGCGTACACGCGTGTGCGTGCGAGGCTGACCTCTGTGTCTCTTCCAGGCGAGAGCCAGTGCGATGAGGCCACCTGCAACGGCGGCGGGACCTGCTACGACGAGGTCGACACCTTCAAGTGCATGTGCGCGCCGGGCTGGGAGGGCGCCACCTGCAACATCGGTAAGCGCCCGCGACCGCCAGGCCGGCCTGTCAGTCACAGGCCCCCCTCGCCTCCCGCCCCCCCCCCCCCCCCGCCGAACGCCCTGACAGTAATCTGCTTAAAGAGCCCCTCCCGGGGCAGATTATCCCCTCACGGCTCTCTAAACTCCGTCAGGGTTCGGGAGAAACGTCTGAGCCGCGTCGACGTGCGTGCCAGCGCAAAAAAAAACAAAAAAAACAACCTGCAGAAATGAACAAGCACTCCGGGACGGTGAGGGGGGTGGTGTGTGGGGGGGAACTCGCTGGAAGTGTGTGTTTGACTGTGTGTGTGTGTGTGTGTGTGTGTGTGTGTGTGTGTGTGTGTGTGTTTGTGTGGGTTAGAGAGAGGTGATCATGTTCTCTCTGCTCCATTTCAGCCAGCACATACAGCCTCTTTCTGGAGAAGGTGTTCATTTCGTTGTCCCTGAAATACTGTCCTGAGGCGTTTGTGTTAACGGGCTGATTAATTGATTTTTGCAATTATGATAGAACGGTTACCTGTTCTCATATTGAGTTAGATGGTTTAAGACATGGATCCTCAAATCCAAATCCGGCCTTGGTTTTCGTTTCCCTCAGGTAATTAACTGAACAATTAGCGCTACTGATTAGGAGGAGACTGCATTCACACCTGACTCCCAGGTAAACGGAGGGTGGAAGACCAGCAGTTCTTGGACTGTGCTTTGAGTAACAAGGGTCTAAGGCATCCCCTGCCAAATCCCTGTTTAGCAGTCTCAAAAAAAAGAATGAAATTGTGTTTGTGTGTGTGTGTGTGTGTGTGCGTGTGTGCGTGTGTGTGTGTGGTTCACAGGAGGAGGGAAAAAATGCTAACCGCTTCCGTTTTCACCCCGCAGCCAAGAACAGCAGCTGCCTGCCGAACCCGTGTGAGAACGGAGGCACCTGCGTGGTCAGCGGAGACTCCTTCACCTGCGTCTGCAAAGAGGGCTGGGAGGGCAGCACCTGCACCCAGAGTGAGTGCCCCTTCCCTGGGGTCGCGGGGGGGCGAGGGTCGGGCCTCTTAGCCCTGGAGCCTGGTGGTCACTTTCTGGAGCGGGGGCAGAGTCTGTTCTAACGGACATCTGTGCCCCAGGCTGCTAACCCCAGCTCTGAATGGTACCTTACAGGCTGCTAACACTAGCGTTGGATGCTAACTTACAGGCTGCTAACTCCAGCACTGGATGCTAACTAATAGGCTGCTAACGGCAGCGCTGGATGCTAACGCACAGGCTGCTAACGGCAGCGCTGGATGCTAACGCACAGGCTGCTAACGGCAGCGCTGGATGCTAACGCACAGGCTGCTAACTCCAGCACTGGATGCTAACGCACAGGCTGCTAACTCCAGCACTGGATGCTAACTTACAGGCTGCTAATGGTAGCGCTGGTCCCCTCATAGGCTGCCGTAGGCCATGGGAAATGCTGCTTATTCTTTAAAAAAAAAAGGGAACACAGATGTTATCTTTTTGTTTTTTTTTCTGGAACATTCCTGACCCGCATGAATCCTCCTCCCCCCCCCTCTGCTGTGTATGGGTCCAAAAAAAAAAAAAAAAACGAAAAGGGGCGTAAATGTATTCCCAAATATTATGTCATGGGCGCAGTTAATAAGACTGGATAATCGGTAACTCACAGACCAAAGTCGTCTCGCCTCTTAGACATGCAAGCGGGGACTTGCTTTTTCTTTTCATCTGTGCTTCCAGGTTTTGATTTGTTTTGGGCTGACGTGTGTCAAACATGCCACTTTCTCTTTTGCAGATACCAATGACTGCAGCCCACACCCCTGGTAAGTCACTCCCTCGAATATTTTTTATTTATTTATTTTTTTTTTTTGGGGAATTCGCGATGGTAAACAAGTCCCGCCGGTGTCGGTTCCCACAGCTTCGCGCAGGAGCGTTTGGCATCGGAAACACGCTCAGCTGTTCCTGTCTGCTGCAGCGCTCCTTCTGAAGGCTGTGCAGACACAGCCGCTGGCATCCAGTGTCTTTTTTTTCCTCCCCTTTTCTTTTTCCTAATGAAAATTGGTGCAGAGCAGTTTTGTGCCATTAAAAAGTGCAGGGCTGTTTTGTTATGAGAGTAAACTTAACATGGATGGCCAAGCAGAGGGGAAAAAATAAGAACAAAAATAAAGTATAGTAAATCGATAAATAAGTATATAAGACCTGGCACAAAAAAGAAAGGGACTTTTGGCTGGACCACAACAGTGGGTAACAAAGTTACACCATTGGTCGGCCGAGTTATGAAGTTACACCATTGGTCGGACGGATCACGTGTGTTAGGTCAAGCCATATGCTAGGTTTTGACCTGGTCTTGTTTGGTGAGTTGCATGCCTAGAATCAGGGAGCTGTGACTGCCTAGATGCCAGACTAGCGGTGGACTGTGACTGACCGTGTTGTGAGCCACTGTAACTGACGGGCATCGCCCTTTCCGCAGCTACAACAGCGGGACGTGCATGGACGGCGACAACTGGTACCGCTGCGAGTGTGCCGCTGGATTTGCCGGGCCAGACTGCCGAATAAGTGAGTATTACCCCCCCCACCCCCCCACCCCAAAACTCCGCCCCCCCCCCCCCCCCAGGGGACCCGGGCCTGATCCTACGCTAATGCCCATTAAAGTCTGCCATGTGGGAAAAGTCAATCCCCCCCCCCCCCCCCCAGCTCCACTCCTATAGCCAAAGCCCGCTCCTCTCCGTCATTATGGACGCGGTGTCGATGTCCAATTAGAACAGCTTTGCGCTTGCGGGTCGAGGGGAGAGGGCAGCCGGGGTCACGCGATTAGGGTTCGGGGTCCCCGGGGGGAGAGCTGCGCTCCTGGGCGCTAATCGGGGACGGAAGGCCGCGCCGATTAGCAGCTTGTTTTCGGGTTTGCTTCTCTCCTTCTCGCTTTGAGAGGCTCGCCCACGTGTGTGTTTACCCAGCTGCGTCAGGGTTTTATCAGTCAGAGCCGATTTTAAAATGATTAGGAGTTTCTGAAGGCGTGTCAAGCTCAGACTGCAGTATTACAAGACGTTGTCACAGCCTTCCTTTACAGAAATGGAATATTTAGTAAATTTGTGGACTTTCCACAAATTTAGTGTAAGTGTAATCCTTAGCAGTGTAAATGTTGGAACATCTCCGTGGCAATAATGTGTGTAGTACCAGTAAAATATCTCACTCCCCAGCATGTTTCTGAATGTGTTCCAGTTCCGTGAGGGTTATGCTAGCGTGTGGGTTTTTGTTGTTCCTCCTTCGGCGATGGGGCCCGGGTTACCGCCTGTCCTCCGCGGGACGCGAGGCGAAACGGGCCCCGCCACCTTCAGCACTCTTAAATCTTGATTGTTACTCGCTGGCCTCCGATTGGCCCGCGTCGGGTTTCAGCGAGGAGACCATAACGAGTCCGACTCGTTCTGTGGAGAGCAGCAGCTCCGGCTGAGAGACAGGCTCTGTGTGCCGCACGGCGCGAGTGGCTGGCCGATTGTGTTTCTGTTTGGGTGTATTAATTCATTATCCCCCCCCCCCCCACCTCTTCCGCAGATATTAACGAGTGCCAGTCTTCGCCTTGCGCGTTCGGCGCCACCTGCGTGGACGAGATCAACGGCTACCGCTGCCTGTGCCCCCCCGGGCGGGTGGGACCCAGGTGCCAGGAAGGTGAGACCCCCCACCCCTCGGGTGACCTCAGTTCACCCACAGTCCACTGAGGTCTGCATGTTTTCCCGTGCCTCGAAAAAACACTGTTAACCATCTAAGGTGTGACATCACAGATGTGATTAGAATGTTCTCAACATGAACGTTCTATTGCTGATGTCACAGTCACTGCTGGTAACTGGATGCAGTGGAGTTCCAGAACACTGACTTTTGAAAAAATTTTGCACTCCGTCCCTCGTAAAAAGAGGCGGGTCCCTGTTCCCTGAAGGCCCCCTGGCTGCAGTAGTTCTCAGTTCAGGGGTACTGAACGTGACAGATTTACCACTGGAGTCGGGTCGCACAGAGTGTGAAGTGCGAGCGATGGCTGCAGATAAGACGGCCCCAGGCCAGCCCTAACCCGCCAGGAGAGCGCGCGAGCGGTAAACTTGACTCCTTTTTCTCCCTCCCCCCCCCTCGTAGTGACGGGAAGACCCTGCGTCACCAACGGGCGCGTGGCGGCGGACGGGACCAGGTGGGAGGAGGACTGCAACACGTGTCAGTGCCACAACGGGAAGAGCACCTGCACAAAGGTACGACTCCCCCCCCCACCCCACCCCCCCCCTCCCCCCAGGCAAACACCTGAGGCCGCTTACCGCCCCTTTACTGTGGGCCACACAGACTGAGTACTTATCAGGCCCCACATGCCACACCCTTTATCTACAGTGCCCTGAATGAGTAGTTGGCCCCTTCCTGATTTCCTCTTATTGCATATTAGTCACGCTGAATGTTTTCAGATCTTTAGACAGTTTTTTTTTTTTTGTGTTACTTTATTGTCCAATTTGGGGAACTCCCATTGGTTAGTTTCTCCCCCGTTCTGTAAAACAGAGCCACCCGTCGAGTGAGAAAACAGTCGTGTGTCCCGCTGTTTTACATCACCGTGGCGACAGTACACGTTTAAATAATGGGTCTCTTGGTGAAGGGATGGGTGTGCTGGACATCTAGCCCATCCCTGAGGTAGCCCCCCCCCCCCCCCCCCCGACCGCCAGAATTTTTTCGGGGTCCTGATGGACCTAACCGCTGACCACCCCGAATATCGCCTGCTCGCCCCTCTTCCTCGCTTCGTCCGTTTATTTATTTTTGACTTTTTTTTTTCCCGTTCAGCAGATGTGGTGCGGCCCCAGGTCCTGCCGGGTGCACAGCAAAGGTCGCGGGGAGTGCCCCGCCGGCCAGACCTGCGCCCCCATTAAGGACGAGCACTGCTTCGTCAAGCCCTGCCCCGGCCAGGGGGAGTGCTGGCCCTCCGGACAGCCCCCGCTCCGGACCAAATGTCACCCCGGCTCCAATTTCCTGGAGAGCAGCTGCGCCAACATCACGTTCACCTTTAACAAGGAAATCATGACTCCTGTAAGTCATCAACCCGGGGGGGGGGGGGAGAGAGGGGACGGGACGGGAGGGGAAAACCCGATTCGGTTATGAGCTCCCAGTCCATTACGGCTCCGCTAACGATATTCCTGTGCTAACTCGATAGAGCCACTCGAGATCAAATTCACTCGGGCGGCTGAAAGAGGGGCTCTGTTTCGTGTGGGGGGGCGAGACTGGGCGGGACTGGGCGGGGAGGAATCATAATTCGCCTGCCCGGTGAAGTTTTGTGTCAATTTTCTGGGTTTTCCCCCCAGCCATTATGATGATTACCTCACCCCCACCCACCCATCAACTGCCAAAAGATCTATAACCCTCTGCTGTCGGTATTGATTAATAATGTCTGTCGCTGCGTTCGGAAATGGCCAAGCTCCTTTTTTTTTTTTTCCCCTCCTCTAGAATTTTCATTGAAACCTGTGTGAAAAACACATTTCTCCAGCCTCAGAGTGGACAATACCCAAGTCTTCACACTGAACCTCGTTTCCACCCGTCGTTTAATGTGAGGACTCGGGTGTTTTCCGTTCCAACGGTTGAAATAAAAAAGGGGAGAAATGTGCGTTTCACACAAAAACCAAACTCACGTGGCCTGTCCTCGAGCAAGCTGGCCGAATTTGGGATGGCGGTCTGTGACGATGTTGTGAACCAGAATCCCATAGGGGAGAACAACAGCACTTCTTCTGGAAGGTTTTGGATTTTGAAACTGTCCCCCCCCCCCCCCCCCCCCCCCCGCTGTTAGTCACTGCAGGGGTTGACGGTGGAGCACATCTGCGCCGAGCTGAGGAACCTGTACGTGGTGAGGAACCTCTCGTCCGAGCTCTCGGTGGCCATGACCTGCGAGCCCTCGCCGACCGCCAACAACGAGATCCACGTGACGATAGTAAGTACCCATAAGCCACTGCTCCATTCCGAGCGTCTGCCGCATGATTGCCTGTGATTGGACGTAAAGGCCCGTTCGGGTCAGAACACCACCAGCTTTGTACGGGCCTGGGTTTTAAACAAGGGGTCTCTGGACCCCTGAGGGTCCTTGACAGTACTGTAGGCAGGTCCCTGCCCAAATTTGGTATGTGATGAATGTATTTCGAAATGGGGAAAATATTTCAAAATATCAAACCTTCTATTAAATATACCCTTCTTTAACTTATGAAGAAGGTCCCCAGATTGCCTTTGAGAAGTTGAGAAGCCGTTGTCTTCTCAAAGTTGTGGAGTGTCTGTTTTACGCTTGCGGTGGTATTGTGGAGTTGTAGACCAGAGTTGGGTGGGATCGGTTGCAGTTCAGGTTAGGAAACGATTGTAATTTGGTTCTTTTGCACAGCAGTATCCACTGAAATTACGACATGAACTAATGCCGTCCCACGTTCGAATTTCGGATTTAATTTTCCCCTCCGTTTACATTTCTTTATTCCCCCCATTTTTACTTCAGTCAACAGAAGATCTGAGGCAGGACAGAACGCCCATCAAAGAAATCACCGATAAGATCATCGACCTCGTCAGCAAACGCAACGGCAGCAACGCCATCATGACCGCCATCGCGGAAGTCCGGGTGCAACGGCGCCACCCCCCGGCCCCCACCGGTAAGAGGCCCTTCGTCACGGTCGACATCGTTAAGAGGCAGGGGTGTTTTACCAAGTTTAAGTTAGTCTGGGTCTACTTTTGAGCCTGTGAAAAGTTTGTGGGATTAGTTTCCTGCAATCCGATTGGCCTGCCGAGATTGGCCTCCTATTGGAGCCCCGCCTGAATGAGATCATTATTCATCCTTTCACTGGTTTCTTGGTAAAGCACATCCCTGGAAGTTGAGCAGACTAATCTCACATCGGTGTCAGCCTGGCTCATATTACCATAAGGTTATGAGCAGCCTGGTCAGGCTCATAGTGCTGTAAGGTTATGAGCAGCCTGGTCAGGCTCATAGTGCTGTAAGGTTATGAGCAGCCTGGCCAGGCTCATTGTGATGTAAGGTTATGAGCAGCCTGGCCAGGCTCATAGTGCTGTAAGGTTATGAGCAGCCTGGTCAGGCTCATAGTGATGTAAGGTTATGAGCAGCCTGGTCAGGCTCATAGTGCTGTAAGGTTATGAGCAGCCTGGTCTGGCTCATAGTGCTGTAAGGTTATGAGCAGCCTGGTCAGGCTCATAGTGCTGTAAGGTTATGAGCAGCCTGGCCAGGCTCATAGTGCTGTAAGGTTATGAGCAGCCGGAAGGGCTCATAGTGCTGTAAGGTTATGAGCAGCCTGGTCAGGCTCATAGTGCTGTAAGGTTATGAGCAGCCTGGTCAGACTTATAGTGCTGTAAGGTTATGAGCAGTCTGGTCAGGCTCATAGGGCTGTAAGGTTATGAGCAGTCTGGTCAGGCTCATAGTGCTGTAAGGTTATGAGCAGCCTGGTCAAGCTCATAGTAACCCCCAAGACATAAAACCAGTCTTAAAACCAGTATTTCCTCATTAATCAGGATGTACCACATCCTTAACTGGTGCTTGCTTTTTGGGGGTGGTTTTTCGTACATTTGGTTAATGGCGTGTCCTGCTTTACTGATGCCACGCCCCCTTATCCGCAGCAGACTACCTGGTTCCCCTGCTGAGCTCGGTGTTCATCGTCATCTGGATCCTGGCGTTAGGCTCCGCCTTCCTGTGGTGCGTGCGCCGCCGGCGGAAGCAGAGTAGCCAGGGCAACGCCGGCGCCGTGGCGACGGAGGACAACACCACCAACAACGTGCGCGAGCAGCTCAACCAGATCAAGAACCCCATCGAGAAGCACCCGGCCAACGCCAACACCAACGCCGTCCCGGTCAAGGACTACGAGGATAAAAACTCTATCATCGCCAAAATTAGGACAAACAACTCGGAGGTGGTGGTGCCGGAGGAGGAGGAGGAGGGGGCGGAGAAGCGTCTGCAGAAGGGCCGCTTCGCCAAGCGGCCGGCCTACACCTTGGTAGACGGGGAGGACCGAACGCCCCACACCACGCCCACCAAACACCCGAACTGGACAAACAAACAGGACAACAGGGACCTGGAAACAGCACAGAGCTTGAACCGGATGGAGTACATTGTATAGTTGGGGGGGGGGGGGGGGGGCGGAGGGCAGCCGCGTTGCCGTGCAACCTTAGCCCGCTTCCTGCCTCGTAAGCGAGATGGGAGAGGAGGGGGTGGGGGTGGGAGGGTAATGTGGGGTGGGAGGGAGGCGGGTTCTCTCCGAGTTTGTAGTTCTTAAAACTGTTGCGTCATATTTTTTTGACTCTGAGGTTATTATTTGCATAGAATCCCTGTGTTAATTTAAGTTTTGACAAGGCTGGCTTACACTGGCAAGGATCGTTGCTGTGGTTGGCTGGGACTGATCAACTGCTGCGTTTTCACGTCTATGCAAAACTAGTTTCAAGTGCCCGTTTTTCACGAATCAAGACGCGAAAAATTACGTGGTTGGTAAGCGCGCACACGGTGGTTCTTGAGTATTAAGCGAATCTCGCCTTTCCCTTGCGTGGAAAGTGATTGTGAATGGTCTAAAGCATTTTGTTTTTCAAATATAAAAAAAAAAAGAGAAAATGACAACAACAAAAAAACCCTAAATATAGTTTTGAATTCTGAATTTACATGGGCTCTATCTAGTTCTGTATTTGAAAGTATATCTGCAGCTCCATACCACAGCAACCATCACAAAGTTTATTATTTATTATTTTTATTATATTTTTGTTTGTCTGGGGGGTGGGGGAGGGATGGGAGGGGGTCAGGTCAATGTCAGCAGTTGCTGCCAATATGAAGAATTTAAGTGTCAATTTAGAACGTTGTATAGATATGTAAATATTTTTTTTAATTAATCACTGTGTATATTTGATTTATTAACTTAATAATCAAGAGCCTTAACATCATTCCTCTTTTTATTTATATGTATTGTTTAGATTTGAAGGTTTTGATGGCTTTGTAAGCTTACAGCTTCTTTATTTTTGATGAAAATTTTGTTTCATGTTTCATAAATGCCAAAATTTGAAGTGTTCTTGAAAGAATAGTTTATTTTTTAACGATAGGACGGGCATTTTTGTGCCTGCAAAAAAAAAAAAAGAAAAAAAAAAGAAAAAAATGTTTTGTACAATGTCAGATGTTTGAAACCATTTCTATAGTATCTTTTTTTTTTTTTTGCCAGGACTTTTTTTGTAAGTACTTACGGCATGTGAGAAAAATGAAAAAAAAAAATCTATAATTTTGCTGCTTTTTGGGTTTTAGGAAAAAGCATAGCGACGGGCACAGAGACGGACATGACAGGCATCGCTTGCCGTGAATACAAAAAACACTTTAAGGGAACAATATCTTTTTTGTAGCTTAATAGTTGCATGTGACAAAAAAAAAAAATAAAGGCAAGGTGTTGAAGAAGGAAAAAAAAATCAATTATCTTAATCCACACAGTATAACGGACAAAAACCACATTTAGATAAATGTATCTGTAATTACTTTCTGCTTTTTACTAGCGTTAATGTAATAAGCTAGGAGATGAATACTTGAAGTGTGGGATCCAATGAGAACACTGTAGAACCATAATGGGGGTACTGGCCTTTATTAAACAGGAGTCTGTGCTTTATCGCTGTGCACATATTTTTGTTTTTATTTTAGTTTTATTTCGTTTTATTTTTTTTATTTTTTAAAAGGCTCTTACAAAAAAAACAAACATGTTAATCTCATTTGTTAACTTTTGAGATCATGGAGAAAATTTTGCGTACTTTTTTGACTTTAGTGTTATAAACTTGAGAATGGATCTTTTTTTTTGTTTTTGTTTTTTTTGTTTTGTTTTACTGAGGTGTTATTCCTGGCAATAAATCTTTTTTTGAAAGTAATATTTATTAAATATTTTGTATGAAAAGAGGATTCAACTTTTGAAGTGGTTTTATTTGGCGCCAGGAACCTGATTTTAACATTCGCACCAGGCGAAATCAGGCTGGGAGAACTATGCGAGTGGTAACTGTTTTAACCCTTTGAAAGTGTAGGTTTTTCAGAATATATATATATTTTTTAATTATAAATCAGTGTTCTAGAACACCACTGCTTTCAATTGGCAGTAGCGACCGCTACATCAGCATTAGAATGTTTTAAGGACATTGTAATCACATATTTGTGATCTTACACCTTTAAGGGTTAAATATGCTCTTGCCTTGCCCATTTGGTTTAGTTTAAAAATGCTAAGGCAATTTGTGTGCAGGCCCCCCAATATAATTTGCGCTGCTCATTTCTCCATCTTTGTACATCTGGGCGGTGGTGCAGTGCATGATGGGTAGGGGAAGAGCGGGCTCCTTGCCCATAAAGGTTGTAGGTTCGATTATCAGGTTGGGGTACGGCCGCTGTTCCTTTTGAGCGGGCTAATTAGCTTGGATTGCTTCAGTAAAATATCCAGCTGTGGGAAGAAATGGGATCGTCCGTGAGGAATGCAGGTTGTGTAAAAACCGCCGCGGGTTAGCTTCCGCTAAATGCCCGTCACGTAGCGCGAGGCGTTTGATGTCCTCGAACGGTTTATGTTCTCGCCTGAGTGTTTTTTTGGAGGCTTTCTTGCGCAACGCTTAACGGGGGGGGGGGGGGGGGGGGGCGACGCGAATAAGCCGGGGCAGGACAGCCGAAACGTGCCTTCTCCATTCTTCGGGGGTGGGGGGGGGGGACGAGCCCGTTAATTACGAGATCACTTTGGACTTGTGCGTACTGGCAGACACGCCCCCCTCCCAAACCGCAGACCGCCCCGAGGGCTTTGGACCGCTTCGCCTCGTGAAGCGGCGCTGTTCCAAAACTCTCGGGCGTCCCGTGCGAGGTTCATCTCGGACCGCGAGAGAGGGGTCGGGTATTTTCGGCCATCCGCCGTCGCGGTGGAGAATCTTGACATGAATCTGTCAGATGACTTAATGTTGAACCGTGTCCAATGACTTTTAAGAGCCAACGTGACATGAGGAGGGTTCCATGGATGATTGGCTACGTGTGTAGCGGTGTACTGTAACAGGTTGGGGAACTGGGCTTTGGAACCTGAAGGTTGCAGGTTTGAGTCCAATGTTGGACTCTACCACTATGGCCTTGAACAAGATACTTAACCTGTATTGCTTGTCTAAGTATCCAGCTTTATGAATAGATGCTATGTAAAAAATAAAAAAAAATGCCATTTAAAAGCTGCGTTGATCCAGCTTGTCAGAGAGTGTCTGCTAAATGCCTGTAATGTATTGTAATGTGGGGCTGTGGTCCAGAACTTGCCCTTGTCTGAGTGCTAAACCAGTTAGGAAAGTAGCAGCAGATTATCCGCCTCTTGTGGGCATTATTGCCACACTTACCTGAGGTGTTTAAAAGCCAGGTTTAGACTGTGCTAATCCAGCAGACAGCCTTTCTCTTGGCAGGGGTCTGAATTAAGAGGCAGCGGCCATCTTGGAAAGCCAGGCTACTCGCAAAGCCCTTTCAACGTTATGTGCGAGGCGCTGACCTGCTGTTTCCTGCCATCAAAGCCCAGCTCTAGTCCTGACTCTTGCCGGATATTGTCAGTTGCATTTGGGGCCCCATTGGTCATAACTGCGTGCGTTTCTTACACGAAGCCAGCCTGATTTAAGCTTCAAACTTATGGGTTAGATGGAATCAGCAGCAATCCTAGTGATACTGGTTGGGAGTTTCTTGCTGTGTTTCATTTATAGAAATCCAGCAGCATTTAGTCTAAAATAAAAATACACTTTAAAAATCTGTATATTTCCACACATTTAAAAAACAATGTGCCTACTACTGTTGATCTTACGTGGATGAAAGACTTGAGCAATAAGAACTAGAGAAAGTTAAGTGTAGTCTGGCACATCTAAGGAAGTACGGGAAGTGTCGGGAAGTACCACACAAATACTGTTGCTGTGTGTCCGCGCCTATAACGCAACTGTTTGCCCACATTACAGTGTCTCTTGATTACCTTTAAGACCTTTGCTTTTCGCGGGACAACTATGAATAACGAGGCATGCGATTAATCATACCACCATTTCTGCCCACCCTGTCCTTACTGGCAGAGGAAACCTGTGGGGGGGGGGGGGGGGTTAACATTTTATTATAATGGAACATCCCTACGTTTAATGTCATCGTCGCCGCTTCCCATAAAACGCGACAGACCGCTTCGGGCGGGAGGAGTAAAGAGATCGTCAGTTTTTTTTTTTTTTCGCCGATGGAAATAAATTTGAGCCGCGGACAGGGGCGTGTGCTGCGCGGGCAGCTCTCGTGATTAACGTCCTCGGCGAAGAAAACCGACGCGCGGGGCTATCCTGGTACGCGCGTGCGCGTTTGGATCGGTTACCAGCGTCGCGCGGTAGGCTGCTTCCCTTCCTTCGGCGCTCGCCGCGTCAGTTCAGCAAGCTCAGGAGCAGCCGACCAGTTCCGCTCTCTGGTTTTAACTTTTTTTTTTTTTACTTCCTTAGGGATCCTCCGAGCGTCTCTCCCGATTGCTCTCCCTCCTGCCACGTATCCATTTATCGCCCTGCTACGCCACTCACCTTCAGAGAATAATGCGTTAAGGAAGGATCCTGAAGCCGTGTTTAAAAAAAAAACTCTATTAGGCTACACAATGTTTTTGTGGGAGACTTGAGAACGCGTGACGGTCGCATTTATTTATTTTCTGCTTGCGGTCACATGCGCCGTCCGCGCTGCATTTAGAAGTGCCGCAGGTTAACTGATCCGTGCCAAAAAAAAAAAAAGTCAGACAGTTATGACCTGGGTTCTAATTTAATACCCCGTGATTGATGTATGGCGTTTGGTTCTATATGGGTCTATATGATATTAGGTGCACGAGGAAATGAACGGGCATGAGAATGCCGTCGGGTGGTGTCGACTTCAACCTGCGAGCCCAAGTCATCAGATGGTGTCGGAAGCACGCGCGCCAGCTCCGTAAAAGAGACATCGCCTCCGTCCAAAGGGCCAAATACCAGAACTAGTCTATGTGTGACCTCCTGCCTCTCAGCAACATGTAAATATGCATGAGGGTAAATGAGCATCGAATATGGAAATTTATGCTTTTCACGAAGCCCTCTAGCCTCTCTTTGTAAAGTCGTCCAAGAATTCCTAAAGAATCTGGCGGCTTCTAGAATATAAATATCAAAGACAATGACGAACCATCCAAACATTACAGGGCAGAAAAGGTGTGTGTATTTATTTCTGTGTTTGTATGCTGTGTGTGTATCTGTGTGCTGTAGTGTGTGTTGGCATATTTGAAAGCATGTGTATGTGTGAGAATGTATGTCTGAGTGTGGTTTAGTGTTAGAATATTTGTAACTGAGCTCGCAAGTCTGTGGCCATGTTTGTCTGCGTGTGAGAGAATGTGTGTAATGTGTGACTGTATGAGTGTGTGGTGTGTGTGTTTGCTGTAGTGTGTGTTAGCATATTTGTAAGCGATCTTCTGTATGTGTGAGCGTGTATGTCTGTGTGTGAGTGAGAGCATGTGTTTTTGTGTGTTTGTGTGTGTGTGTGTGTGCTTGTGAGGATGTTGCGTGTGTGCGTGCTTCTGAGGCTGTGTGTTTGCAGGGTGTGTTTTGTGTTTGTGTGTGTGTGTGCTTCTGAGGCTATGTTGCAGGGTGTGTTTCTGCATGTGTGTGAGTGTGCGTTTGTGTGTGTGTGCGTGAGTGTGCGTGTGTGCGTGTGTGTGTGTGTGTGTGTGTGAGTGTGCGTGTGTGTGAGTGTGTGTTTCTGCATGTGTGAGTGTGTGTGTGTGTGTGTGTGCGTGTGCGTGTGCGGGTGCGTGTGTGTGTGTGTGTGTGTGTATGCATGCATGCTCGTGTCGGCCTGCGTGTGCTGTAAATATGCGCATAATATCGCATGCATCTGCGTGGCGTCGGGCGTCCTCCTCCTCCGCCTGTCTCCCCTCAGGGGAAGACCTCTCCTGGACCCCGATTCTTTCCTCCCTGTCTGTGGATCTGGAGCTAATCTACCAGCCAGAGGATGCCGGCCTGACAGAGGCTCTTTCATGCTTGCGGCCAGCCTGTTTTGGTTTGTCTGCTCTGTGTTATTTTATTATTATTAGGTTTTTTTTTTGGGGGGGGGGGAGGGGTTTTTAATGTCTTTTTTGTCTTTTTCTTTTTGCACAAGACCAGATTGATTTCAGAGTAGCTTTTTCCCCACACTTGGAAGCAGCGCCTCTTCATACACGGATGTTTTTTTTAGCTGTTTTTTTTTTTTTCAAGCCCCAGAGCATGGCACTTTTTCCCCATGACCTCTGACCTTTCCCTGGCTGAGGGTGATCAGGGATGACTTGGCAGAATCTGTTTTCGTTATTGCTCCGCAGTTGGGGGATATCGGAGACCCTCCGAAGCGGTGTGTCTTCGCACCCTCTCTCAGCTCCTTGCCTCCTCCTCCTCCTCCTCTGTGGCCCCCTCCCTGCCACCCCCCTTTGGATTTTTGGATGTCTGCGGTGCTGACTCACGGCTCGAGGCCCGGGGCCCTGCGCTGGGACGGAGGCCCGAAGTGGCTCCACTTTTTGGCAGCCCAAAGATCCTGGCTGTCCTGGTATCCAGCCCCCCCCCCCCCCCCCCCCTCCTCCCCGCACCTCCTCCCCACACTTCCAGAGGAGCCGGGCCGGGGAGAAGGCCAGAGCGGCGCTTTGATCTCCTCCGTTCTGTCCACCCATCTGCCTTCACCCCTTCCACTCACCGTGGGAGTTCTCCGGGATTTGGACCCCGCCTCATCCCTGGGTCTGTTTTTGTCGCCACGGAAACCAAACACCAGCCAAATCTCCGCGCCCAGGACACGCCTACCTGTAGCACCCCACCTTGAATCTTTAAAGCCATTCAACGAGGAGGCGCAGAACCATAACTTGCTTGCTTGCCAATCATGAATCGTCTTGTGAGCTAGTGATCATATTACAATTCTGATTTATCACATTACATTTCATAGATGCCTATGACGTGCTCATAGCCTTGTATTCATAAAGCTTTTTTTTTAATCAGGAGTGCTGTTCTGGGATCAGTCTTCCCTATCCACATACATAACTTATCCATTATGAGCTAAAAGGCTGAACTGATCTCAGATCAGCGCTCTCTACTCTGAGATGCTTTATGAATATGTGTCTCTGTCTCATAGACTGTTCCTCAGCAGCGCATCATGAACTCACAAGTTTTCGAGAAATACCCCCCTCCCCCCCCGGGGGGCTCTTTTTACACCTGACAATGGCGAACGGCGAAACAAAGCGACTTCAAAGCCGCTCGGTAAAAAAAGGGCAGAACAGAGGTCTTTGTTGAGGTGCGTAACACGGCACCGTGGCCGAACCGGGGGCGCTTTCTTAGTCCCTTTTGTTTCGCGAAAAAAACGTTAAGTCGCGATTCGGACGGAAACCCGACGCCGGCCCTCCCTCGTGGAGAAAATGCCTCTCGTGGGTCCCCTAAGAAAAGCCGGGCGGTTAAAACGTTGACGTATGTAAACGCTCTCGGGGGGGGGGGGGGGAGTAGTAAGCAGTAATTTGGGGGTGGGGGGGGGGCGGGCAGGGTGTCTGTAAAATAGCGGACGCGCTTCGTAGAGAGAAAGACGGCCTACGGTTGGTGAGACCGGGCCTTAATGAACAATCCGAGCCCCGTGGAAAAAGACTCTTTGAAGTCCGGCAGTTCAATAACCCCGGCAGGTGGAGAGCGCTCCCAGCCGTAACAAAGCCGGTCCAGGGCCCATTGTCCCTCTCAAACCCGGGCCTTCAACAGCTGATAATGAAGCCGAAGTCGATGGCGGAGTTCCTTGGCTGAGCAAGAACAGAGCACGTGTTTGTGGGCCTCTGTGCTAGGAGAGGAGAAGGGAACCTCGGAAAACCCGACGGGTCCAATGTAATCCCTCAAAGGCCAACCCCTGCTGAGAGCCGCCGCCATTCAGTGAGCTTTTACACGTCTTCAGAGCTAACGCTGTGCCGATTCCTACTTCATTCCGTAAACGTTTCAAATCAAACCCGGGATTTCAGAAGCAAAGTCCGTTTCGTGTGTCCGTGTTTCCCAAGGTGAAGTTATTCAAATTCAGAGACTTCCTTTATCCCTTTGAAGAGTAGGGTTTCCAGCACTCCATTCCTTTCAGTTACCAGCAGCTAACATGGGCATTGGAATGTTCAGTTCGGAACATTCTAGCCCACACAACAGTATTTGTGATGTCATACCTCAAAGGGTTAAAAGGCCTGGATCGCCCACCTGGGGCTCTGCGCCTGACTCCAGACCATCTGGGTAGGATCACGATCCGTGAGGTCCGTGCAAGCTCTGCCTCTGGTGATGCGGAGGCTTTGGGGACATCCTCTGGACTTCACTGATGTGAGCCATTGAAGTAATGAGAACCGGGAATGTTAACTATTATATCCCTAATGAGCAACATGCCAGATGCTTTTATGGGAGTTCTTCTTGCGAGAGTCTCATTAAGGAGTAGGGTGTTAGCAGTTAGGGAAATCGTGACATGGGCTACTTCACAGAGAGGGTGGCTCGGGTTGGAAATCCCCAGTGCCTGTGGCCTGAGGACAAATGGACCCCCACACCGAGGCATGGACGCACATGGAAAGGCACAGCCAATGGGACGGGTGGCTCCAGGTTCCAGAGAATTCTCACGCTGCCATTCCATTCCATTCCGGAACACAGTTTAAATCGCTTTAAAAGTTCATTTCAAATAACCCTTGTGTGTTTTTTTTTTTGTTTGTTTGTTTGTTTGTTATTTTTTCTTTTTTTTTTTCTGTGGGAAAAGATCACTTCAAAAAGCGAATGCAGTCCACAACTGTTAAACTGACAAAACATGAAAAGCACACGGCTAAAGAATGGAGGGATCTGAGTCTTGCAAGGGTGGGTGTGCGTGTGGTGGCGGGTGGAGGGTGGAGGTGGGTGGAGGGTGGAGGGTGGTTCTTTAAAAGCGTCTAACGGTGTTAAAGTCTCACTGCCTGAGCTCCGACCGTAAAGCATGTAGTCTTTTGTTACCTTGCTGCAGCTCTCTCTGTGGCGGTTTGCGGGTTGGGGGGGGTTGGGGGGTTGGGGGGGGGGGGGGGAGAAGGGGGCGAGGGGGAGAAGTGTATTCCACAAAGACACATCTTCTGACCTCAGCGCTCTGTGAAGCGGACCCACAAACGCTGGAATTTGCCACACACGTTTGTGACAAAACCCCGGCGGAGGGGAGGTCTTTTACAAGCTGGCCTTTGTGTGTATTGTGTTCATGTCTGTGTGGGTTACTCATGTCTGCGAATGGCTGGGGCCTGTCTCAATACACCCCCCCCCCCCCCTTAAGGAGGGCCCAGTGTGTTCAGGGATGTTCAGATGCATGCACACACACACACACAGGCAAACACACATATACACACATACAAACACACATATACAGGCACACATAAAACACACACAAATGTGCACACAAACACATATACTCACACAAGCATATACACACAAGGACCTGCACACACACACATACACACCATGCACACACTTGCAGACACCACAGCAGGGACCTTCCTGTCTCTGCTCCACCCTCTGCAAGAGAGAAAAGAGGATTTTTCTCTCTTTTTTTTGGAAAAACGAATAATTAACAAGAAGAGCCATGACTCAGCCTTTGAAAGCTCTGGGAACCGTGGCGCTGGAGACCGGAGGAATGATGTAAACTCTCTCTGTAAAGGCTGGAAAATGGCCGCCAGGGGAGGACGAAAGGGGATCATAAATAAGAGACAATAACCATCCCGCGTGTGGGCGAAGCTCTGTAAGGCCGTCGCTGGTGCTGACGTATAACCTTTCATAAGGGGGGGGGGGGGGGGGCATTGTTATTTTGTTGTATTTCTGCAGTAGTTTTAAGGCCCCGTCGTGCATTCTTCTCTTTCTGTGTACAGTGCCCAACACGTGCCCCCCCGCGGAGAGAAAGGGACACATGCAACCCACTCCCCCACCCCCCACCCCACACCCCCTTCTTGTGCTAACATCCGATAGCGCGTTAATAGAAGCTGTGGAAATGACACAAAGCCACACTGTCGGTCTAGAAAGCATTACAGAATAGAGGGTGGAAAGGGAGGGATATAATTAAGACTTTAGACTCTAGTGCTGGTCATGCACAATAAGCTCTCTTTTCATCTGTTGCAAGAGTGAGAGAGACAGAGAGAGAGAGATGGGGGAAAAAAATGGATATTTGGTTTCAAAAATCCAAAAAAGAAAAAAAAAAAAAAGAGTGTTACAGCTTCAAAAAAAGCCGAATGACAGTGTAAAATTTGATTGCGGCGAAGCTCGCGCGTTTCCCCACTTTTGGCCAAGAGCGTGAAAGCACTCCACTGCATCCGAACGTGGAACCTCCGCGCTTAAACAAGCCTCTGATGGGCCGGATACTCTCAGACAGCACAATCACCTAGACTGGAGGTTTGGCTGTGTGTCAGAAGTGGAATTTGGATGCCGGAGGACAGAAACCGTTTTTATTTCTTGTGTCGTACGGGTTGGAGGAAAAGCCATTGTGAAATCTTGCACCCATCATGGCTTTGCTTTTAAGAGCACAGCACACCAGCTTCAACATTTGTGCATGTTTTTGCTCTGGCAGAGCACTGTGAAACCTCATTCTACTTATCAAGGTCTTGATTGAAGACCATGATTGGTTAATTAGTTGAATCAGGTGTCCTGGTGCTGGGCTGAAACAAACATCTGCACCCACACCGGCCCTTTTTGGGTAAGATTGGACACCCCTGCTCTAGATTTTCACTCCAGCCCTAACAGAGCACACCTCATCCGACAACTAGAGATCTTGCCGAGCTGCTAATTAGTAGAATTAAGTGCGCCAAATTATGGTCGTAGTGAAAACCTAGATCTCCAGAAACAGTGTTGGGAACCACTGGTCCAGAGTGGGTTTCAGCTGACCAGTTGAGCATTTATGGAACATTCTGGAACAACAACATTGTTCTGAGAGAACAATTTACAACTTCCGTCAATGTGGTGCAAATGGATTGACTCTCTTCAGGAAGAGTGGCACTTGACACCCAATTAAGTGCCCTTTCATCAGGAACTCCTTTATGTTCACTACCAGTTCATGAGCTAAGTTCTATGCCTGTTACATAAACCATGAAAATTCCCATAACTGTGTGGGGTCCCTTATTTCCTCACCCTAACTCCTCACCCTGCCTAGAAAGCTACAGGGGACTGTCAAACAAAGGCAACACTTGACGAGCTGAGGAACACAAAGTACATTGAAAACAGGTGCTTCAGCGCAGGTGTGGTTCTTGAGATAATTAAGGAATTAACGTCCCAGCATGCTCGTGGTTGTGTATAAAAATGCTTGGGAGGCCCAGTCCTGCATTGCTGAGGCTGGAAGAGAGTGCTGTCATTTTTTTTTTTTTGAAAGAGTGCTGGTTGTCGGGGCATGTTTAGCAGGGGTTTGACTTGCGAAGACTGCTGAAGTGTTCCATGACAAATATAGTGACTAAGATGATGTCACCTTTGAGGCCTAAGGGGGAAAATGTCACGCAGCCAACTAGGTCAGAAGTCCATACTTCTCGATCTTTTCGTGCGTTGATTGCGGATGAAAAGGGGGAGACCGTTGTTTTCAAATCGACCTCGGGTGTGACCAGGCAGTTCAATCAGAGCAGTCTATCGAGAAGTCTGAACACGGCTGTTGGTGTTTTCATTATCTGTACTTTTCACCGTCTGTAATTACAAAATGGCCACCGTGCCTCTCGTAGCTGAGAATGGCATTTGTGCTTGCTTCTGCTTCTCCTGCAATGGCCTTAAACTTGCCCCCTGATAACCTCTCAACCCCCCCTCATTTTTGAGTAATTGGAGGAGTGAAGATAAGTGTCCCTTTCAAACCTAAGGCCTCAGATTTTCTAACAATAGCGTTGCCATGCAACCTTCTCGTGTGTCTAATAAGGTAACCAGAGACGTAGTACTGCAATTAACACCCATGGTTGAGTTTGAGGGGGTTTATGCCCTGGACACCTTTCCAATGTCCACAGATTTAGGGGTGTGACACAATCAGGATAGGCAGGAGGCAATACATTCATTGATACCTGGGTCAGACATGTATTCAAAATACTTTAACTCTTTCGATACCAGTAATATGGTGTCTTATCTTCTCTACCTACATTCAACAAAAAACACACCCTGTTTAAATGGTCTCTTCATAATTGACGGTACTCTGCCTGGGAGGTAAGCCGTGACTAAAGCAGGGATCTCAAACTCAGATCTCAGATAATTGCTTGTATCGGCTAGTTTTCGATGTATTCCTCCACTTAAATGTCTAATCTAAGTCATTAATCGGCTAAAGAGTCTGCCTACCTGGTTTCTAAGGCCTAAATTGCCTGCTGATTGAATCACAAAAAACAGCTGAGGCTCTCCAGGACTGGTGTTTGAGACCCCAGGTGTAAAGGGTTGGAGTATTTCAAATAGTTAATTAACTCAGGTGTGTTAATTGGTTTGCAGGTACCTTCTTTCCTGCATGATTACACACAAACGTGATTCTCAAAGGTGGACTGGCTGTCAACCCATCGCAGGGCGCACACACACACACACACACCATTCACTCACACACTCGTACTCATGGGCAATTTTAGACTCTCCCGTTAGTCTAACCTGCATGTCTTTGCACTGGCGGGGGTGGGGGAAGCCCACATGGACACGGGGAGAACATGCAAACTCCACAGCACATGCAAAAAGCCCTGGCTGGGATTTGAACCTGCTACCTTCAGTGCTTCCCACTGCGCCACTGTGCCGCCCATCAGTAGCACGTTAGTGTACCCTCTTAAAAAAATAACTAAATCAATAGAAACGAGAGCAGATAGTTGGCCGCTGAACAGACTGTGCCACACAACCTCCTTCGAGACGTACTTTTTTAACATCTCTGGCGTGGTGCTTTTAAACTTTTTTTTTTTTTTTTTGCTGTTTAATAAACATGAGATAAATTATGTGAACTGCAAGGCAACAACTTTGACACTAGCACCGTGTGGGAGAATTAGGACTTCTTTTTAGGTCTTTAATAATTTGTAATCGCTCGTGTATATGCTTAAATAAATATGACATGAGCAAGCATAATGCTAGGGTGTGAATGTGTAATTGGCATGAAAGTATGCGCAACAACTTGAACCGGCTTCAGTCGAAGTAGTGCAAATTCAGCTGGATTCTTTCATCAAAGAATATCTCAGGAAAGATTAAAAACCTACAGGCCCTACCATGCATGCAGCCTTCGTGCCAAGGGTACGGCATTTTGACATGCATGAACAAGAAAGAAAATTCAAATTAATTTTTAAAAAATGCCCCACAGGAGTCCTGTGAGAGAGAATTTTATTCTTGATAGACACTTTTTTTAATTTCCTGCAGCTGATCTTGATTTTTTTTTTTTAAATCTTACTTGGTTCATTTATTATTGTCATGAAAGAGGAAAAATCTATGGGAATAAGAAAAAAAAATCCAGGCCATCAATCATGTGGTTAATTGCAATTATTTTATTTTTGTGATACATTTTCTTGTGATTTGATTATCCGTTTTATTTCAATATATTGCAATGTATTAAATTTCCGTCAGGGTTATGTAAATATTATGTTCCATAGATCATACACAGCTTTCCCTAGCTCCAGCCTTGTTGCCATCAGTTGTGGTTCCGATTCAGCCAGAGCGGGAGTCCAAATCTTCAGCCCGTGGGCCCCGCTCCAAGTCCCAAAACCCAAAAACCCATGAGCTGCCGCTGGGTTAAAATTCAACTGGCAACCGTCAAATTTAAAAGCTGCGAAAATGATTAATGCATTCGTGATTAATTGTTATTATTGTGATTTTTTTTCTTTCTTTTTCTTCACAGTGCAGGTTTTCCAGGGACTTGTGGTCAGGGCTTGCAAAAATCGGCCCAGTGAGTCACCAGCTTCTCTTCGCTCGGTCACCTGACTGGCAAAGAAAATAAAAAACCGTTTCACGCCAGAGGAGCGAATCCCGTGGGAATGGCTGAGGAGAGGGCACGGAACCTCTCCATTTCAGGGGCGCGGCCTGGCCGGCGCCTTCCAATCGGGTGTCTCGCTGCTCAAGAGATCAACAACAAGAAAATGTTGACACTATGCAGAAAATGGATGGTAAAAAAAAAAAAAAAGTTTGCTGAGAAAAAAAAAGTCCATGCGTATGCTAACCGTTTTATTTGTCTTGGATTTACACGATCACGCCATCGCTGGCCACAAGTGCCCTGAGGATTTACCCGTGTAACAACCTGCTACTCTGGGAGGCGTGGCCTTATGTGTGCCCGCCCCCCCCCCCAATTCACCGTACCCAAACATGGCACGCACAGGGTACTCAGACTGAGATCTCCAACTGCCCCTCTGCGGGCCAAATCGACGGAGTGAAGCGTGCAGGCATTTTCCTAAAATAACACATGGATATATTGTTGATATTATTGTCACCGTCAATTTACGCGATGTGTAATTTATGCTTTATTATGCCTACGTGTTGTCATGCCAACGAAGTGTATTTTAATTTTCATTTGAAGCGTGCAAATTCTAATTACCGAGAGGAGGCTTGAGAGGTGACCCAACTTAGGTGTCTAGGGGGGTCAGGCTAAAGTTTCATTATGGGGCCTAAGATACCCCTTGAGGGCCCCTCTGGATCTCCTGGAGAGCCAGCAGAACAAAGACCTGGGACCCTCAAAAAAGCGCACGAGAAAGACTGATGCGTGTTTTTGGGGGTGGGGGACAGGAGGACGGGGTGATGGGAGGGGTGGGGAATGGGGGCACGGGGGGACGGGGGGGTGGGGGGGGGGTTCACTGAGCCTCAGACGCACTCTGAGCGCGGTCCGGGCAGCTGGGAGGAAGTGGTCTCATTGAGGGGAGATGAAATCATGTGCAAATATGAGCGCCTTTCCAAAGCTAATAGGGTTATGAAAACAGCTCTCCCTTCCCCTTTGTGTCTCTGCGCCGGCCCTGCACTGTATCGCTGCTCACGGAAAGCCCCGGAAAGCCTCCATAGACAAGCTCAGCCCCCCATTGTCTAAGTCTCACTCTCTCTCTCTCACACACACACACACGTACACACACAAACTCTCTCTCTCTCTCTCTCTCTCTCTCTCTCACACACGCACAAACACACACTCTCTCTCACACACACACACACACATACACACACAACCTCACACACACATACACACATAAACACACTCTCTCTCTCTCTCTCTCTCTCTCACACACACACACACACACAACCTCACACCCACATACACACACAAACTCTCTCTCTCTCTCTCACACACACACACACTCACTCACAACCACAAACAGACACATGCGCAATCACTCACACACACACATAAACACACTCTCTCTCTCTCTTGCTCTCTCTCTCTCTCTCGCTCTCTCTCTCTCTCTCTCTCTCACACACACACACACACACACACACACTCACTCACAACCACAAACAGACACATGCACAATCACTCACACACACAGACACATACACACATAAACACACTCTCTCTCTCTCTCTGTCTCTCTTGCTCTCTCTCTCTCTCTCTCTCTCTCTCTCACACGCACACACTCACAAACAGACGCACGCACATACACTCACACACGTGCACACACTAATGTGAAAATCATCACAAATTACAATATCACGTGTACTTGCCAGCCATATGTGCTTATTATTTGGAGAGAAAGACAGCTCCCTCCCATGCTGATCGGGGCCGGGGTGTGGTCAGACGCTGACCCCTGTCCCGGCAGGGTCACCGGGGCAGCCCCGCAGCGCGCGTGAACAGAAACGCTGACCTCCGCACATTTTGGGCCATGTCAAAGAAATCTACTCGCCGGTGCCTGATCTGACCCTGCGTGGAAAAGGCCTCTCTTTATAAAAAAAAATACATATATATATAAAATACAATATCAAACTAAATAATTAAATAAACCCTGTATGATGCAGATGATTTTAGAAAGATATTAAATAATGACTTAAAGGTTTTTTTTTTTGCTGACAAGTGGAAAAAGCTTAGATCATCACATCATCCTTTTTTCCACATTTATCTCTCTATATTTTTTTTTCATTGAGGTTTTTTGGCCCTCCCTTCCCCCTCAAGATAGTTTTCACCATTTTTGTTGGAACATCAATGACCCAATCTGAAAATTCCCCTATTTTCTGCAGACCACACTTTTTAGGATGGGTCAATGTTTTCTACCCACTCTTTGAAAGATTAATAAGACACAGGGATCATGGGAAAGTGATTCAGATTCATGTTACTTCCATTATTTTTGGTGGTGCAGCGTCACTTTGCTATTAAGATTGACCTCCTGACTGACTCACCAAAACAAATTCAGGAACAGAAAAATAATCTTGTTTCTCTGGCTGAAGAGTGGGGCTGTTCTGGCAGGAGGACCCATCTTTCAGAATAAAGAAAGCCAGCGCAGAGAACCTTCATAGTGTTTGCAAACACTGGGCCACACTCGGAGCGAGCAATTTCTGTCACTAAAACTGTCATGAAAAGACATTGAACACAAGCCTCCTAGCCCAGGGCAAAATTGTTGACATTAACCTCAGCTGTGTCTCACGTGCATGAATATTGGCCGTGTGTATTTCATACATTTTTCATTTACGTCAAGCCGGCCAGATTAAACATAAATAAATAAATGAAATATATCTGGCAAATCAGTCCGAAGAAATGAACGAAGTGCGCAAATGATGGTTTTGTCGTGTGGAAAAACTCGAGCCTGCCTGTGCGGTGTCTCGCGTGATTACAGCGATCCCTCTGAGAGGCTGTGCCAGAGAGAGGTTCGCCACGGGACCTCAAACACACAACCGCCCACACACTGCCCCGAAAACCCCCTACCCCGACCCCAAAACCCAAGCCCCCCCCCCGCCCCAGCTCGAACAAGACACGAAACCCGCATCCAATTAAAACGGTCGAATTTGAGCAGGGCTACAGTTCTCCTGGCTGGAAAAATTGGTTACGTAATGTGAACTTTTCACTGAAGGAATAACAACCCTTCCGTACGATGTTCAGACTCTCGCCTGCAAGTCCTTGAAAGGCGAACGCAAATAAAGGGGGAGAAGAGAAAAAAAAAACAACATTTATTTTGTCAAAGAAAACTATAATTAAAGGCTTCCGCCTTAAACAGCCGGCTCTGGCGATGCGTTTTCGTGCCAGTGCTGGAGCCTGCTTTCACTGGGGAAAGTGTGTGATTCACAGATCAGAGACACACAGGAGCCAATACGCATCTTACTGCACTGGGCTGCTGATTTTGGATCAGTTTCACCTTTTTCATAATGAATAAATGCATTTATTATTATTATTAGAGTTAAAGTTTACTTATTATTAAAGTTATTTATTATTATTATTATTATTATTAGTATTATTATTATTATTATTATTATTATTATTATTATTATTATTATTATTATTATTATTATTGTTAGTAGTAGTAGTAGTATTTGTATAGTACATGTCAAGCATATACAACACAAAGTGCTTTACAGAGATTAAACCATTTTTATATTAAAAAAGAGACAGACATTTAGGGACAACAAAACAATGAAATATAGCCTTAGAGGTGCTTAGAGGCCCTAACAGAGAAGGCATGGTCACCTTTAAGACATGGACAGGGAAAGGCAGATCACCATTCCTATACTGAGATACCTTATGGGGGGTGCATGTTGGGGGGGGGGGGCAAGTAGACAGACAGTTCTTATTGGACCCCATTCCTCACATCCTTATGAGTCATTGCAGCCATTAAAATTCCACTACGGGGGTAGTAATCTCTGCCCTGTCCTGAGGTACCCTCATTAGTCTCTACAATATAAGCCTCAGGTAAGTGACTCAGGCCTAGACCGGTTGGACATACTCCACTCACCCTCAGAGTTATCATTCCTGAGTACAAATTCATTTCAAAAAAATGTTTTAAATAAAAAGAAGTGGAAGAGCCTGAGCGGTTTCTCATCCTCCTTCATCCTTCAGACGGCGTGTCATTCAGCCTTCTGGGTTTATTTGACAGAAGAAAACTGGTGAGGAAAGGAAAGTGTCCCTCTTTCATTCATTGACTCACTGAGACTCACTGGCTGTCATTCAGTGAGTCAGTGTCCATCATGGGGCGGTGGTCATGGTGTTGGTGCTGGTGGGTGAGGGATGTGGCGGGGTGTGTAGGCATGCAAACTGTGAGTGGGTGGGAAAATACAACTTAAAAAATGTCATATCTGTGATTATTATTAATACATTCTTGATTAATTGTGCACCATGCATTTTCCATTCACGACGGAAGACATGAATGGAAAATGCTTAAACTGAAATGCACAAACGGCTGCTTTTTTTTTTGAGACTTGCCTGTTGTTTCCCCAGCTTGTAAAACCATGAATTATGCGTCACCAGCTTCACTTCTTTGATTTACAGGAAGAGGCCAGCTGAGAGGTAGCTACAAGGCACAATGTGAACATGAGCTGAGGGCGGGAACAAGACAAAATGTGATGGGGACAATGTGTAGAGGGAGACATCGTCTTTTGTATGAGACATGCTAATTCACATTCTAAGTCACTGTGGTCATTAAAAACCCCAATGAACTATTATTATGAACTAGTATGATTATGATCATGATTGTGATTATAATTACTATTCTTATTATTGGAAACCAACATGTAACTCACAACCTATGTGCAGCTGCACTGCTGTAACATGTAGGGCTGGGCGTGAATTTTGCTGAGTAACTGGAAGAGGAAGTCGAGAGCGTTAAACAGAAGCTTTCCTATCCAGGGGTGCGTGTTTGAGTCCAGAAAAGGACTCTGAGGAAACCGAGCTCTGAGGAAACTCACAGAAGTCATCGGAGCTGATGTCAGTTTTAAATTAAGCCCCCCGTCACCCGCGAACTCCGTCGAACACATGAGTCACCAGGGCCATCTGCAGTGTAACTGCGTTTTTCACCATTAAGCAAACTGCTCAGGAACCATCTGAATCAGGAGCCACAAGGTACTTTGGTGATTCCCAAACCGAGTCTTTGAGTCATTTTCCGTTGAACTGAAAACCATCTAGAGACGATGTATTCAAGAATTGTAGAAGTAACCTATAGTTCAATAGAAGGTTGTATCTGACCTGACTAAATAAAGCACCAGCATTATAACTGCCATGACGTTTGAATTTGGCCAATCAGTGATCTGCAGTATTTCGACTCCAATCGTCAATTTCTGCTGGGCTCACCTGGTATCTAAACCAAGAGCTAGGACTATACTTTTTACTTGGAATCAGATACAGTGTGGTTCTGCTGACAATGGAAACATTAGTAGAATCTGGGGGCCTTTAGTTTATAGTTACAGTATGGTGCAGTATGGTATACTGGTGGGAAAATACCCACGCTGGAAATTCCTACAAATTAGGCTTTTGAAACAAGATGTGTGGACTCCCCGGTCCTATCGATGACTCGGGATGAAACACATCGAAAACCAGGAGGCACCACACCCCTTAGGAACTGCAGTTTGACATCGCTAGCTTGTGAGAATGTCCAACACAACAGGCCCTGTGATAGCAAATGTTACCACAGAATGACCCTTGGCTTTTTAGGGTGTTTTTTTTTGTACGAGGGTGGGTTCGTTTCACTGGAGCACTAACAAAAAATTTGGGGTGACATTATTGGGCAGTTCTTAGGACACTGCGGTCTGTTTCCTGTGTTTGCGCGCTTGCGTTTTTTGGCTCAGAAACGGGGGGGTGGGGGATTTCGTTAAAAGTCAAACGTCAACAGCAGGGCACGGCGGACTGCAATCAATAAGGCCCCAGACTGCACTGGGAGGAGAGCACGAGCCACTAAACCGCATGATGTATTCCTGTTTACTTCATTCCGACGCTCGTGCTGATTGACACGGAGGCAAACCAGATCACATTAGTCAGCTCGCCTCCTGCTTCTGTGGCTCTTCACCGAGCTGCTTTTTGGGGTGTGGGCATCAGTTATTAATTTACTGCAGGCCGTCTGAAAAAAGGCCCAATATTAAAAAAAAAAAAAAAAAAAAAGTGAGGGAATACGCTCTTAAATAAATATGAGGATTGCGACAGAGCCTCAGGCCAGGAAAGAAGAAGAAGAAAAAAATCTAATTAAAACCTCTTGAAGTTTAAAAAAAAAAGAAGAAGAAGAAGAAAAATGGCAGCTGTTTGCTTAACAGCACTGCATTAGCGTGCTCACTGTAGTGGGAAATTAGAGAGCGAAGAGCGAGATTCTTCATGCAGTTTGTGCGTCGTTATTCCTCTCCACCAGCTTTAATCAAACGGGACAACGGCCCTGAGGACAGAGGTGCGCATGCAGGGAACCCACAATGCACTGCAACTGCTGTGTCAAACTTCAAACATGATGGATTATAAGGATGGATAACTTTTATTATTACTATTATTGTTATTATTATTAGTAGTAGTAGTAATAGTATTACCAGCATCATCCATATTCTCAAGAGAGAGAAATTGTTATTATTATTATTATTATTATTATTATTATTATTATTATTATCATTATTATTATTTGATGAGAGGGTTTGCTTTTGCCTGCTTGTGAGAGTACGTATAGCCAACCTTATAATTTTTTTTTCCTGCAAGGGAATCTACATCAAGTCTGGACACAAACCTTCCTGTGTGTTGAAGATAAATCATTGAGAAGACTGAATATTGCATATTCCTATTGCCTGTGGAAGTCATTTTTCTCTTTTCGTGCACAGCCAGTCTTTAACAAAGGCAAACACTTTATCATCAGGACAAATCCATCCTCTCCTTCCTTGGCTCACAGAGTGGTGCAAGGTGAAGAAGGTGAACAGTGGGCAGGAACTGTAGCTGTAAGCATAAGAGAGTAGCAATTTTATTAACCCTTTAAGTTGTGAGATCACAAGTATGTGATTGGAATGTTCTCAACTGAACATTCCATTGCTGATGTAACAATCACTGCTGGTGACTGAAAGCAATGGAGTTCTAGAACACTGACCTAGAATTTAAATAAGCCTTTTTAAAAGCACTTAGTGCAGATGTACAGGGTCTCAAAATAGCCATACAGTAGAGAAGGACCTGTGTGCTTTACCTCTCTCTGTTCGCTCATCCCTTAATTCACCGTGGGTACACATGGGGGCCAATGTAATTACCACCCCCCCCCCACCCCACCGCATGCTCCAGAGCAGTGTGCCGCTCTGTGAAGCCAGGCGCCTAGCAGAGCACCCGAACCAATCAGAACACAGAGATAAGCATGAAGGCGAAGACACCAGAGGGGACACACGAAACCCTAAGTCCTCCTGAAACGGGAATGCACGTCACCCAGAGATGCTGGGTAACAGATAGAGAGCAAAGCAATATTCTCCACATCGCAGGATCGGGCCGGCGTCTGATAAGCAGGTTTTTCTGCTCGAGCTACAGAGTGACTTCCGCCTGGCAGGGTGATATTAAACAGAACCGACGACAGCCCGTCTCCTCCCCTGGCATCCAGCCACCGCTCGTGTGTGCGGAACAGAGGAAAAATACGGCATGAAGTAAAAAAATCAAAATGCAAATAAGAATTGTCTGAACGTTTAAACATGTTTCGGTGTTTCAGGATGTTCGTCGCGGGAAAAATCTCACACTTCTTCAGCTTGAGGACACAAACGTTCAGGAGCCTGCATTTGACAAACAAGCAGCCCGATCCTGCAGGAAAACCAAACGTCAGGGCAAATTACAGCGGTATCGTTTGCTTTGGCAAGGCTGTGAATATTTGTCAATGGACAGGAATGAATTGCGAAATTGTAAACAAACAAAAAAAAAAAAAATGCTTCTGAACCCTGGAAGCGTACCCAGCGTTGATTATTTCTGGTCTTTTGTTTCATTTCCGTGTTGATTGCTGCGTATCGACACCTTCAGAGTTCAAAGGTTCAAAGTTGCAGGTGCAGCCTTGCTGTACCTGCGAAATCCACCCTGAAGTGAAATTCTGAAAAAGAAGGCCATTTTATTGCCATTTTTGTCTCTGGAAGTTAATTTTCTTCCGTCTCTGAACAAAGAGTTTGACGGAGTTTGACACCTGTGCTACAGTGGCCTCCACCACCACAGAGCCGTAGTCTGAAGCACATTCAGATTAAATGCATTACTTAAGGGTAAAGCAGATGCAAAGACAGATCTGCCATCATGCCAAAATGTCTTTCATTACAAAGCACTTTACCTGTGGCGTGCATCTTACAGTTCAGTGCGGTACATATGAGCTTATCTTATTCTTATTTAATCTGTCAAAGAGCCCAATATGGAAATGTATCGGCTGGTGCAGGGGAACGAGTCCTGTCTCCCCTTTGAAATTAATGTAAATTCATTTTGATTTCCGAACACCTTTCCAAGCGGTTGAGAAAGCTCCCCTTTAGCCATAGCGAAGCTCGAACCCGCACACAATTATGAGCCTTCTGGGGGCCATTTGCTGATCTCGCCATTTTTTTTTTTCAATCTGTGTTAAAGACAGCTGTATGCCCCCTCCCTCCCTCCCTTCATCCCTCCCTTTCAGTAAACAGAGGAGCAGGCAGCAGAACGCGGGGAAGAAGGGAGCCGGTGCTGTCAGCCGCTTGAGGAAAGCAAGGCGTGTTTCGGTCGGGGCGGAGCACACACCGCTCCCTAATCTCCGCGGAATTTCGCCCCGGCGAGATGGTCGGAGGCCGGCCGCACTTACCCGCTTGTTCCCCGGTTACGCTTCGCCGAAAAAAAAAAACGACGCGGTCGCTCGGGGAAGAGGCGCGCAAACCCCAGTCTGGTTCTCAGAGAGTTCTCCAGACTCCTCGTCTGGATAATGCCCCCCCCCCCCCCCCCCCCAACCCCTCCCCAAAGGCAGATGCAGAGACAGTGATGACTCTGGCTCGGTCCCTCCTCCACGTGACTCCTTTACAATGCACGGGTACCCTTGGAAATGGTTAAAAAATATTTCCATTCTTCTCGGGATAAACACACAGGACAGTGTTTGGGTGGGTGCAAGGACAAAACGTTGACGTCTTGGGGGATCAAATTCCAGAACGCTGCATGCAAATGCGCTTAATTTCTAGTCACCGTAAAGAAAATGTTTACGGGGACTAAGGCCTGGTCACGGTGGCATGAGCATAGAGTTTTTTGAAAGCACTCGCTATTGAAGTCTTGCTATTGAACAGACGATGTTCGCAATCAATGCCTTTTGCATTTTTTGTTTCGTTTTGTTACTACCAGCCCCCCCACCCCACCACACACACACACACACACGCACACCGCATGCTAGCTAAGACTATTTTAGCATGGCGTCAGTGGTAGCTTCCTGTTAGCTGCCTCCTCGAGAGGTGCATTGAGAATTCTGGCGTAATGACATGCAATTAGGGTGTCTGCTTTCCGCAAACCTGTCACAGGTTCACAGGCATCGGCCTGGGGCTAAAGAGCCCGATGGCCCGTTTCCCAAGTACCTCTCCAGTCCTGCTGGGTAATTTTCCCCCCGAAAGTCAGGGGGAGGGGAGCCTCCATCAGGCCTTGTCATCGTGATTCCTCGGTTTTTTTTTTTTTTTCATTCTTCCATTTGCCATTTCATTCATTTTTTCAATCGTTTAATTCAAAGTGAATGCTTGATTGGCAGGATTTCTGCAACTGTCGTTAGAGGGCCGAAGGAAACGTGTTTTCAAGGTGGTCGACTTCTGCGAATGTTTGTTTTAGAACCGTGTTATTCCCTTGCACCCAGCAGTCATGGCCCAAATTTGCATTGGTGACATAAATTTGAATCTTTGCCAAAATTTGACGAGGATGGGGGGGGGAGGCAGGGGGGGCTGAAGAGTATAATAGTTATTTTTGTGTTACCTGAAGTAGCTTGACGCTCACAAACTGTCACAGTTCCATTTGGATAAATACTTTCGCCTGCACTTTTCAGCTTAAACTGAAGAGTGAAGTGTAATTAAGCCCAAAGTGGTGGAACTAACAGTGACTCATTAAATTTAATCGGATGTATCGTGGCTGAAGTTGGTGATTGACAGCATACGGTATCTCTACCCACAATGCAGTTCAGGAGCTCTTGCTCCTCCTCCACTACCATACAGCTCGGGATTAACAGGTAATAATGTCATAAAAACATTAAGTAAATAGACAGTATTGAATTGAAAGTTCCTGCCCTCTCCCTGGAGTGATGCAAGAACTGCAAAACACTTCCTTCTTTTTTTTTTTCTTCTAACATGTGTACTAACAATCACATTTGAATACTACCGGAATCCTTAACATTCAAAATCACACACACACACACACACACACACACAAAATGCAAACACGAGCGAGAACGATTAAGACCTGCTGCTTCGCAGCGCCGACGGTTAGGGAGAAATAAAACCTTCGACGAGACGGCCCTCAGCGACGAAACTCTTTTGTTCCGTCGCCGTTGCCGAGACAGCGGGTAATTATCGCCATTATTTCCCATGGCCCAACGCGGCGGGCGCATTGTGGTATTGTTCCTGCACGCTGCGCTCAGACCTGACTGACTGGCATCTTCCGCTGCTTATGCAGTGCGGTTTTTTTTGTTTGTTTTGTTTTTTTTTGCTGCAGAGAAAGAGACGGGACCGGATGGTGCGGCCGGGAGCGCAGGTATGATAAAAGCAACAAAAAAAAAAAAAAACATTTAAAAAACAACAATGAAAACTTACAGCGCCCCCTAGCAGGCCACCGCTGGTACAGCTGTCAGAACGCCAGCGTTTTCAAGACGGGCTGATCAGAGACCGTACGTTGCTCAATGTTCCCTGCGATGTAGAGACGATGTAGGGAAATGCTGGCAGATCATCAGCAGCCACTGGCACGGGTTCGACAGGCGCTTGCTCGCACCTCCGGCGTAAACTGACAAAGTGCTTCGGGGCAGAAACTGGAAAACTCGCGTAACCACTGACTCCAGGGCAAGCAATCAAACACTGGGCCCAAGCTTTGCTCAGAGCGCAAAGCTGTCAGTACTAATCATCTGTTTTTTTGTGTGGACTTCCAAAGGGGGACAGTCAGAGACCCTTGATAGCATTCATAGCTACTTAGCGCTGCAGTGGGAACTACAGTGACTATATATATATATATCCTTGCATTTATATAGCACTTTTCCAAATGCTCAAAGTGCTTTACAGTGATGAAGGGGAACTCACCTCACCCACCACCAATGTGTAGCACCCACCTGGGTGATGCACGGCAGCCATTTTGCGCCAGAAAGCTCACCACACATTAGCGAAGGTGGAGAGGGAGAGAACATTTTTAGCCAAATAAATCCGGACTAACAGTTTGATCTAATTTGTTTACAGCTTAACGTCATCGGATTCAAGCGTGAGATCAATAAATCTTCATTCCCCCCCCCCCCCCCCCCCCCCATTTCCAGAATCAAAACTGGGCTGAAGTATGAGGTTCTTTTTTTTTTTTTTTTTTTTTGGTCTTTCGGCCGCTGAACTGGACAGAACGTGCCCCGTAAAATTCCGGAACTATCCGGCCTCCGCTCCCTGGTGAGTTGATCTCGCCAATTCCCAGGACTGGGGCTGCCCGGGATGTCTGGGCCCCGCCGTTGGGAAACAGCCGAAGCCATCAGCTTAAGACATCAGCTGTTGTTTCGAACCATAAAAGTCCCGCGCAGTTTGGCGTTGGTTGGTTTTGGCTGCCCGCCTGAGCCAAATGCTCCGTGGTAGAGTTGCGTTTCTGTTTTTCAGGCTGCTGGTTAGTCTCCCTTTAGCAGCAAGTTGACCTTTTTCCCTTTCTGTCATTTTTTTTCTTTTTTGGATAAGTAATTGTGTGCCTCCGCATTTTAAAACATTATCATATTTATGCACCGTTCAGGCACAGAAATAGGAGATTATAGACCTTTCTGTGGATATTCAAACTGTCCCACAGGCCAGACAGGTATCGCAAAGTCACCCTACAGCACAGGAACTTGAGGTCTGCAAAAGGGATTGTGTTTCATGTGTGTGGTGACTTGGAAGAGGGAAAAAGCTAAGAGTAAAAACTGTCATTATTCTCTATCCTGAGACATTCATTCGGGTCCGAGAGTACGCATTCCTCCCCGTCGTCTTGTTGTGAAGGGTGCATGGCATCGGATCTATTATACAGAGCTGCTTGTGAAACAGACATGTTTATTCTTTTCAGCAGACAGAACGTGATATTATATTAAACTTTCCCTGCCTCCTCGTTTCCTGTGACAACAATTAAGGGGGGTGAGAGCGGAGTGAACAAAGCACACACACACACACACACTGTCTGGGAACATGAAGCAAATGTTTTTTATGCTCTAAAAATGGAGAGAAAAAAAAATGAAAAATATCTCTCGTGTCATGTGACCGAGTGAAGCACTCTTTCCCACCCTAGAAATAAAGGTCAGAATCCTGCTGTGTGACTTCACCGTGATTAGTCATATCCCGAGGTGCTTCTTCCATGTGTGTATATATATATATAAAAAACAAAAGAATAAATTAAAATATAAACGTGTTTATTGCCAGGCTTAGTGGCATGACTGTGAGTGATGTACTCATAAAAAGGGAACTGCAAAGACTTGTTTGCTTTGATCTGTTATTGTTTTCTTTCCGTGCTGTGGGAGAAAAGAAGTGCGGCGCATGAGACAAGTAAAACATCACACCACCGCCGCCGCCGCCGCGCGCGCGGTAAGGCTAGCGCGCGGTAAGGCTAGCGCGCGGTAAGGCTAGCGCGCGGTAAGGCTAGCGCGCGTTCTCGCGTCCTGAGCACGACGAGCTTTCAGGTGAGTCGTCCCACCATGACTCGGCGAACCCATCTTTCCCACAATCCTCGGAGGCTCAGCGAAGCCGCGGCTGAATCACATGGGAGGAGACAAGTCACCCGGGCCATGGGAATCAGAACCCTGGCCCCCGAGCTGCTTTGATGTCAACAAGTGCTTTTTCCGTCCTTCTTCTTCTTCTTCTTCTTCTTTCTCTTCTCGTTCTTTTTGTTTTTCCCGAGGAGGAGCTGGCGGAGCTTTCTGGAAGGACATCACACCGGGGCCCTCGCGCGTCAGGACGCCTTATCTTCTGCGGCTCGCACCTGAAACAATATTTGCACATGAGCGTTCGATTTAGCGTTCGGCTGACCCTCATCCGCGGCGGTTACCGAACGGCTGCGCCGCCGTACCGCGAGCCGACTGGGGGGGGGGGGCATGGGGGGAGGGGGAACAGCTCACGAGAAAATGGGGGGGGGGGGGGGGGGGGGGGGGCGGGGGTAGAACCGCTAACCTGCAGGTGCACGCCGCCGCGGAAAAGGCCACGACGCGGCGGAGTTTGGCGGCCTGACAGACGCTCCTGGGCGCGACTCCCCTCTCCTTCTGAGCGCAGCTAGGGCTGCGAGTCAGAGCGGGCGAGCGAGTGAGGGAGTAAGAGAGCGTGGAGGAGGAGGAGGAGGAGGAGGAGGAGGAGGAGGGAGGAGGAGGAGGAGGAGGAGGAGGAGGAGGAGGAGGAGGAGGAGGAGGAGGAGGAGGAGGAGGGAGGAGGAGGAGGAGGAGGAGGGGGAGGAGGAGGACATCTGTGATAATATCGCCCTTCTCGCGCTCCGGATCACGCTCCCCGGGCCTCGCGCACGGACCGCCACGGCGAGCGCTCCGTCCGAGCGGAGAAGGCGCGTGAGAGGTTACTCCAGTGCAGCGCTCTGCATTCAGCAAACGGTTTTGTTTTTTTTTTAAACCCATTCCCCGTTTTGGCAGAATTCTTAAAAGCTTAAACTGAACAGCCTTCTTCCTACACACAAGGCAAGTTAAATCACGTGTAGAATGTAAGGTAACAAGAGTGTCTGGTTCCAAGGGAAATTAAAAAAGGTTAACGATCACCGTTTTTAAATTTCCCAACACTGCTGTTATATTAAGAACGAATCTGATTGAGAAATCAGTACGCACAGGAATGTTATGTCCGCTGATGTCTCAATCAAATGTATTGTATTAATTTCCCAACACTGCAGTCATATCGAGAAGAATTAAGACGGCAAATTATGATTGGGAAATCAGTCGACACAAGAATCTTGCACATATTGCACATCGTATTGAATTTCTTTATAATTACTACTTGAAGATCAGAAAGAAAACCTGCACATTCTTAATTGCATTCCAAAATAACAAGAGCCAAAATGGCCGAATGCATTGTTTCCTGTGTGCAGGTCCCTGAGATGTCAGATTAATGATGCGAGAGCTTGTTGAGAAAGCGGAATAATGGGCTGACTTGCTCCTTTAAATCTGAGATCAAGGTCTCATTGCTTCCAGACTCCCCCCCCTCCGCCCCCAGATGGATGTTAGTAAGTGCATGAAACAGGCACGTGAACTAATTTGGAGAGGGGGGGGGGGAAATGTGCATCAGATGTTAGGTCAAATGGCTACGAGCTAACATGCAAGTAAGAAGTATAATGAAGGGGGGGGGGGATGATTCATAATGTATCATACAGCTTTACGACCAATAGTACCTGTGTGCTGTCGCAAATTGGGAGGAAATAATTTTTACATGGGTCAAAACCCAGGGGTGTCAGACTCCAATCCTGTAGGACCACAGGGTCTGGTGTGTCTCCATACTGACTTAAGTCACTGATTGGCTAAAGAGTCAACACACATTCTTCCTAAGGTCATTGATTGGTCGCTGATTGAAAGGAAATCAGTAAAAACCCACAGACACTGGTGTTTGACAACCTTGAGTCATGGACACTCAGAGACTGACTACAATGACCATCATGCACCAGGCACTGCTGTATTGGTACATTGGACCAGACGCATTTGGCACATACTACACTTTTGATGCCACTGCACTCTTCCACCGTGGTCTGGTAAATTTCAGCAAACATGAAAACATCCTTAACAAAAAGAGAGAATTGTCCTCTTTCTGTTTCAAAAAAAAAAACGCAAGAGAGGAGGAAAAAAACGAAACAAACCTAATTGTCCAAAAGAAGTGATTCACCAGTTCCTATAGTAAGTGTTTTGGTCAAGTTTAATAGCTTGCCTGGGTTCACGCGCAAGGCCTTCCAGACCAGAGTCAGCGCTTAAGTTACAATTTCTCTGCCCAAAATTATATATCAGGAGTGAAGTGTGGCGGCAGCAGCCGATGTTGTGGTGAGGTCCCTGGGGCCTCAGGAACTGTCCCAGGGGAGCGTGTGCACACGTGTGGTCAGTGCTCTTAACCCTTTACGGCGTGAGATCACAAATACGTGATTAGAATGTTCATAACTGGACATTCTAATTCTGATGTCACAATCACTGCTCGTGACTGAAAGCAATGGAGTTCTAGAACACTGACTTCTAAAAAAAAAAAAAAAACATGCAACAAAACCTACACTTTGAAGTGTACGTAATGAAATGGTCTGAGATAGGCAGGAGTCCTGCCTCAATATTGTACTCTGTCTGTCTTTTTTAAAAATGTTTTTCACCGTTTTTTTCCCTCCCAATTCTGAATGCTCACATCGTAGACCAAACCAGAGGGGGCCGGACAACAAGCAGGTGCTCTCCTCTGAAGCGTGTGACGTCACTGCTGCAGCTTTGCACACCCCGGGGAATTCTGGGAAGACGGCCGCACACCTGTGCTTTTCACTGGGCTGCGGGTTTACTGGTCTGTTCCTGTTCTTACAGTCTCCCTCCCCCCACCCCCCCCTGCTGTGTCACCAGTCAGGAACTTCTTCTGGCACATGCTCCTCATTTACGGTACCACGGCAACCACAGTCACCATCAACAAGAAGAACAACAACGGGGGGGCGGGGGGCGGGGGGCAGGGGGGGGGGGCGGGGGTGGTACTTTATTAAGGCGCTATAATAACAGGTTGGGTCCCGGAATTAGCGTGGGCTCCAGCTGTGGCCGGGGAGCTGAGGCAAAGAAAAACATTAATCAGGAGAGCTCCTAAAACAGCCCCCCCTAGGGGATGAGGGAGGACAGAGGAGGAAGAGGAAGAGGATGAGGGAGGGAGGAAGAATGCAGTAAGGGAGCCATATGGGAGGCGGGGGGCGGGGGGTGGGGGGTGGGGGGGGAGTTCGCTTCCATAATTTCCACGCTCTGTGCTTGCTCCCACCGCTTTGAAATCCAAAACCAGGCTGAAGCAAAACCCCTGGCAGCTTTCATAGTTGATATCAAATGAGGAAATATGGAGAGATTTCTTGGAATGTAGGGGGGGAGTTGGGGTGTGAGGGGGAAGGGGGGGGTGTCAAAAATGTGAGACTAATTACTTAACAACTGGTTGTGGTGGAGGGAGGTGGGGGGGGGACAAGAAAGATTACTTTTCCTGATACCCTCAGTGCAACTTTTGTGAAGACAGCTACCCGCAAATGCACGTGTGACCTGGAGCCCGTAAAGCTATCCGTCCTGCAACGCTTGCTTGTTTTGGTTTTTTTTCAAGTCGCTGAAGAAGGCTGGGGGGTAAGGGGGGGTGGTGTTAAAACCCACCCCCCCACCCCCAAAGCAAGGACTGCCAAGTTGAGTCAGTGGAGCACTGAGCAAAGCTGAGAAAGTCCTCTCCCACGGCTATTAGTGACCGTTCAGCCTGCAGGCTGGGAGCTGTGAGCTGGGAACTGGTCACTGGGAGCTGGGAGCTGGGAACTGGCAACTGGTCACTGGGAGCTGGGAGCTGGGAACTGGGAGCTGGGAGCTGGGAGCTGGGAACTGGCAACTGGTCACTGGGAACTGGGAGCTGGGAGCTGGGAACTTACACTGTTTTTTTTTGTTTACATTTACATTGCATCCATTTATACAGCCGGATATATACTGAAGCAATGCAAGTACCTCACTCAAGGGTACGACAGCGGTGTCCAACCAAGTGTCCAATCAAGTGTGCTGGAGGGGAGTTATCAGGCCCCTCCCCTGGCAGGTGGCCCCCTCTGGCGCCTGCAAGCATCCAGGGAGCTGGCACCACTGTTCCTGAACGGCACAGAGCTGCCCCCCCCCCCCCCCACTCCCCCAGGCATGTTAGCCCCCCACCCCCCCGCCCCAGCGACCATGGGCCAGGAATCAATACGGTGATTGACAGGAGCAGGAAGGTGTGCATCTGTTGGTACTCTCCGTTCCCTCCCCAAAATCGCCCTGCCATTTCACTAAATCTGGCCCCCTCCCCGAAATCGCCCTGCCATTTCACTAAATCTGGGCTTAAAGTCTTCCCAGTTCACAGAAGTCAAATCCACACTCCGGGCATGGATGCTTGCCCCAAAACCCCCCCCCCCCCCCCCCCCCCGCCCCCTGCCGCCCTTTGCATTTTCTGTTACACAAACTGAAATGGGGGGGGGGCAGAGAGAGAAAGAAAGAAAGAGAAAAGAGGGTATGAATGTTTACAAAAAATTTCAACTGACAACAAACGCTTTCAGTGTGAGCTTATTTGGGAGCGTATTTCTCGGGTCTTCAGGTCTGCACCTTTGACGGTGCCACTTAACTGACTGTAGCAGTACCGATCTGCGGCCCCTGGGCAGACTCTGGGGGCACAGCGGGCACGGAATTCAGGGGAAGACATGTGGGTGATATGGCTGCCAAAAGAAGCACAGCCTCTTCCTCACTAAGCCACCCCCCCCCCCCCAACAATGTTCCAAGAAAGCCATGCATATTTCTCATTTGATATCAACTATAAAAGCTGGGTTTCAACAGAGTTTTGGATTTCAAAGCGGTCAGAGCAAGCTACATTTTAATCGCGACGTCACCTGTTAACATTAGATCTGTGATCTTCGATAGTGGCGGGGCAGGGGGTAGGGGGACAGGGGGCAGGGGGGCGGGGGGCATTTTGTGGCACACGCTTGGCCTGCAGCTTCATTTTGCATTCTTAATTAGCCCCCCTCTGGGGCGTGTAAACATCACGCTTGTCCCTCAACACCGTGGCATAAAGCCAACCCTCAACACCACAGCGTAAAGGTTTGTGTTTCTTTGGAATTCACCATTCAGCCATTTCATATATTTTATAGTTCACAGTGTGCACATGGTGAACTATAAAATACATGCAGTACATGTGTTACATTATTTATTTGCTACACAAAGCAAAATAATTTGGTGCTTTGCTCCAGAAGAAAATACCATTAGGGATGTATTCTTAGCAACCGGTGGTGTTAACACTGGCCTAGCGGCCTTTACTGAGCAATAATCTATATGTGAAAAGCTGCTTTGTCATTATGCTTGACTATACATCTGTACTTTATAGACACAAAATCCGTAGTTTCAAACTTCATCCTTCCCTTCGCCGAATCATAAACTTCCTCAGAGTGCCTAGGATCTCCCTTTTTATTTCTCTGGCTTATTTTCTGACTCCCTTCCACATGCACCATGCACAATTGTAATTTAATTTATAGCCCTTAAAGTCCTCCGGGTATCTGTTTGTGTTCAATACCATCTTACTCTTATGCCTCGCCACAGGATCCATGACCTCTATACATAACGTAGCCTACATAATGTCCATTGAAGGGTCTACAGACACACTAGATCTTTTTTTTCTTTCTTCTTTCTTTTGGTTTGTAGCCTGGCTATAAATCTGAGGGAGTCCTGTTTCATTACAAACCACCGTGCTAAAATAAGACAGACAGGAGAGAGGGGCCTAAATCCTGAGCCGTTTCGACTCTACTTTTCACTATGGCCGTCTGCCAGCAATTGGGAAATTCACCTGCTTCTGGGCCCAGGGGTCCTTTATGAATCTATAGGCGTACTCTGCGCGCGCACACTTGTCAACACTGAGCGAATTAAGATTCCAAAACCGTCCACGGCACCCGCCTCGCGAACATGCGAAAACCAAACGCGAAATAAGCATTAGGCTACCGAAACCACAGGCATTTACAAATAGATCGTAAACGTTTCGTTAATGTATGTTTTGGTCCATAAATCTATCTCTGTTTTAGTTCAGACATGTAACACATTGCTCCTTACCTATAACTCAGCTGAGGAACTTTAACATCATAGCGTGACAGCTTGAATCGATTTGCAACGGTTTATTTCACCGCGGCGTATCCGAAATTTAGTTGCACATTGACTCCCCAAAACATCTTTTGATCCCTCTTAGAAAAGTTGCATTGCTTTGTAAAAAATAAATAAATAAATAAGTAAGTAAACAGCAAGAAGGCTACTGTTACCAAGCTAACAAAGTTATCTTGTTGGGATGAGAGAGAAAAGCATAAGGACTGGGTTGAGACTGGGAAAAAAAAAAAAAAAGTCTACAGCCCCTTTTTCAACCCGACACTTGCTTACATAAGTATCTGGCTACCTAGACAAATACAGGAAGCAAGCCGGAGAAAATGAACTGGGTAAACGCTAACTATGTCATCCACGGACATGCCGAAAAATATACAGATGGCCGAATAGTTCTGATAAGATGTTTTTCCAGCATTAACCCTTGGCACCGCAGAACCTCTGCAGCGGACCTGGAGCGCTGAGCTACTGGCGCTGGTTTCCTCGCGGGCTCGTTAACGAAATATACGCTCGCCTTTCCCAGCACGGATCGCGCCTTCGCCTCGGTATGCGCTGAATGTTTAAACAAAACGGAGGAAGCTGCAGAGAACAGGGTCAAAACGTTAAACGTCCGAGTCAAACCTCTCCCCCGCCCCGCGATTATTGTTGAGAAAAATCACTAATAAAAATTATTCTAAGAATGTGTTTAACACTTGTTCATCACTGTAAATATTAAGGAAAAGTGAAAAGGAAATGTATATCAACCACTTATATGAGATTGAACTTGGCATAAATCACCTAATAATATACGCCATTACAACCGAATTCCTCATACAGGAATAAGCTTTTAACAACTGTACAACAAAATCTTTCATATTCACCACGGGCTCTCCCTAATTTTAGTCATATAAACATATTTGATTTGTAAGAATTGCAACAATGTGATTGTGTGTGCACACCCCTTTCTGTGGAACTAATAAAATCCGTCCACTGGCCAGTTAAGTGGGATGTTAGTCTCTCCTGATTAATCAGGAAGTACACCCTTTTCCTGGACCCTAAATTTCGCGGCCAGAGGCAGAGCACTTAGTTATGCCGTACGCTCACACATATCAAAAGATTTTGTGCTCACACTCTCTTACAGCTGATGGTGAGAATGTTAAGCAATAGAGCAGTGTAGTGGCCATGTAGTTTAATGGTTAAGGAACTAGGCTTGTAACCTAAAGGTCATTCCTGGGTTGGACACTGCCGTTGTACCCTTGAGCAAGATAGCCTACTTGACTTGCATTGCTGCAGTATATGTCCAGCTGTATAAATGGATGCAACGTAAATGCTACGTAAAAGTTGTGTAAGTCGCTTTGACATTTACAGTGCGAAATGTCTCCAGTGTGCTTGGCTTTTCTTTCTTTTTTTAGGGGGGGTGGGTGGGTGGGTTACATCACTCTTCAGTCTTTGATCTTGTTAATAAAGTACAAATAGTTTTTTTTTTTTTTTTTTTTAAACATGTTGGTACTTTACAGCTTCTTGTGACCGTCCGCACCTGCAGTGTCATGTTGATGTCAGAGTTGTTGGTCCAGGTGCGGCCGTATCACTGTTTCCATATTTCAGTGCCTTTGTGAACTCTAGCCCCATTACTCACTGAGTGCTTTTGCGTTTGCTTTTGCTTTTTCCCTAATAAAATGTTTTGAATTTTCGTTAGTTGTTACAAGCAGCAGCATAACCAGGAATTAATTTTAGAGGGAGGGGGGGGGGGGGGGGGGCTGGGTCAGGCCAGCAAGTTGAGTTCTCTAACAAGTTATTTTTCACGTGTATTCCAGTATCCCCAACCCCCATCCCATCACCACAATCCCCCCACAGGCCAACCTCTACATCTACTCTGTGTTCCTTTCCTTTTCATTTTAAGACATTTTTCCATGACCTTTAAAAGTCAGCTATTCTGTTTCTTGATTGCCAATTTACCAACTGTGCCCAGGCAAGTAGCTCCTGGTGCATTGGCCCATGAAGCGGTGACTCATTCCCAGGCCACGCGGCGCTACAGGAGAGCTGGGGCCAATCAGAACGAGCTACAGGAGAGCCGCAGCCAATTGGAATAGGTTGCGGGAGAGCTGCGGCCAATAGGAACAGGGGCATTCGTCTCACTTACAGCGTCGGATGTGGGTGGCTGCTTGTTGCCCAGGTAACCTTAGGTGGCGGTGTACTGAATAACCCTTGGTGACTCATCTATCCTTGGATGGGACAGCGCTAACAGCATCCCAGGGCAGCACCCGGCCTGAGTCGGCCAATGACGTTGCTCAGACTGGAACGTGGGAGCGACCTGTCCTGAGCCGGGGGCTCGGCCTGCGTCTTTGGCGAGCGTTTTCACCAGCTCAGCCGTCTGGGAAGAACTGGGTTTGCGTCTCACACTTATGATTAAAGGCAAGGCTGTACAGGTCCATCCAAGTTCAGAAAGTAAAAGGTCTCCCCAGTATGATTTGCTCCAATCGTGGCCCCTGTTGGACACGTCTGCACTCCGTTGAGAGTTGAATTAACACTGGGCGTTTTACTGTGCGCCTAGGGTTTGCAGATCAGCGCAATTCGTCAGCCGTGAAGTAAGTAATTAGAGAAGTCGGCGGGCTGAGTTCATGCGGAAGAACCACAGGGCAGGACTTTTACCATCGACCCTGCACTCTGAGCAAAGGTCATGTGCCATCAATCTCACACCAAACCAGAGAGAGAACGTGTAATGATGCTGTCCAATTTTTGTCTCCTTACCTGTATGTACCTGCCTGTTTACCTGTCTGCTTACTGTGGTGCTTACCTGTATGTTACCTGTTTACCTGTATGTTTACTTGCCTGTTTACCTGTGTGCTTACCTGTCTCTGTAACTGTATGTTTATCTGCTGATTACCTGTATGTTTACCTGTTTCCTTACCTGTATGTTCACCTGCCTGTTTACCTGTGTGCTTACCTGTCTCTGTAACTGTATGTTTATCTGCCTGATTACCTGTATGTTTACCTGTTTCCTTACCTGTATGTTCACCTGCCTGTTTACCTGTGTGCTTACCTGTCTCTGCAACTGTATGTTTATCTGCCTGATTACCTGTATGTTTACCTGTTTCCTTACCTGTATGTTCACCTGCCTGTTTACCTGTGTGCTTACCTGTCTCTGCAACCGTATGTTTACCTGCCTAATTACCCGTATGTTTACCTGTCTCCTAACCTGTCCGCTAACTCGTGTGCTTACCTGTATGCTAACCTGCCTGCCTGCCTGCCTGCCTGCCTGTCTGTCTGCTTACCTGTGTGAACTGCCACAGGCCTGTCAGCCGGAGCTGCCTAGCGGAGTGAGTGTGGGTCACACTTTTTTTGTAACTCCGTGTCAACCTGTCTCCGGCTGACCCCCGAGGGAGATGTTATCAGAGGCGCGGGGGCCTGTCCGTCACCGCAGCCCCGGCAACAGCGTTTCGGACTCCGCAGTTCCCTTCTCATTTGAGTTCCCACAACCGAAAGATAAATCTCTCTCTGGTTTTTTTTTTTTCTTCTTTATCTCTCCTTTTGGAACGCTGCTGTAGTTCAAATACAGCCTGCAGCGTGTGTTGCAGCCCCGGCCTGTCAATCATGTCGTCTGACTTTGAGGAGAGAGTTGCTGGGAAACTAACACCGACCTGTATCCTCGGGCCATGAAACACACACCGAAAAATATCTCCAATCTGCAAACTATTTAATTAAATGAAATGCATCTGCCTTGTGTTTCTTTTCAGAAAGTATATTGCATTCATATTTCTAATATTTTACTGGAAGTTTACATAAGTACATTACTTAATGCAACATATTTTGCATTAATTTGCCATGTCTTCCAAACAATTTTTTGTGATCTCTTTATGACCTCTAAAAATGTTTATGTACATTCTAACATTCCTAACAAATGCCTTATTTACTACTTTATATGAATAATGTATCAAAGATCCATTTTATTTATATTTTAAGTCTCCCAGACTAGCTGTAACCAGAACGACCCTCCTTGCAGATTTGTAATGGGATGGAACAAGGGTCCTCACCCTGGTCCAACCCTAGTCCTGGTGAGCCGCAGGGCCTGCTGGTTTTTGTAGTTACTCAGCACTTAATTGGTCAGAAAGAGCAGCTGGATTACATAGATAAACTCACCACACCTGGTTTCTCTGGTCTGAGCAGGTTGGTGATGATGGGGTGAAAGTAAGAAACCAGCACACACTGTGGTCCAGGTCCAGGACCAGGGCTGGGGAACCCTAAGTTAGAAGAAACGCGGGTTTAAATTGCATTCAGGAGGGGTGAACTACAGGACGCCATCACAGATTAAATCGGCTCAGCAGATATCATCTCCTGCGTTCCTTCCATCCTCTCTTCTATAGGAGCCCCCAGTTAGTAACAGGAGTTTCTGGTGTGATATTACCATATGAGGGCCATCCATTGTCAAAGCATTGTCCCTGGTCTCATTAAAATGGAGTTTTTATGGTTCAGTGTAAAAACAAAATAAAAAAAACAGAAACAGAGCTGTTTCTGTTTTCAATGTTACAAATACAGAGGTGAGTCTCAGGTGCATTTAGAATCCGTGGGCCTTATTTGCGGCAGAGGCCCAGGGCGGAGCCTAAGTGGGCGGAGTCAAAGAGGGCGGGGCCTAACGTGCGGGAGCAGCGGGAGAAACTCGGCCGGGCGGGAACGGGCGGGAACTCCGGGCCCCGTAACGCGATCGGGAATAAAGCCCTTCGTCCCCGCCGCGGCGGGAGAGGGAAGCGTTTAGCCACCGCTAAGTGCTACCTGTGCCCCCCCCCCCCCCCCTCCCTCGGAACTCACCCGCGCTGTGTGTGTGATTATCTCCTCAGACGGCAGCGCGCTAATCCGCGCGTAATGGGGGGGTTCTGCCATGGGACGAGACGGGGATGGGGGAGGGGGGGGACGGCGTGGGGGTGACATCATTCGCCACCCTGCTCGCCGGCGTCAGCTGGAAGGCCGTCTGATTTCCCGCTACTTCCTGCTGGGGGCGGTGGTAGGGTGGGTGTGGGGAAGCGCTTTTAGCCTGAATTGTGGAATGTAAAGGGTATAGGGTGAGGAGAAGTTGGCCGGGGTGGCAGAGGGAAGGGGGGGGGGGGGCAGGGGGCAGGTGGGAGAGGTGCAGGTGTGCCCTGTCTGCAGTTGGCCAACGCGAAACTCAGACGTTTCTGACCCCTTCCCTTCCCGTAAGAGGAACAGTGACTGGCACCCGAGTCACAACCACAAGAGTGAACACTAAAAAGGGGGGGGGGGGGGGGCGGGAATACCCTCTAAGGTGCAGAGAGACAGACTCAAGCATTCTTTCGTTGAGACTGCGGCGGCCACCTGCACAGTCAAGTCGCAGTCACAGGCGGGAAGCAGAAGTAAGAGGTTGGTCAATGATGTCATAACTGTAAATGCACTGATTGGCCAAATATAGATAACTGTTTCCTAGGCTCCAGTTGCCCCAGTGACCGCACTGGCAATCCCCAAGCTGTCTTCTGGATAACCTGGGAGGCCAATGTGATGGGCAGCTCAAAAAACAAAAGAACACCTCTTCTTGTAAAAAAAACACTTCTTCTTGACAAAAAGAAAACTTTCATTACATTGCATGTTGCTTTGTATGGAATCCTCATGTCATCGAGAAGAGAGCTACATATGATTTTGTTTATTTCCTTTGAACAGAAAGATTTTCAAACTGAATTTCAAGTTAGATTTTTTTTTATACAGCACCACTTATTCCATGACCTCAAATGACTTTACAGAGAAGAGGAGGAATCTCATCTTAAATTAGCACCAAAGTATACGGCATCCACCTGGGTTCTGTACAACAGCCATTTTACACAGGAATGCTGATCACAAACCAGGGGGGAAGAAAGGAGTGAGTTATTGAGTCATCTCCCCCCAGGGCATCCGGGAGAGGTGTGAAAAAGGTTTACAGCAGCTTAATTCCTTTTACAAGGAGTGCGTTAAACTGCTTTTCAGACCTGGGTCCAATCATAGCTTAAAATGCTTCAACCCCTTTAGACATTTAGTAAAAATTTCTGTGGGTTAGTGACCAAGAGACACACATATTTTCACCAATACGCGGTAGGTAATCCACCGCAGTTTGGTTAGTAATGCTGAAAACTCTCAGGCATTGGCAGTAGTTTTCATAATATGTCCGCGTCTTAAGATTAAAGTTACTTCAAACACACACGTTTGACCCGGCTCTGTGGTGTTTTAGCCGCGGCGTAAACAATTTAATAATTTATTTTTTATTTTTTCAGTTTTGTGGTCACGAGGTAACGACGGCGCAGCGCTGTGAGGTTCTGGCGTGTTAAACCGGTGATGACCGCCTCAGATTCCCACGGGTCCAGGGGAAAGGCAGCAGACCCCCTCTGTGTCTCTGACCAGGACAGCCTGAGGCGCTGCTGGAGGTATCTGACAAAAAAATAACCAGACGCGCCCCCCCCCCCCCTCCCCACACCCCCTCCCCACACACAGAATAACCCTGATGGCCAATCACAGAGTCCAGCAGGGGTCCCACTTTCAGCTGGTAAACACCAGAGGGAGATGAGATGGGGGAAAGGGGTGGGGTGGGGGTTGAGGGGTGGGGGGGTAAGGTTTTGGTAATGCCTGCCTCTCCTCCCACGCAACAATAAGAACAGAAATGCGAACACGTCATCGTGCTTTCACCCTGCGGCTCCTGTCTTTTGAAGTCTGCAGTGTCAAACACATGCACCTCGCCTCCGCCCTCCCCCTGCCACTCCCTCTCCACTCCCCCCCCCGTGCTTCTCAGCAAACCAGCTGTTGTCTTCAGGCCCCCCCAGGCAAGACGCTGGGATCCAGAGAGCGGCAGCAGCGTTCCCCACAACAGCACAAAGGGGGGGGGGGGGGGGGGGGGGGGGGCATGTGCAGGTTACCCTGACGCCAGCGCCAAGGAGACAACAAAGACAATCGGCGATCACTCAGGAACAGTGAGGAGGCAGGGGGTGGGGGGGGGGGGGGGGGGGGGGGGGGGTGTCATAGTGGACGAATCGGCAACTGAGAGTGCAGTGAACCCCAACCACCCCCCCACACCCCCACACCCAAAACACACACACATACAAGGCTTTGGCTGCATGCCCACTAAGATGCAAGCTCAGATGGTCCGGTGGAGTCTGCAGACTGGTCACACGGTAGGATTTATGAACTGCGCATTGCCTGTCAGCATCTTACCCAGCAGCCTTCACTTTCCAAAGATCTGGTTATTTGAGTCCATTAAGCCCGTTTAAAAAAATAAAAATACATAAATCTTACTGTCTGTCCCAGGGCCCGTATCTTCAGCAGGAGTGGTGACATTGACTGACTGCTACGTCGGTCTGCATTGTTTTAATTGTGCTAGCGGCCTAGCAGCCTGCATTCACTTTCGTCACATTTTCAAGCATGCATGCGCTACCTAGCTGCGACCGGCCCGGCCCCCATGCAGCAGAAACACGCACGTGCAGTCGAAGGCCACGTTCACTGCCCAGAGCCACAGAGCTAATCGTGGATGCTTTTCACACAATGACCACCTCCTCAGCTCAGGGGTTAGAATGTTTTCGTAAGTTAGAAATTGCTGATGTTGTCACCAAAAAACATGGTTTTTGGTAGCGGCTGGGACAAAAGTCAATCTGTGCTTCGTGCATATCATGTCAGGTGAAACTTACATCATTCAAATCACTCAGCGTACAAAACCAGGTGGTTGTGACCCTGTCACCGAAAAAACATGCAGCTTGGGACAAATGCCAGAAATTGACGGCAGCTTTTAAGACGGTCTGCAATTATCTGTCTTTAAGTGGCTTGTTTACACGATGTATATCCACACACAATACACAATGTGCATCTCGCACTCCTGTCAGCTCTTCTTGGAAGGACTCGCAGACTAAAGGCTGAGGGTCCAACCGCTCAGTTGCTTCAGCAGGCATTTAGTGTCACTCAAGAGCATTTACTTCATTTGTCATGTCCAGCCGTGACAAATGGATGTTTCACAATTCAAATGCAAATGCGACGTGATAAGTCCCCGTGAGTAACAGACTCGTGTGTGGAAACGCCGCTGAAGGGGAGGTACGCACGGTGAGAAACGTTAAAACGAGGTTTTAAAAAAACACGCGTTTTCCACCAGCTCATTAAATAAACACCCGCATCAACACCTGGAAGCACAGTAAGAACACAGGGAGGGGGGGGATGCACAGTAATGGGCGAGATCCAGATCAGCACTTGAGGAAACATGGGTAAAAAAAAAAAAGAAAAAAAGAAAAGGCAGCAGATTTACACAGAGCCGCCGCAGACACCGCCGCGTGAGTAATGGAACTCCGCTTTCTCACAGACTCGGAGATGACGTGAGAAAGCGCGCTGGCTGGCAGGGTGTGTCCGCGCGAAAGCGATTGTTCTACATCATACTCCGGGGCTAGCTACCCTCCTGGAGTTATTCGCTCAGCTATTAGCCAGTGATAAATGTCTCCAGCGAGAAAAAAAAAAAGAAAACCTCTCCCTGCACTTAAGCTCTCCCTTATGCAGTCAAATTAGCATCCAGTTCTGAGTTAGGGGGCACAGGAGGGCTAGCTGCCTAAAAATCCTGGCTTGTGCGTTTTTAAAATAGAGCCATTCCACGCTAAAGTTCTCTTTCCCTCCTTACCTGTAAGAAATTTGGAATATTTGCTGTGTTAACATATTTAAGTAACCCTGTTCTGTCACACTGAAACTAATGAGGCGTAACCATCAGGCAACCGTGGAAATGTTTTCTTCAACAAAATGTTGACTGCGTGCGAGATCATGAAAGCTGAATTGTACTGCAGAAGGATTTCTGCGTTCAAGTTGACGACAGTTTTCCGTAAAATATATTGCTTAATGCAAAGCCAGCGAAAGGAATTTACCTCTAACTTTGAATAGAAAGGCAGACACAAAGAGACAAGGTGCATTAGAGTCACTGCGAAGATGTGCGATTCACACTGCCTGAAGTGGCTTGCTTGGGCAGCAGCGAGCAAATTGATTCAGAAATGGAAGCGAGCTCATACATGCCCATACCCACTAAAAAAATAACAGCGAGGGCAAAAATTAATGTGCGTTTCCGTGTCAGATTAAACCAGCAGATTGTTCAAATCTCTGTGCATACAAAACCAGCGAGCAAATTCTGCAGATTAGATAGCCGTTTGCGGGTGAGGGCTAGTGTTGAGTTCTGTGTGAGGAATGGTGACTCACATCTAGGACCTCAGAGAGCGGTTCTACCTAAAGCAGCTGGCTGCGTGGGGATTTCCTTTAAGAGAAACTATTTGCCTTCAGTTTATACAATATCAGCAGTGAATCCTGCCAATTCTCAGACGAAAGTCAAACAATAAAAAGAACTGCCACAGAAACGATCATAAGCAAATGATTAAATAATTAAAGCATATTAAGACTATTTATTATTTCTTCATTTAAAGCAAATATTTATTCTATAAACGAAGCTGAAGCGACCAGATCTTGAACATCAAATCTGGTCTCACCAGACAGAGCAAGAAGGTATGAGTGCCCCCTTGTGGTGGTATGGGTAAGTGAAGTTTCCAGGAGGGACAGCAAGGTTGCATGACCCTTTCATCATTTTGTTGATTTCACAGAGACTTAAACATCTGGATACACTAAAAAAGATAACCTTCAAACTTTTTACCTTTTCTCCGACAGAGAAACATCTGCTCCAATTTTAGATCCCCCCACCCCCACACCAAAAAAACAAAAGAAACAAGTAAATAGGGCAAAAATCAAGCTGAACTTCGCGCTAATAACAAACTGTAAATCTTGCTGGTGCGTATGGTAGCAGTTTTAACTTCACAGGTGGGGTCAGTGTTTTGAAATAATACTGCCTCAGGTTGTGAGATATAAATCATAATTTAGATCCTGGCAATTACTTTCTCCACCTGTCCTCTTTGTGGAATGCACGTCTACAAAAAAAGTTAGTGACTGAATTAAGGTGGAATGGGATTCGCTTTTCTTTTTTAAAAGAGGCAAGAAGAAAACAAGACAGAGTGTCTCGAGCACCAAGCCTTTTTTTTTTTCGACCTCGGTAACGCATCTGGGTGTAGACAGATTTCGCATATTGCCCCCCCTCCCACCTCCCCCCTTCTGGATCTATTGTCTTGCGGATGACCACTACTGACCAGCGGGTTGTGGTTGACTAGTTCCGACAATTACCGTGTCGTGGGAAAGCAGACCAGGGGCTGGATCAGCCCTGTCAATCACTCAGTGGGGGGGGGGAACCCATAACCCATAACCCATAACCCTCTGGTTATGGGTTCCAAGCTTTGCTAAGATCATTTTTGAGATGCTTCTTTTTTTATTCTTCTTTTGAAAAAGAAAAAGTGAAATATGTCATGAGGTGGTTGAGAAAAAGGAATGCTTTTCTCTCTTTTCCGTTTCACCGTCCCTCACGAGCTGTGAAGCGATCACTCCCAGCATGCATTGGGGTCTCCCCAAATCCTTGCATCTGAGAGCTGAGAATCCATTGAGAATGAAGCAGAACCTTTTTTAATTTTTTGTTTACCCCTGTCAGGCAGTGATGTAGCGACGGGGGGGGGCCCAGTTTCCGCACGTGGAGACAGAGCCGTGTCATCACCGGAAGAGAGCAGCTGCGTGCGCAGAGACGCGGCGTTTGCACCAGACTCTGATCAGACAGGCGTTTCGCCAGAGTTAACCCCGCGAGCTCCCAGAACGTCGCGGCGGTGGCCCGGGACGGCTCTTTGGGGGAGGTCCCAAGACCGTCGCGCTTGGAACCGCTCCATTCGTTTCTATCAAATTACAGCTGTGAAAGTCAAGTGGGCAGCTATATGCCGACTGTAAACATCAGATGGCACCCCTGCCCCCCAGCCCACAAAAACAGTCTGTGACTTCTCCTAGCCTCAACTCCTCTGGGGAGGGGGAGGGGGAGGGGGAGGGGGAGGGGGGGGGGGGGGGTAAAGGGCAATCACAAGAATACATTCCAAGTGTTCACACTACCTTCAAATTATACCACTGATCTGATTCAGCCATGTCAGCCACATTAAGATTTTTTTTAGCAGCTACAGTAGTTATCTTAATGTAGCATGCACTTATCTTATTGTGCCCTTTGATTGGCTGTGACTCAGTGGGCTGCATGTTCAAATTAAGTCCAATGTCACATGCTGTTCTTCACATTGCTGAACGGTGACTCCACGGGGACCTTTGTGCGTCCCGTAGCACAAGTGCGCCACTGTGGTCAGGACGACACAAAGAGTGGTTGGGTTAGAGAGGACCGCATTCTGCGCTAACACAGAGGACCGTGCGGCGCAGAAATCGGGACTTTCTGACTTTTCAGTGTGAAATTCCTGCCTTTTTCACACGACACAGTAAATTACACACACCCGGCACCCCAAAGACGCAGAGTCCCCCCCCCCCCCCACTGACGTACGGAGAAAAGCCTCCCTCACAGAAGTGGCACTGACGTACGTAGGACCCCCCCCCCCCCCCCCCAAAAAAAAAGTCATTTTCTTGAAGAAAGATCAGGGGAAGCGAAGTCCTGCGAAACTCATTGTTTTATGCAAGAAGAACTAAATGAGAGCAGGGTTCTGCAGGGATGTCACGTGATCAGTGTTTTCTGTGCCTGAATGGTCTAAACTGCAGGTGCTTAGCAACAGGCTATGTAACTGACCTGAAGGAGCCAACTGCCAAGTCCTGTTAATGACCGACCTCTGACCTCCAGAGACTCTGCCTACCAGTGCAGCATACGTACCGTTTCTACATCGGCTGCTCTTGATCCTCGTCCTGAGAACCACAGGGTCTGCTGGATTTTCTGTTACTCAGCATGTAAGTAGCACAGAAATGTATCACTTAAAAAATCTGTCACACAGCTAACTCTTTTCTTGGGTCTGAATCAGTTGCTGATCTTAAGGTGAAAACCAGCAAAAACTCTGTGGCTCTCCAGGAACAGGATTACGGATCACTGGGCCATGTCAATGTGTAGGTATAGTGAAAGGGACTGGGGTTATTCAAAGTAAACATTTTGTATGATGTCATATAATTAAAGTAAAACTATCATTTTAAAGAGCACCCTCTACACCAGGGATCTGAAACTCCAGTCTTTGAGTGCTGCAGATTATGTGTGTTCTTTGTGGTTTCCTTTCAATATGCAACCAATTTAGGCTTTTAACCCGAACCAAGGCGGGCAGACACTTCAGCCAATCGACGACTTAAGAATTAAGCTCTTAAAAGTGCTGAAACACAATGAGAAACCATAGACACAGCAGCTTCAGGACTGGAATTCTTTCCCGCACCTCCCTCTCCCTTTGGAAACAGCTGGAACAGTGGGGGGTAGGCGAAGGGGGGCGAGGGGGGGGGGGGGGGGGGGGATCTGGTGATGTAATCCACTGAGATTCTGGGTGCAGCCTGTGTCCCAACCTGCCCAAGAACCCCTACGGCGGCACCTATGGCACGTAGGCCGTCGCAACCATGGCAGAACATCCCTAAAGATCGTCCAATCACACGCAGCGTGCACAGAAACTCCAGGAGAGAACACTCCTCCCCCCCTGCAGCATCATCAGCTGCCATTCCCACGCCTGTGCTTTACATTTGGGAAAGTATGGAGATCCTGGAAGAGGAAGTTCTGGGACATGAGGGAACAGCCCCCCCCCACCCTCTCCCCCACCCCACACACACACTCACACACAGCCCTGTTGGGGCAGGCTGCATGACAGACGTATGCTTCATAACAACCAGCACGATCCAGCCTGCTTGTTGAACACGCTAACCACCCAACCTGTGGCGTAACAATACACCCTCATGCGCACTGAATGAGGCTGTGGGAGATCCGGGAAGTGACTCTCAGTCTGGAAGTACTGATTCTCAGGCCCTAAATATCTCCAACAGAGGCAGAGCGGTGGAGGTGTGCCGTCTCTAACAGCCGATAGCAGGAGAGAACGGACCAAAAGAAACCAGCCGTGCAAATGGATCTTGTGAAAGGAAAGCCGTGCGAGCTGCTCCAGATAAGAGCGCCGGCTAAGCGGCTAATTGTAGATGCGCTATAAGCGCTGAGTCAGTCTGCCGCCGTGGCGACGGGCGAGACGGGCGAATCTCACGCGATGTGGCGGCGCTGGCAAACGCGTGGGCGCGGAGAGGCCGAGTCCCAAACGCAAACGCCGCGCCCGCCCCGTCTGAAAGGAGGCGTTCGAACGGAAGCTCTCGTTTCGCAACGAGGCCGAGCCGGCTTTGTTCGGTGCCACACAGAGGGGCCGGGCAAGCTCCCAGAGCGGGGGGGGGCGGGGATGTGGGGGGGGAGCGGAGGTTGGGGGGGGCGGGGGGGGCGGGGGGGGCGAGAGGACAAGAGAAAGAGTCAGCTATCGCTGCTACTTAATCCAGAGTCATTCACTGATGCCGCTTTTGTGCTTCGCCACTTTGTGAATGAACCCCCCCCCCCCACCCGCAGCCCCCCCCCACCCTCTTCAATTCAGAGGGCATCCTCTCCAACCCCCACCGCCCCACCCCACCTTACCACAGTGAGTATGGCTTTGCTGGCTTTGACCTGCCAAAAAAACATCTGAAGGCCTTACAAAAGTTGGGAGGGGAGGGCGGGGGGGGGGGGGACTTGTTTTCACCTCAACTGTGAGCTGGACAGGGGACTTTCTGTTTTCTGGGATGAATCAGCAAGGAAATAAATTTTGGCAAGGAGGAGCCAGGACGGAGGAGCTGGACGAATGGGCCCCTTTCATTACATTGCACTGCATTACATTGCATCGGCAGACACTCTTACCCACAGCAAATTACCACACAGGAAAAACGGAAGTGTGCTCACCTGAATATTAGTATGAACAACGGTGCCCGAACATTCACAGACCAGGGAGTACATATGCAACCACATTCTGAATTTATAAAGGTCACATCCATACAAAGCCCAAAGAACAAAAACATTTTAAAAAAAATTTAAATAAGAACCATCTTTTCCACCCCTCTCCGCCCCCTCCTCCTCCTCTTCCCTCCCCTCTCTCTCCCCAGCTTTTTTATTTGACTCCAGCTCTGGTCAGCATCACTTTCAGCTCAGGCTGACCCTTATCCCTCCCCCCCACCACCTGCCCCCGCCCCCCGCCCCATTTACTGGCGGTGTTCCTGCAGGAGCTGCCGGGAGGGTCGCCAGCAGGGTTTCTCACACCTTCCCTCCCTGCCCTTCACCGCTGCTATCACAGCTCCTGGTTTCTCTTTCCTCCCTCCCTCTCTCTCTCTCTCTCCCCTGCCTCTTCTCTCTCTCTGTCTCACAGGAGCTGTATAGGAACTGGCCCATGCGTGCGCGCAGCTCCGCGGCTAATGCTAACCAGCAGCAGATGGCTATGCTGAGGAAAGGGTTAACAGAACGCGACAGATGCAGTCTCGCCCATTTTTAAAAATCCTTTACGTTTCTCGTCCATGTCTTCGCTAAGTTGGGGAGTTGGAGGGTAGTGGTGGGAGCGGGCGGAGGGGCTGCTCTTTAAGATCTTCCAGGTGATCTGTTCATATTTGCAGATGCTAGTTTTTTTTTTCCGCCACCACCTCTTCCCTGGGTTTGAAGGCCATTTGTCATTGGTTATTGGGAAGAAAGGTCAACCCCCCCCCCCCCCCCCCCACCCACCCTTCTGCTTTGTCCTTTGCTTTCTGCACTCCCACGTGGACATACATGCTCAAGCTAAAGGTGTTTGGACTGCGATGCCTCCTTTATAAAAAATGTTAGCACACCTGGATTAAGGCGGGCACGGCCCAGCAGCGGAATTCCGGCAACACGAACAGACACGAACGCCCCGCGCGGTCCGGTTAGCGCTCCGCAAACAGCGCTGAGTCACGAGGTAACACTTGGGCACCGATAAATCACTGAAGCGAAAGGCAAAGACTGTGGAGCACATTTGACTTCCCTTCATATGCCTTGAGAGCACGGTCGCTTTATTGGAAACACTTAACACTGAAGGACAGCGGCTGCGTTTTGGTGGGTGTGTGCTTAGTGGTGGTGGTGGTGCGGGGTGCAAAAACAAGAGAAATGTATCGACTTGGCAACTTAAGAACTTTCTCCAAAAGCGCGCATGCCAGTAATTATGAATTTATGAGCCCTTCACATATGTTATTTTGGAGGGAAAATATAATTTCGGCATTACTGGAAATCATAAAAAGCACGCCGACTGCTCTCGGCTAAAGTGAGTTTGCGATTGAAAACCCTGTGTGGTCTCCTGCCATCAGCACGTCTGGGGGGGGGGGGGGGGATGAACAGAGCATGCGGCGGAGAGTGCATAGGCTACGTCGCGCACTTAAAATCCTAACCCCCCCCCCCCCCCCCCGAAATCGCCGTTTCTTCGTTTCCCAGACAGTTCAAACAAATGTCACTGACAGATCTGCTTAATAAGACGCAGATTTTTTCGAGGGGGCTGTCGTATAAATATTCGTCGTCCTTGGAGACGGCCCTATCAGTGGCACTTACACCCCCCTCCCCCCCCACACCCCACCCCCCCCCACCTTGGCTCGCAGTCCCGAGGTCTGTGAGGGTAAAAGGCAGTATGCTAAGCTGGAATAAACTCGCACCTATTACCATTACACAAACCAGAGCCCCCCCCAAAACAAGCATTTTAAAACTGAACCTTGTAAAAGAGTCACTTTCTCAGCTGTCATGGCCCATTGTGAGCAGCAAGTGGGGAACGGGAGGGTTTTTAAAGCAAGGAGAGGGCCTCGTTTTCTCTAAAAACGGCGCCTAAAACTCTCTCCTAGAACACGTGTGATTCTCTGGGAATTTTTTTTTCACAATATGCAAGAGTAATTATGCATCCTTACTAGAGCAAATGGTCTTCTCTGCTACCATCCAGCCTTCTTATTGGAAAAATGTGGCATGTCGGTGTATCATAACGTTTAGGAAACCAGACGTACGTTGTAGGTTCGATTCGCAGGTGGGGCACAGCTGTTGTACTAGTGAGCAAGATGCTTCGCCTGAATTATCCTGCTTTATAAATCTGATTGTATGCAAAGTACTATAAGCTATGTGCATTGCTGTGGATAAGAGCATGCACTAAATGCTAAATTTAAATGAGAAAAATATCAAAAGTTCGAGTTGGTCTGCTTGGATTCCTGTTTTTTTTTTTTTTTTTTTTTTTTTTTGTGACAGGCATCGAGTCATGGAGAATGTGAGTGCAGACGTCCACAACCCTAAGCTCAAAACCCTTCAAATAAATTCAACATCAGTACAAGAGAATGGCTGGCTTTCGTTTTTGCTAAACAGGCACATCTGATGTTCATTATCGGCGGCGCTCTAACTGAGCAGCGGACGTCCAGGCACGGTCAAAGAGGAGCCTCCTCCGAGCCCCAAAATCCCAGGCCTGCTCCATTAGCCAACGCTTTATCTGGCAGACGGCCAGGGACGGCTTGTGATTTACAGGACCCAGCTCCGTCTTAAACTTCAAATGGATCGCGGACACTGGCGTAGAACACAGCAGCCTTGCCTTGAAATGAAAAGAGAGCTCGGAAAGATGGCGAAAATAGTAGGACGCATTCCCGTGCAAATTGAATTTGTTAAGCCACGCCGCTGGTAGCCCCCTTCGTCGAATTCCAGACAGCTGATAAAGAAAGCGTAATGCCTCACTTCCTCCTAAGGGTCAACAAGGCATCGCTCTCTCAGACCTTTGTCTCTACTTGTTTAGCCCAGTAGACACGTTTGCCTTATAGCCTATATAAAGTACCAGAGGCAGAATTGGATGATATTTATTGAACTGTTTCCAGAAAAAAAATATCTTGGAATGAAAGATTAAAAAGTTTGTCGCAGAGTTTGACATTGACACCACAACTTTAGCAGTTGCTTGTTCCTACAAAAAAAGACCTATTTTAATGAGCTAGCCAACACCTCCCTCTACTGGCAAAAGGAGATTAGATTCTAGACAAAACCATTTTCGCCTCTGCAATGTAATTATATGTAAATTTCAGATATTCTATAAACCAAGAATCTACATTATATAGGATATAGAAATCAAAGCACATACCAACCTTGCTGCACATGTTCACAGAGTAACCGAAACATAATGGCGTGTCTGAACGGAGATTTAATTGACTGTTCAATAGACCAACAGACCTCTATTTAATCAGAAACAGTTGTCCAGCATGCGTACATTCAAGACATTACTGTAGTTGCAAATAAGGCCATCAATGATTAAGTGCTCATTGACTTTTCAATTTATTATGAACTGTAAAACATAAAAGGACTGAATTAATTAGATATTATGCACCTCAGTAAAAGCGCTGCTAGAAAGAGCTATCACTAAAATAATGTCCGCTGAAAAGGCTAATAAATATGTCGATCTGACTGCATCAATTAAAATGTAATATGCAAACTGGGGATGTGGATTAAAATAAATATTAATTAACTGAGCTCTTGTTAATCACCATTAAGCAATGCTGTAAATAATCTGGAATTCATTCATCATTATTTAAAATGGGGACTGAACAACATTAATTTATGTGCTTAACATTAAATTGAGTGTTAAACAGTTAATGAAGGATTAAAACAATGCCTGAATCTGTAGTCATTAATTATAATCACTGTTAGAGACACGTGCCTGTCTGTGTGACAAGTAATCCATTGCTAGAAAATAGAAAATGGCTGACATTTTTAATTAATTACATACTGGTTGGGAGATAATCAGTTCAGCATGAAGGCTGTAGCTCGGCTGGGAAAGACATTCCACAGATTGCAAATTCAACCTGCGATATGGGTTCAACCGGTAGGCAATACATCATGTACACTCGTCTTATCCTGTTCGCTGTCACACCATGATTCAAATAAACATAATGGATATTTGCAAAACAATCTTATTTTTGTTTGTTTGTTTTTTCCTAATAGTGCACTTGATTTGGTTAACAATGAAGCAATGTTTCTGGATGTTAGTTGGTACGACAAACTTCATTCATTTTACTTTTTGTATGCAATGCTTTGACAATTTCCAATATATGAAATCTCCTGGCTGTTACCTGCTAGTTACCATCACCGTCCAAATTGCTGAATCGATTGAACATTTAATGGCAGATAGTGCACAGAATTGCCTACTGTGTACACCATATCGAGTAACATTTTTATTTTTATTTTGGAGAAGTAGCCAGATAACTAGCTATGAATGAATGAATAAATGAATGAATGAAATGATCATGTCCAAGCGCCGCTAAACAATAATCGCTGGACAAAAAGGGGAGTGGCACTTTCCGCGGTTTGTTTTGAATCTCCATGTGAATATAAGGACCCAGAGTGATCCACTTGGTGTGCCTGTTTATTAAACGTTAAATATCGTTATAAAATACACAAAAGCAAGCATGATAGCAATTTTGTAGCGTATTATGTAATATATCCATACTAGTTATTGGAGAATTAAATTGTTCTGTGGCAATATTTGTTTGATTTGACCTAAAAGAAATTAAAAAAAAAACATGCATATAAATGGTTGCATGTACATGTTTTCAATAGAGGAAAATACAGCATTTTATTTCAAATAAAATGACTTGTTCGCCATCGTTAAGGTGATTCGACGCATGTGCTTGTTCGGCCTGTTCTGCTGCTTATCGGGCATTGCTAGTCGGTTCGCCGAATGTAGAAGGACCACAAAATGGTTCTCATGTGTGAAGGTTCGTCTATCTGAAGGTGAGTGACATTGCAACATTTTTGAGTTGAATTCTCCTGAGGATTTGTTTTACGAAGTAAATAAATGCCGTTTTATCACAGTTGGTGTTTTTGCTCTGGAACTATAATATGAATCCTTTCCATTTTTAAGTAACAGTTTAAACTAGCCATTCACCACTAGCCAGTTAGCGGCTACCCCTTATGCAACTCCCGGCTGTAAGGTTTGATATTAACTATTTAAGTTAGCTTAGATAGACATAACGTCAAGTGCATGTTTCACTATTTGCTTCCACTACAATGGCAAAGTGGGTGCCTTTATTGCGAAAAGGGGGAAAACGTGAATGCGATCGAAGTTAGTTAGCAAGCGGTCTTATTCTCTCTCATCTCTCAACGTTTGTTTTGCACAGGCTTGCAGCACTGCAGTGCAATGGGTCTGAGGAGGTTTTGGAATAATTACAAAGTGCTGATTGTTATGGGCACAAGTCTTGGGTCGATACACGCCGGGTGGTACTATTTAAAGACGAATCCTACGTTACGAAAGCAAGGTGAAGAATACATTCCGGAGCCGGCCATAGTGGCGTACGTTGCGCCGCCGCCACCGGTTTCTCAAGTACCCCAACCATCTCAGGGGAAACAGTAGATGTGTAAGTATACTTTCCCAGCTGGCCAATTTTACTTCACAGAGGTATGCAGCTTCTTGTTTTTTAACGTAAAAGTGAATTATCCACATTGCCGTGTTGTTCGTGCAACGTAATTTGCGTAAATAACTTAAATGAAACGTCATGAAATGTTTAATTACGCTGAGGTGTGTATTCGCGATGGCTCCAAACTACGTCGACACATTGGGTACAATTTTACTAACTGATCATGTACGCTACTTCGTCTCATTCTGTGGGTTGTATATGTTTTTTTTTTTTGTTTGTTTGTTTACAGTATGCAGTAGGCCTACGTCCGAAAATTCAATGCTTGGAAAGGAATGCTCTATCTTTGAATTTTATTACATCCTTATTTCAACACCCACGTCCTATTTAGACACTAAATCTAACCTACGCTTCCATCGCAGGACAGGTGCCAGTGGGCTGCAGTCATGAAGAACTCGGGCTGGTTGCGGAAAAATTGGCTGTGGGTGGCCGGAAGTGCTTTTATCAGCATCCACATTGGCACGTGGCTCATGCAGAAAGCCCTGAAGAGTTCCGTGCGCTCGGAGACGCAGATGAAACAGAGGAGTGTAGAAGACTAACAGCCGGAGACTTGTTTTTGATGCAAGTGAAAATCATTTTAACTACCTTCTCTTTTTATTTCCTGACAAATGTAAATAAAATGTGTGACTTTTGATGGGGTAATTTGTGCAATAAATATTAGTTTTACAGTTTGGCCCTCACGTTTTCTGGTCTGGTGCATTCTAAAATGCATCACTTCTCTAAAGAAAGGTCCCTTCTCTCTTTATCGTTGCCTTCTTTGGTTGGATATTTCAACATATTTGTCAGCCTGGTGGTTGTCCCTGCTGGTCTTAGTCAGGTTTCTTGTAAATCCACTGCACTTGGTAAAATGCATGCATAAAATACAAGGGGAATGCTGTCCCAAGCAGGATTTAGAATTCCGCTGTGCTCATATTTTGTTGTCTCCACGATGTAGCAGTGTGATGGACTAGGTGACACTGGTGACACTGCTGACTCAAAGAGATGTATCACAGCTGTCCTTCCTGCTGACCTGTCATTCCCCTTCGCTGGCTGGGGGATTGGCTGCCTTTCCGAGATTTCTAGCAGACATTCCTGGTCTTGCTCGAATCGACCACCCTAATAAGCGGGAACTCTTCCTCAAGAAGGGCCTAACCCTGCGTTTGTCATCCGTGGTCCTGGAGATGCACGATGTATGGTGGTTTTTGTCATGGCCAATCTCTTGGATCAATTAAGGTTGTTGAAAATTTGTTCTACCATAATTGTATGGTTAAACTTATTTAGTAGGTTTGGCTTGTTGCCATGTGCTGTCGGTAAACTGTTCATTTTGCACAAATGGTTTTAAGGAATCCACACTGATTTCACCTGTCAGTTTGCAATTTAATCAAAAATTGAACCTTTTTCAACGCAAGTTATTTGCCATATACTAATGTAAATCTGGAATTTTGGTGTTTATTTGAATATTATTGGTGAGAATTGGTTGAAAAAATATCCTAGATCGGCTCATAAAAAGAACAATGGTTGAAAATTAGATTATAATTAGAAACAATGAAACCTATCCATATGGCACAGGAATTAAAAACGTAATTTGGTCTGCCCGATTTAAGTTCCTGGGAGCTGAATATGGGACAAATTTTTTCAGGGCATTATGCAGCTATTTCTGGCATAATATGGCTATCATTTGTTCTTCACTAGGTGTAAAAAGTCTAATTAAGAACAGTTTGTGTCTAAATAACTAATAGCCACTCATGGCAATACTGAGCTTACTATGGTGGAACAAAACTAGCATACAGTGGGTCCTCAGGACCAGGGGTGAGAACTACTGGCCTAAATCAATGTAGATTTTTTGTGTAGTATTCAAATTCCACCACGTGATGGTAGCATTGATTTCATTTTGGAATTTTTTAAATTGTAGGCCTCGGTCTTGGAAAAAATTTTTTTCAAGTGTCAAGGTTTGGAGTTTAAACTTTATTCCAGGTGGATTTTGCTTTATGGGCGTTGTGAATTTCAGTATCTCTGACATGCAAATTGTAAAAGACGATACATTGTGAAATAGGTTTATCTAAGTTTTATTTATCCTAGAGTACAACAATATCCTAAAACGTGCATTCTATTCAGACATTTGTCTGTTTTGTGCATCGGTAATTACTAAATGTAATTTAAATTTCATAAATGTACCTCATAATATCTGGATAGTTTGATTTGAATTGTATTACCATGATTTGCACGACATCATTACGTTAATTTTCTGACGCTCTACACCGGGCAATTTACCTGTGTGGAGAACAGTCGTGGACCTGGCTAACGACGTATCCAGACCAGCGCATGAAAGCGCAACATCAATAAAGTACGAAATAGGAGTTAACTTATGCAAACCTAGAATATGTTCGCTCATACGGCTAACCTGCATATTCAACCATAAAGGACGCCGTAAACAATCTATTACTGTTAATGGGGTGTATCTCACACAAACGGGCAATTGTGTTTCTTTTGGGCAGATTCTGCAACACGCAGGTATTTTCGCATCATTAATTAAGGAATAAATGAGATCATCTTGAGGAGGAGTTGGAAGGATCGTGGAGAGGAAGAACAGGGACTAATGGCGGAAGTTTGAAAACCTGCGTTTTTGTTATTGCATGCGGAATCGGCGTTATAGTGTTGACATCCAATTATAATCTAAAATGTTTATTTCACCTACAAAGAACGGATAAATAATAGGCTGCAACCGAGCTTATTTAGAGTTCTCTGTTTTGATGCGGTTTTACCTTTTCTGAACTTTTAAAAACAACTTAAACCAACTACCCCGAATGGACGAAATCAGGAAACTCCAGGCCTGGCGTGGGTCTAAGGACAGAGTCCATTGGCTGGGGTGAGTTCGCCTATTTCCCCGTATGGATAGTGGAAGTTCGCCTCGCTTTGGTTTTCGTTTCTTTCATGCTACATCGCACACACGCACCGCGCGCACAGTGTTTCCGTTTTGGTCGGAGATCGTACAGCACACACATTGGTGTCTAAAGGACAATCGTATCAATTCCCACCCGAGATGAATTCTTGAATATCAAGTTTCAGTGCTGCGTCATGCATGCTTCAATGGAAGTTCCCGGACGGACTCCAATGGCTGTTTTCTTTCTTCTTTATTTCTTGGGTAAAACGTGTAAAGCTTTAGAGATGTGATGGGTATCACATTTCTGGTGTCTTTAACCCCGCTGTGATTGTGCAACCACAGAGCAATGAAGCCTCTAGTGCCCCTTGTTAGCTTAAATGTGTGCACTGAACAGGAATATTTGCTTTTGTCAGTTGGGAAGAGTTTCAGAGGAACACACAGGCCTCACAAACCATTCATTTTCATATGTATCCTATGAACCTCAGTTGTGAAAACAAGTTGTTTTTTTTGTTTTTTTTTTTCTTCCCCCCCCCCCCCCCCCCCCCCCCCCCCCCCCCCCCCCCCCCCCCCCCCCCCCCCCCCCCCCCCCCCCCCCCCCCCCCCCCCCCCCCCCCCCCCCGTGTTTCTGTTCTTGGCTTGTTTCACTTTGCAGCCATTCGCCAGGTCTTCACCCACTCCCCCCCCCTTCATAATTTCACCATAACCCTTACGAAATGTGACATGTTTCCATTGAATATTAAGTTTCTTTCGTAGTTTAAACTTGGCGCACACTTAAGTAGCAGTTACATTTCACGAGAACCTCCTTAAAGAGAACATTAGCACCTGTAACATTGTCAGTACTTTAACTGATAAAAAAATATCAGTTGAGCGTGAATAACTTCAACCGTTAAAATTATTTATGTTCATTTGCTTGGAAATGGATGGCTTCTAAATATTGATGTCCCTCTGGACTGAAATATTGAAATATACATGCGCTGCAACACCTTTGCTGATTTTATTTGAAAGGAAGGTATACCGCTGAGCTCAAATATATTTGTGCAACTCAAACAACCATGAAAACCACACACCTGGATGCTGAGAACAGTCAGCACCCCTTTGGCAATGGAGTCCCATGGTGCATTTCTCTATTGTGTTTGTGCACACGGGCCACAACCTTTTTTTAGATGCAGTTAGAAAAAAATAAAAATATTCTGAAGCAGGTATCAAATGAGAAATACTAAATATCCCATCCTCTGCATTTGTAGCTCATGAATGTTTGCAGTTGTGATTCACTGCTGCATTCGTAGTTCATGTTTGTTTGCAATGGCGGTTCATTTTAAATAATAAAAGGTATACTGTTAATGTTGCCTTACCTACAATAAAGTATTACCCACAAATCGACACAGGAGTGCGTGTGTGAACAGGAAGTCGATCTCCCAGACATGGTCCATATTGCAACACTGTAAAGCATTTCTCAGAGTATCACTTGCGAAGATTTAAGAATGGGTGGCACAGTCTATTTTGGCATTTCAGTGGTGCTAAAGCATCTGACAAGTTGAAGGAGAGCTAATGGTTCCTCTGTACGGAGGTGAAGGTGTGGCTGAGGTGTACAGCTTTCCAAATCCCATGAGTCAGCACCATCATGTGTTTTTATTGGCTGAGCCAGCACCGTCCTGTGTTTTTATTGGCTGAGCCAGCACCATCTGCAGAGCATGCGATTCTGCATTGTCCAAATAGCTGTTGAAGGAATAATAATAATAATAATAATAAAACTTTATTTTTTCTAGCACGTTTCATACAGAGATGCAGCTCAATGTGCTTTACATTAGTAGGAAAGAAAAAAATTAAAATAAAATGAAATAATAAATAAAAAAGCATGTAAATTTAAAAATAAAATAGCATGTGATAGATGAAAATGCATAAAATATACACTCCATGGCCAAAAGTATGTGGACACCAGATTCAAAATTCAAAATTAATTGGCATTAATACGGAGTTGATCCACCCTTTTCTGCTATAACAACCTTATACTAGATGTTGGAGCATTTCCTAGCATTGCACAGCAGCAATGGCAACAGCAAACAGTCAAGCTACAGGTATTCCATTGCAAGTCCTCTTTTTGTAATGGTGCTTTGTGGTGGGTTTCTTTGATTGTTTGGCTTTCTTCTCAGAAGATGAACGGCACCAAAGCCTTCCTGGACCTGGGGTAATCCTCAAACTTTTCCAGGTAAAACCTGAAAACGTATATCATTAAAAGGTCAGTCTTCACATAAAAACAACACTGGGCGAAGACAACCTCGGTCTGAACTGCTGAAAAGGCACTGCTGGTCACGTGGCTAAGAGGAAACTGGAGTCCCCCCTATAGTCTGAACCATTTACTTACTGATTTAGGGGGTAAAAATGACGTGTAAGGTGACACGGTACAGATGTGTAGGACTTCGCTAAGGGTATTTTTGATGAGAGTAGCTTTCAGGAGATGCAGTCTTTCCCATCTACTCAACATTACATAAGGGAGGCCTGTTGTCTCTTGTTTCTTTTAGACTCGGTAATTCTAGGAGGCTTGGTAATGTCATTCAGCTGTGCAAGTTTGCTTTGTTTAAAGTGTCAGGGTCGTAGTCTCCATCAGGAGTGTCATCGCTGACGCATAAGAAAAATGAGGAATCAAAGTACTGTTTTCGTGTCTATGCCAGAATGCCTCGGACCTGGGGTCCCAAACCGGTCCAATTAAAAGCCTGGACAGCTCTGCAGTTTGAGATGGAAGCTACTCAGATTTCTCAAAGTAACGCTTTGTCCTGTGTTTCTGTGCCTGTTGAAATAAAAGGTTTCAGTGTTTTTTTTGGAATCCGAATAGGACACGTCAAGTATTGCCAATAACATTTTTTACCTGAACTCTGAAGTATGTACTGATGAGTGCAGTTCTAATGTCAGTGAACAGTGGAGGAGGGTGCAGCTGAGGGTGTAACCGTGGTTACCTGTGATGATGGTAGGCACGCGGTCCAATGGAGCACACGGTGAAGAGGGCGAAGGAGAGGCCTGGCAGCGACCAGGTTGCTATGGCGTAGCCGGACCATTCCACTATCTCCCCAAAGAAGTTGGCACCCGAGACGTACTCAAACAAGCCCCCTGAAATTGAAGCAGACGAAGTCCGTGATAAATACGGTTCATACAGTATAAATATACTTTAAATATAACTAATAGCTTTTGGCACTTCCATTTTGTATCTTCATAGCGCTTGTAATCCTGGCTCACTCCTAGTTTATGACTTTATTTTGGCATTATTTTACTGACTTGGCCTATGCTTACTGTGTGAACTAGACTTGATGTTCATAGCCATGGAGAACAGATACTTTGAGAATTGTACCTTATCGGACCAGTGTTCTGTAGTTGTTCCAATGACCTTTGGTATGCACATATCGTGTGTCACTTTGGATAAAAGCATCTGCCAAATAAAATGTTATAAGACTTCCCTGCATGAGCACAAATTGCACAGTGTCTGCAATCAAGATGTAAACAGCTGGTGCTATTTATAATTTTAAAAAAAATATATTTATATATATATATATATATATATATTTCATTATTTTTAAGGGAGGGGAAAGAGGCCGGACTTATGATGTGGGAATTATTTCCACTTGCCTATGTTGCAGAGAGAGAGAGATTTTACCCCTTCCAATGATTATCATACCTTCATATGGATGTAAACCACGCCAAAGTGAGAGATCGGATGAACTATTTTAAAACACACGCACGTATTTTACTATTAATTTATGATCGTGGAGTAGGAGGCGGTGGCCTCCTCTTTAGGTTTTAATGGTGCTGCTCTTTGAGTAGGAAGTGTTCCTCACGCTGGTGACGCACCATTTTGCCTGGCATATCAAAGCCAGCATTGGGATAATGGCTTCAGTGTGCTCCCTTTGAACCACCAGAACAAAAATAAAGAATTAAAAATGGCACTGGGTCTGGGTCACTTTAAAGTTCACCCTTTTTGATTTATGTTGGAAGGGCAATCTGGCTCTATAAAAGGCGAAATGATGGACTGGCTAATTAGTTGTCCAGTTTATGAAGAATCGCATGAAGTACAGTGGTCTGTTATCTTCTTGATGTTTTACTGTAGTTTTTTTGGAGAAGTCAATAGCAAGGTTAAGGGGAGTAGTCCAGCTTTTACAGATCTTGTGAACGTAACGTTACCTTTGGGAATCTTGTAAGTGACTTCACCAGGTTCTCTCAAACTGCGCAGCACATAATCGCTGTGGACGTTGATGGCCATTCCCAGGAAGAACAGAATCAATCCTAAATAACAGAAAAGGCGCGATGTGAATATCCACACCTGTACTCTCGAAAGTCATTGGGTTGTAAAAGCTGGCCGCCAAAACAACGCACGTGTTGGTCGGCTTCGTGAAATTTTTAGCTTCATGCAGCTGGTCTTGCTTAGAGCAATTGCGCTTGTGAATCTTTACAGACATACTCCAGAGCCTTCTTTGGATAATTTGATCACACCGTAAACATTTCAACCTTTGTTAGTATCAAAAATGACTTAATGGAAGATTACAATAACATCTCCTGCTTGTTTAAAAAATTGAAAGCCTACATAACATTGACCTGCAGTTAAAGGTGTTGCTGCCTTAATTAATCAGCAAAAATGAAAGTATTACACTGCGTGTAATTGTGCATTAACCTTTATTCTCAAAACCAATTTTCTGCATAGTGTAAATCTGTTTAATTATATAAATATCAGTAATGTGTGGTAAGATGTGTGGTTTGGAAGGTATTGGGTAGGACACGTCCCTAAAGGTAAAAAATAAAAAAATAAAAAGATGTGTGCCTTACAGTTAGCTTTTTGCATGTGTCCTTATCCTGCCTGTGTTAATGTACACCTGTGTAAAAATACCCCTGCACTGTAAAAACCAAAAGAATGTTTGTCTAAGTATTTTAGTCTTGTATTTAGACTTCAATATCTAATATATAACTAGATAAAATATTTTTTTACTCGAAAAAAACAAATAAGATTTTAAAGTCTCGTTAGAAGACTAACACGCTTTAGACAGACTTTTTACGCGGTGCGTGTTAATGTACACCACTGTTAACATAACATCAGGTGACTAGTGATGTCCTAGGCTTGCCCTTGCCGACTCCGCCTGCCCGTTCCCCATACCACCGGGAGATCGTTACGCCCGGTTTGCCATCCTTTCTCCCTCCGTCTCTCTCACCGATAACCAGGCGGATGTCGGACGCCCAGGCCTCGTCGTACCGGGCGCAGTATAGCATGTAGTAGCCCTGGAAGAAGCCGTTCATGGAGCAGAATATGGCTGCGTAAAGCACTATGCGCAGAGGGTACGGACGACCTTTGGTCAGCAAGGAATAGATGAATGTCCTAAAAAATAAAAATAAAAAAATACCATTTTAAAAATGGTAATTAGGTCAACATTTTCAGAGAGGCAAAGAATCAAGTGCAACAAATTGGTACACAAAAGTGCATATTATATTATGCCTCCAAACAACATACATGTGTATAGTACCCAGATTACTCTCAAAAAATTGGTTAAACCTAAAAAAAAAAAGTTGATACTAGAACTTTTGGTTGTAACTTATTACCGTGATACATGCAACCTAAAACTACCGATCTCCAGGAAAGGCACAGTATAAAAATTGATATTCCTCTTTATAAATGTGAATAAGGGCTATAAAATAGTTAAGCCTCTAAAAAAAAAAAAATTCCAGTATAAGCTGCCTTTTTTTGTTTTTTTTCCCCCCCTCTTTAAGCTGTGAACTCACAACACCCCCCACCCCCCAACTTTTTAACAAAACATGTTACTAACCCGAACATTCAACCAATGAATCTCTTAGCTTCTAAGCCTCAGCATGTGATTCCACACTTGTGATGTTTCTCTTCCCAAGTAAAAAGGAAATAGCCTCTAATAATTGTCTCAACCAGAAGCAGAGGACACACAAGCTTTCAAATTTTTTAAATCTCTGACTACAGGAGAGAGTGTTCAGCGATGGGGCCAAATACTTTCACCCTGGTATGCTAGAAACATTCAGGTCTGGGAAAAAAAATCAGCACATCTGGAATAATTACACCCCTGCGGCTCTCCTCTGTGCCCCCCCCCCCGCCCCCCCCGGCACACGTGACTCCTGTAGGCCCCCGAGCACTCGAGCGACCGGGCTGTGCGCGCAGTGTACCTCTGGAAGTAATGGAGGCAGAAGGTCCCAGCGAGCAGCCGGGGTCCCAGCCCGGAGGAGGGTCCGCGCGAGCTCCACATCAGGCCCACGGGGACCAGGAAAGAGGGGAGCTCCTGGAGGAACCAGGCCGCCCGGGCGGGCACGGTGCGGACGCGCTCGGGGGGGGTCCACGTAGCGCCCGTAGGGGCTGGACTGCCGCGTCTGCGCCAGGAGGTACGCCACGCCCGCCAGGACGAATCCGCCGCTGAGGGCCTGCACCGCCGCCTCGCTGCACGCCATCGGGCCGGAGGACTGAGCGGCCGCTTCTGTGGGCCGTCGAGGTAATCCCCCCGTACCCGTCCCCATCGGACCCGGTTACCATCTGAGGAGGCGTGTCTGCCCTTTTTTGGCATGAGGGAAGGGACATTCCCTTGATCCTCCTCCTCCTCCTCCTCCTCCTCCTCCTCCTCCTCCTTCCTCTTCACTTCATTTGAAAATCGTCCACCGGGAGAGAAGCCAGCCAGCCAGTCTGCTTTCGCTTTGAAATGTAACAGGAATTTCACACAGATTAATGAGCGAGATGCTTGCCACAGTTTTTTTTTTAAGTGGGAGGAGCTGTCACATTTTGATGGAGCCAAAGTTTCCTTGACTAAATTCCAGTTGGACCGAAGAAAGACTTGATTGTGGTCCACAAATCCACAAGCCCAAGTTGATCGTGAAGTCACACGTCATCACAGAACTTGGGGACCCGCTTTGCCAGACTTGGTGATCTCACAGTTCGCTGAACCCTTGACTGTTGTGCGTGAGCATTTCTGAGAATTAATCAATTGTCCTGAATTAATTTCAGCACGTGAACATGGTCGACAGGGAGTCCTGCAAGCATCTTTGAGGAGGAGAGATTTTAATCAGGCTGTTGTGAGAGGTCAAGGCGATCTTCCATGAGTAAAGGGGGAGGTAAACCAAAGCACGAAGAAGACCAGTACGGCTGGAGAGAAATGAACGAGGTAAAAACTTTTCCACTGGAAAAAAAGTAAAACTCTAATTAAATAACAAATAATAAAGATAACACCCCGATGCTTCTATCTACACAGAAGCACATAATCTCCAATAGTATGCTTCTCTGTTGCATTTGTTACGTTAAATTCCTGTGCAGTTCCTGAGGGCCGGTGTGTGTATGATGGGTGTTCTGGCCAACCAGTTGTTTTGGTTTAATGTTCTAAACCAGGGGTATTGGACGGACTCCAGTTCTGCAGGGCAGCAGTGCCTGCTGGTCTGTGGTGTATTTCAACGTTTCAGTAATTGATTAACTGGATTAAGAATCCAAACAGGAAACCACAAAAAAATAAAAACTGCAGACATGCCAGTCCTCGAGAAATGGAGTTTGACATACCTATAAAAGGCAGTACGCCAGTTCACTCCTGATCAGACCATATTAAACCGGCGCACACGAGCAGCCTGCTGCTTGTAGCTCGTGACTGTCAAGAAGATTGATGTGATCCACTTGAGTCTCAAACACTGGCAAATCAAGCGTGCCCGCCACCCGGATGGTTTCAGCCAAATTATCAAGGACAATGCAGGTTATGTGCATAGGTGCCAGCTCGTCGCCGCTGATGGGCACAGTACTCAAACAGAATAGAGACTGGGAGCGGGTGATCAAGAATTATTATAAGGGGCGACATAGCTCAGGAGGTAAGAGCGGTTGTCTGGCAGTCGGAGGGTTGCCGGTTCGATCCCCCGCCCTGGGCATGTCGAAGTGTCCCTGAGCAAGACACCTAACCCCTAATTGCTCTGGTGAATGCGAGGCATCAATTGTAAAGCGCTTTGGATAAAAGCGCTATATAAATGCAGTCCATTTACCATTTACCAATTATCCAAAACGAGGAGACTTCATTAACACTACAATAGACTTTTTTCTGGCTAAACCTCTGGAGACCGAAACATCAGACCCCCTAATGATTGGCAAACCGATTTGATTTAAGGAGACCAGACACTGGCTTTCTTAAATCATCCATCCACCCATTATCTATACCCCCTTATTGCTGGGCGTGGGAGGTGCTGGAGCCTATTCCAGTGTGCAGTAGGCGAGAGGCAGGAATACACCCTGGGCCGGTCAGCAATTTATCAATGCAATTTAAATAAACGCCATTTTCAAAAAGTGCAAGAAACCTTACATTTCGACCTTAAAATCGTAAGTTCAATTAAATGACTGGGCTATTTAATGAAGTGCAGAAATTGACTTGCAGTCCCAAAACTGATCAGCCCCTACACAAAGGGCTACGGGAGAATAAGAATTGAATGTGTTTATCTTTAAAGGATGTTTCTTGTTGGATGGTCTTACCCTGCTAATAGCTGACCTTTGCCGTCTATGTAATAATCCTATGATACCCTCGTCAGAAGCCTTCTGAGGGGAAGATTCAGTGCGAGTTAATTTGTGTGTAACCAGTAGAATGTCTCATGATTAAGCAGAACGATTAAATCTCGTACTGACTTCAAACAACGCAATCCCAAACTCAGTTATCAGCTGGAATTGATTTAATTTTCAGGATATGAGTTTTCAGGCAGTTTTTGAAGCTCTTTAAAGTAAAAATAACACAGAAATCAGGCCAACATTTTTATAAACTGAGACCACCATCTAAGCTTTTTCCATAGTCAGTCCGTGGGGAAAAAATAACAACTCTGCTTGAAATGAGTTCTTTTTTAGACATTTGGTTAATGCCCGTCATTGACAGAAAGAAAACACTCAAACTAATCTTTCATAGCTTGTCCCTAGTTGCCAGGGCAACTAGCTCCGTAGATAGTTCTACCTCATTTCCTTAGAAACTGCTTCGTCATGGTGCTGTTGATAAATGCCGGTTTTGTGATGCGTGTCGTTGCTTTAAGAAGTACACATCAAAATGTTTGGTGAGAAATCAGCTCTGACAAAAGTTCTTCTAACTCTAAGTACATCTTGTCCCCGTTGGACCAATCCAAACTTAAATTTAAACAGTTAAATTTGTTACATTTCAACAGTGCAAATTAGGTTATGGAGGATGCAGAACGTGACCGTTCTGGTCCCACAGGTCATGTTGTACCGTTGAGAAAGGAACTCAATGTGAAACGTTTCAGAAAAAAAGAACGTTGTTTTAAAAAGGGATACAATATTAATTGCTTGCTATGTAGTTTTCCCCAATGAAAAGTGTATGACAAGCAAAGGCTCAGTATTGCTGTCAAGAATGCCCTGCATGAGTGTTTTTTTTCCCCTCACAACATTATGCTTCAATAAACAAAACAAGAATTCTTTGATACATGATGCCATGATATCACAAAGGTAAAAAGTGAAAAAAACAACATCAGATTGAATTTGCAGCTGCCAAACAATTGTGTGGGTGAACACTTTTTGTCAGCACAACTAACTCCTTGTCCATTTGTTTCATGTCAATGACACATTGAAAACATAGTGCCCCCCCCCCCCCCTTCCCAATTTAAATCTTCTTCCTCCTCCCCCCCCCCCCCCCCATGTCAGTGGTGATTTCTGTCGATGTGAGGCTGTGGCCTGGCCCCTGTTCTCCTGTCATCGTACGGACTAACCGACCTAACGGAAAGTTCTAGAAGCTGTGTTGCCTGCCTGGTGGTGTCGGAAAAGCAACAGCAGTTGTGTGCCCTTTCAGACGCGGGCCAACATGAGCATCCACAGCCAGCCATTTCCCGCCAGTGCTTGACTCGCACTGGATCCTGTGGGATTTCGGCATAAATTTGCGGGAAACAGGATCCTGGACCTCTCCCACAAACTGGAACCTATTTACATTAGGATTAGGCAACTCTTGGAAGGGATGGATAAAAATAAAAATGCGTCATGTGATTCCAGTCTCCTGAACAGGATCCTGGACCTCTCCCACAAACTGGAACCTATTTACATTAGGATTAGGCAACTCTTGGAAGGGATGGATAAAAATAAAAATGCGTCATGTGATTCCAATCTCCATTCCAATCTCCCCCCCCCCCCCCCCCCCCCCCCCCCCCCCCGCAGTCGCAGAATCACTTCCCCTGCTTTCAGCACTTTTGTTTTTTTTTTGTGTTTTTGTTCAAGAATTTCTGAGCTGCTTCAGTTACCTCCCGCACACAGGCACTTTTTGTTCAGACACCTCCGAATTTAAAAATAAAGCACAATTGCTGATTGCATTGACAACGTTGTTGCCCCCCGAATCCTGCATCCTCTGTTCTCCCTCAGGGGTTTTTCTTGCATGACAGTGGGAGGGACCATCGGGGCTGACGTTCTTTGCGAGGCTTTGCACCCGCAAGATGATTGACACCTGTTCTCGTCCAATCCGTAGAAACCACCTGAGCTGGATTTTCTGTGACGGGGATCTCAAACTCCAGTCCTGGAGGACAACTGCAGGCTTTTGTGGTGTCTCTTCAATCAGCAGCCAATTTAGGCCTTGGAACAATGTGTACACACCAGACAATCTGTGACTTAAAATAATAAATTACGTGCAGGAATCCAGCAGGAAGCCTGCCATCAGAAACCCCCCAACCTACAATCCAGTCCCAGTGGAAACTCATTAATGCTGCCCAGCATTGTTTCCAGAAAATGGCCCAAAAAAAAGAAAACAGGAGAAAAACATCAGCAGTGGTTTAAGTGCCCCTCTACTACTACATTCGGTCAAATGATTCTCTTGTTTCACTTTTGTGGTATCCATGGAAATGTTTACTTGAGCCAATAGAAAAATCAGCATCCAGCCCCAGGATCTCACACCATCTGTCCTCCATGGCTTCAGAAGATCTTTCAGTTATATGTGTTGGACATGGGGTGAAAAGGCTCATGGGAGAAATGTTTTTTTTTTTTTTTTAAACTGCTCATCCAGCCTGAGCTCCGTCCACAGAAAACCGTAACTATGGGTACAGGATGTCGGGGATGAGCTGGGATGAAAACTTTGCTTTGACTGCAGAATCCCGTCTGTTCTGGTTCTGGCCCATGTGCAAACAAATGTCCTCCTCCCTCCAACTTTCTGGATGTACTGTATGTACGTGTGCCTTTATGGGAACTGCTGAATTGTGGGGGAAAAATGGCCATTATCAATTTCAGGTAACTTCCTGAACTGAAATGTGATTGGCCCCACCCCACCCCAACCCTGGTTTTACCCAGCATGCACAGTACACAGTCTGAATTCTCCAAACGACGTGACTGTGTACAGTGTGAAGCTACATCACTATTCTGCAACTGAACTAGAGTAAAAGCGTTTTGACGATTGTCTGTGCTGAAGACACGGGTTTCACACACCGCTGGGAGGTAGACCAGGGGCAGCCATGTTAGATGAAGTGTACTGTCCTGGCATTAACCGGCAAGTTTCCCTAAACTAACCCTCACCCCTCCTTCATCAGGATTTATGCACAGCTGTTCCTCCTGTTTGCAATCAAGTGCATTCAACAGGCAGAGGTGAAGGGTGTCAGCAGAAGATTAAATACTGAATCAAATGCTTTTGGGTAGTCATGTCCCAAGAGGTTATTTTGAGGGTATTTAGGCATCTTCTCCAGGATTTTCTTCATACCATTCAACTGCCGGGGGATCTAGTGGACACATTTCCTGGTGTGGGTCTAGAGGAAAAACACTGGGGTTTCCAAGGGTGTTTCCAAAGTACATATCCCATATTCTTTTGGCCTGGAACCCTCATCCCTTGACCGCCATCCAGAGCAGCTGTTCTGCAAACCCCCTCGCATTACCGACAGTGGCCACCGGAGGCCGAGGAGCGAAGTGAGCACAAGGTTGTATGAGGAGGGCTACAGCTGCTAACAAGCCACTGTTTTTTTTGGGCAGGCACAGAAATGGGTCAATTGGAGGTTGGGCTGCCCGGAACCGTTTGGGTCAGCACCACAGACTGGCCACCCACTGGGAGAAAATCTCAGACAGCCCTTCTTCAACCTGGAAAATAGGGGGGGGGGGATCTAAGCACTGTTTGCGGGAGCGTCTTGATGCCTCTCTTCCTTGGATCAAATAAATCCCCACCTGCCACCTTGCTCCCCTTTTCTCCCCAGCCCTCGACCATAACGCCAAAATCCACTCTCTCCTTCACGCTGTCTTACCGCAGGAACACTGTCGACAGTCTGCAGAAATACACCAGCACACTGCTGTTCACCTGACCCATCAACACTCTCAGAAGAAAGGGGGTTCCAAAACACTCCTCTGTGTCTCCATAGAGGAACCCTATAGGGTCCCCAAGGGTCTCTTTGTCAGGAAAAAAATGGTTAAATCTGGGACCTTTCACACTTTTCGGTCATACTACAAAGGGTTCCGCTATGGCCCCGCTACTGAAATCACGGTTCCTGAGGACTGAGAACTGCTAATTTCCCACCCTCCCTGTTCCTGGGAGTCCGGTGTGAAGACAGCCTGGCCAATCAGTAGCACTAATTGTTCAGTTAATTCCCTAGGAGAAAATAAAACCAGGGCCGGATTTAGAATCCAAGGGCCAGACTTGAGTGTCCATGCCCTATGGAGTCAACCCAAAAGAGCCATTTCTTCTGAGAGTGTAGGGTTGTCAACAGTCCAGAGTTAAACAGGCCATCCGGTATTTCAGCCAAAAATGGGTTTGTCCCAGGACAGCTATTGTCCCATATTTCTCTGACTTGTGATGCCATGGATGAGTCAGTATAACACTCACAGAAACACAAAGCAGGCTGCTGAAACACTAGAAAGTGCTATTGTGCTTCTGTTATTCTGTGGTTACCGTGCACAGAATAATGAATTTTATAAATGACCACCAATATTCTAAGCAGATAATGACGGCAACCTGAGACCCATTACATATTTTCAATAGAACCAGGCAACATAAAGGTTTCTCTGGAAAAAATCGTATTTTGAACACAGCAGTAGGCGTACCATTGTAGATAACAAAAAGGAGCTAGCTTACCATCCTCTCTTGTACATCTTCAATTGACAGAAAAAATCTTTTGAAGTCTGCATTACTAATTACATTGTTGAAACACACACACACACACACACAGACAGACAGATACACACACAGGCACACACACACAGCCTGACAATATAATGCCTCGGGACCTCGCAGCTCACCTTGGCACATACGATGAATGGCAGTTGATTTAAAAAAAAAAAAAAAAAAAAAAAGTTTTTAAAAAGCTGTCTTTGGAACAACTTTTGTGTCATCCAAACTGCCATTTAAAACCCACTAGCCTCGGCTAGCCTTGGTAGCCGGCCAGCACCCCTGCCAAGGCTGTCAGAGTACACTTTCTTGAGGTCTTTTCAAAGGCTGGGAAATCATTATTCCAGTTTTGCCAAATGGTTCGGTTGGGTTATTATTTATTCATTTATTTAGGTGACTATCTGTGAAAATGTCCATTGTGAAGTATTTCTTTCTGACGACCTGTATATAGCCATCTAAAATTCAAGGCTTGAATTATTTATTAACAAAGATATTTATTTATTTATCGTTTGTTTGTTTGTCTCACATATACGATGCCCCAGCCAAGACAGTGATGTTGGCATGGCCACTGTTTAGTGAAACTGGAGCGATGCTCTATGGAGCATTCTGGACAATCTATTTGGAAAATCTATACATCTCTAGGCCTCGAGTTTAGAAATGACGTATTTTACATCAGTTATGTTTATTCATGGTTATATATTAGGAAAATGCCAGTATACGTCTTTAGCTTGTGGCTTAATGAATACGTAAGGATTGTGTAGGGTTTTCTATTGAAAGCATCGTCTGCCCCAGATAGTCAATCCCTCGCTCTCATTTTCTAATTACCAGTTGAACACATCCCAGGAATCCCTTTCAAAGCACATAACATCGCACGATTGTTACTCCCACGCTGTCGAAACCGGTTAAGATATTTATACACACGGGCTATTTGTCTGGCACATTTACTGTGTGGCAGTAGTCTTGGCACCTTCTCCCGGCAACACTTGTTTAAAAGAAAACTTAAAAATGTCAAAACTTTTTGTTAAATTAAATTCAGTTTCAAGTAGTTTTTGAAACTGAATTTAATTGGTGGCATAGCCTAATCCCAAGCCATACCACCTTGTTTTTAGTTGCTTGTGGTGAGAGAACAGGGAAGTGCACAGGCATCCATAGAAATCACTATCTTCAAAAATAGCCAAATTATCAGTATGCCCGTAGGTCATTGTTAGGACAACTTGACACACTACTCAAAAAAAAACTGTGTAGCGGTTAATCAGGTAATCAGTTAATCTCCCCCTCCACAGGATAGAATACCATGGCAACTTGATATTGGCTGAACATCCTGTTTTGAGCAGCCTGGAGCCAGTTTCCTAAAACAGATTTTCAGATCTAGCCTAGCTCCCTTTGTTGTTTACTGTAACAATGCTGATCTTGGCAACAGTGATTTATATGATCAAGGCAACAAGCCCCACAGTCCCATCAGAGTCACGGTGCTTAATGACATTGGAAAATGTAGCCTACCGGCAGCAAACAGGACAGACTAATTTTTCCCCATCTACATCTGAGGCACACGTGCGTGTATGTGGACTGTGTCCCAGTGGATGTCCAGCATGTGGCACTATTCTGTATGTCCCAATTCTCATTCTACCACAGCTGACCTGTAGCGCCACCTGGTGGACAAGCAAAATATTTTTTCACTAAGAGAGCAGGAAGGTATGGTGTCCAAGCAGAATTCACTGACATATTCGTGTGGTGTTTCTTGGGTCTTCAATACAAAGTGAATGTTCCTTTTCGGTTTATATCAGTGTACAGTTTGAAAAAAAAGTTTTGACTTTCAAATCAAGCAAAAGAACAGCTAAAGGAGCTTCTAAAGCTCCTATTTCTTCACAAGGGAGATATGAAGTCCATGAAGCACGATCTATCATGAAAGTCTTCAGTGACTTTGAGCCCCTTAATATAAAACTGGATCAGCACTTTTCTGTGAACCACCCCACCGATGTGACTTTGATCACTAGCTTCAGAACATTCCAGAAATGCTACCATAGACGTTCTTTTCATAAACTGTAAAACAGGATGTGCAGATAATGTGAATATAAATGTGTTGCAACCAGTAAACCATTTTTTCTGGATTATTCTTTCACAGCATGTCTTAATTGCTTAATTCCAGACTTGTTGGAAAGTCCATCAATGAGGCTGAGCCTTGAGGAAAAGGGTGAGAAAAATGTAAGAACTGCCTAAAAAAAATGTATAATCTAAAAGTTTGAGATTTTCTTTTTACTTCTCTGCTTTAGCATCTGCATAGGTCAATAGGTCATAGGTCAACCACTGACAGGTTTCCTGCAAATACCCCACAGCAGACCGAATAAGGACACATTTCTTTCCATTAGCAACAACTTAAGCCCGGAACTAGTGCCAAAGAGGAAAAACACAAACACACAATTAAATGACAAAGGAAAAAAGGAAAAACAATGAGTTTCAGCATTTTTAAAAGTTTTTTTTTTCTTTTTCTTTAAACATTTATAATGATCTCTGGATAACATCTGCAGAGCATACCGGGTGCTTAATCAATGCAACCTGAGATAAAAAGACTCCACCGTGGAGTGCTGCAGTTTTTTAGTTTTTTTTTTTTTTCCTTAAACAAGAGAGGTTCTTGACTTCAAGTGCAGACCACTCCGTTTCCCTCTCGGCAATTGACAAGGACAAACAAAATGATGAACAGATAAACAGACAGTTTAATCTAGCCTCCTCTCTCCGAGTCTTTCTGCAGGGAGATCAGGCGGGCGCCAGGCTGGCGAGCCTTGTGCTAACGGGTCCTTAACTCCGAAATGCACAGCTCCTCGTGAAGCCTCAACACAGGGAGGTGCAAACGGGCAAAGGAACGACCCACTCTGTAAACCTGGGGTGGGGGGGGCAAACGGTCAGATACTGGAACAAAAATAAATGGCTTCCGCTGTCCTGACTTTGGATTCGAATGGCTGTGCATGCTGGGAAATGAAGGCGCAAACATGGTTGCGGAAAATTCAATTAAGAGGGGGCGGGGGAGGGATAATTTACGTCCCGATAACGGTAGCCACGGGCAAAACCGGCACAGTCTGCAAGCTGCTCAGTCAACAGACTGGATTTGACGTGCGCCTGCCCCCAAAAACAACTTAACCAGCTCATTCGTGGCATCTGAACGGGCAGTTATGGCACCTCACACTTTAGGAACGTGGAAATATTTCGGAAATGTGACGAACACAAACCTTGCGTCTGCGACGACGCATCTAATCGTCACTCCAAGACGAAAGGAAATTCGAAAATTGCTATTCGCCAAATCAGGCCAAAAGTTGGGACTCTGTTCGGCATTGCACACCGCATCTTAAGTTTCGTTACTTCACAGGATCAAAAAATAATAATAAAGATCAATTCAGGGCAAATGCATAAAATACACCAGTCGTAAAACAAAATCTCACTTTATAATGGAAAGGGAAGGCTGAACTACAGTAATGCATACGCTAAAATGTGCTACTGAATGCTTATAGGTCAACTTCAAACCTGCAGGTCAACATCAAGGTAGAATCAAAACAAATATGAAAAAGAATATGTGAAAAAACAAGACGGGTAAAATGAGGAAAAAGACCGGGGAGGGAAAAAAAAAAAGTCTAAAAACAAGTGATTATTTTTTTTTTTTGGTATAGATTGTACAGCAGAATGTTAGTGGACTTGTGTGTGCACGTGTGCGTGTGCGTGTGTGTGTGTGTGTGTGTGTAGCCCTTTTATTAGAAACTGCAACAGTAGGCCTCTGTTGTATTGTGTTGGCAGTAGCTACCTAAACGGCTTATATGTACGCTTCCAAAAAGATGCACGAGCAGCTGATATTTCTCTCTTCCTGTCCGGTATCATTCGTTAAAAATAAAAGCGCCTTTGCAGTTTCAGTGTACATCCAGCACAGCTAATGTTTTTTTCCTTTTTTTAACAGAATACAAGTGTACAGTTCTGCAGAGTGCAAATGTAAAGATAAATGCTTTTATATATATATATATTTTTCCCCAACTCACAATTTGTTTTTTGTCTTTTTTGTTCTTTTTTCTGTCACTCAGGAAAATGGGGAGGTGTGTGAAGTTCAAAAAGTCCTGGCATGCCTCGTACACCCCTCCCCAAACCCCCCCCTTGCCCCCCCCCCCCCCCAAACCCCCCCTGGCCAGCTCATAGTGAACACAAAACTGGCTGTGTCACTTGCACTAGCACACCGAATCAATGCCAGCCACCCCCCAAACACAAAGGGGGGTGGGGAAAGGTGGTTTCAACCAGGTCTCAAGCTGGGAAACGCACAAGTTGAGGAGGCGGGGGGGGGGGGAGGGGAGGGGAGGGAGATAAGACGGTGGGCACATATTTCTCCTATGTGTGTTTGTAATGGTAGCTGTGCGTTAGTAATGTACCCCAAGCACGTCAGTCTGACCCGGTCCTGGAAGGGGGCGGGGAGGGACTCCGAAGCCAAAACTGCTTTCTGAGGGGGGGGAGGGGGGGGGGGGAGGAGGGGGGCCGAGGTGCGGGGGGGTTCGACGGGTCCCTCCTCAGTGGGCCACCAGTGATCCGGCTGCGTAGCTGACCGAGCTGTCCTGCCAGCTCCTGCACTGGCTCGACTGGGCGTAGTTGAGGAAGGAGAAGTTCATGTCCAGCCCGACCTTCTTCAGCTCAGCCACAGCCTGCGCACACAAACACACAGGAATGGGGGGGGGGGGGGGGGGGGGGTGGGCGAGTGGGGGGGTCAGCATGTGCCTCCAAATGGCCCAAGTGCCCCCAGGCGCTGCAGTGGGTGTGGCCTTTCGTTCAGACCGACATTACTGACAGGGTGAGGGGCCGCAGGGGCCGCTTCAAATGTAACTGAACTGGCACCTGTATTCATAAAGCATCCGAGTAGGAGTAACAATCTAGAATCAGGTTCTCGCCCATATCCTAACCCTTATTCATAATGAGCTGAAAGGGCCCACTGATATACTTTATGAATATGGGCCTGTATTCATAAAACATCTCAGATTAAGCGTATGCATCTACGATAAGCGTTCAGCTGTCCATATCTTAACTTTTTAATCATTAGAAGCAAAACTGCTTAACTGATCTTAAGGTCAACGCTTGTGCTCTGAGAAACTTTATGAATACGGGCTTAGCCGTTTCAGCGCTGAGCTAGAATAGAGGCCTGCACCCCCATCAGCCCTTCCGAGATGAGCTTGGAGGTCCCTGCGCTACAGGATGCTAAACAGTCTGTTTAAAGTCCTGAAATCCAAAATGAGATCATTTAAATCCTAAATGAGATTTCGGATTGAAGGATTTAATCGCCGCTTGGAACGGAAAAGCCTTGCGTGTGCCACTTTTTTAAGTTGGTGACCTCACGAGACCCTACGCGGGGTCCCGCTGGTTCGCGAGATGGCGGGCAGGGAAGATCCGGTGCGCCGCGATAATGGCCTCAGTCATTAAACACCCACCGGTCCGCGACGCGGAAAGCAAGCCGCGTCGGATTTAAGCCGAACAACAGAGTTCTGTTCTCACTCCAGGAAAACTTTCGATTAAAATTTGGAAGGACGGCTCCGGTGCTGTTGACTTGTGCTTTGGCCAGCAGCCAATGCAGAGAGTCCGCGGGACTGAAATTATCCACTAAACTTGTATATTTTTGCTTTTTCTCAGGGGACTATTTTCTCCCGATTTTTCTGCCCAGTCACCGTTTGATAGCGTTTCAAAATACGCCGCCAACACCTCAAGGCTCGGACCACACACACTACCAAGCAAATCTATTCCACTTTTTTTCCCTCCTTTGCCATTCTGTTCCATTTTATTTTCATCAGGGAGGACACGTTTTTTACATAATTAAAATGGCAGATACTCACGTTTAACAGTACTCCGATGGGGTGACGTCCACAGATTGTGTTGTGGTACTTCTTCAAGTAATTGCTAAAGGATATAGGGTCTAGCTGCTCAATGATGCCCATTCCCTGGATAGAAAAGAGTTAACAGTTAACAGATTACTCAACCCAGACTTTGACTGACAGCTGAGGAAGTGGAGGGTAAAAAATTATATGAAATTCTTAAGATATTTAAATTTCACATATACCCTTTAAAAAATACCTTTCGCTATGGATGCAGTGAAGACCAAACTGGCTTTAGGACTAGCAAAGTGTGCGCCTCACAGGATGCTAATGCAAAATGCTAAGCACACTGCCAACCTTATGGGATATACCATAAGACTAGACTTAATATATCTCAATAATTATGTCAGGCTTCCTGTGATTAAAGCCATCTGTGTGAAATGGTGGGTTTATCATTAAAAGCAAAATAATGAATCAGACAAGACAACTAACAAATGAATCTACAAGAAACCTAATAGCCTGACAGACGGAGTACATATTACTATAACTGCTCACTATGACTGATGACAAAAGCCTTGAAGCATAACATTTTCTTTTTTGGAATTTGGCAGATGCTCTTATCCAGGGCAACCCAACAGATCACATTTTTATGTGCAATCCATTTATACAGCTGGATATTTAACTGAAACGATTTAGGTTAAGCACCCTGTCCTAGGGTAGAACTGCAGCATTCCACCCGGGAATCGAACCTGTGACCATCCGGTTCCCTAACCATTATACTAAACTGCCACACAAGACCAAGCCACTGAGTGGAAGACAAACCAGGCAGATAAGCCTGCCGGTACTGCTGTGAGCCTGGTCTGGGCCACATTTGTGGTCGGAAACTTCCGGAAATTCTGCACCACACCTACCAAGCTCCTGTAGGCCATTACTCAGTGGCAGTGTAGAGCCCAGGGTTTGTGCCCTATAAGACACAGGTTTGACTCCCGGGTAGGTTTCTGCTGTTGTACCCTTGCGGGAAGGCTCAGGACAGGCCCGCGTCTGGTATCTGCTAAATTCCAGAAATGTAAATAACTGCCACAGTTAACGTAAGCCACTCCAGCCACGGCCGGCGTAAGTGGAGGCAGCTGCGCTTGCCATTTTATCGAGGTGCTCGATGGATCTGTAGATCTCCCCCTGGGACTCGTCGTAGTAGGTGTAGCGGAATCGGTGCCCTTCAGGAAGGTGGGGGGCGGGGGATGGGTGGGGACAGAGGAGAAGTTTAAAGAAAAATTAAAAGTACATCAGCAACGTTCCGTACAATAGACTGCTGCACCTTGGGCCTGGCCTTGAATTAGTGCAACTGCATCACAATTTATCTGCTGAGGTTGTTACACACACACACACACAGACACCCGCACCTGCACACACACATGCGCACACACACGCACGCACAGAGGTTGTACAAATTTGTTGAGTGGTGGCAGACTGCAGCAGGAATGACCCATTATAGTTTCCACACCGTGTTTAGCCTCAGGCTAAGAACGTACATAGCCCTGGGCTAACAGAACCCTTAGCCCCAGGCTAAGCCTCGACTATGACTAACCCTGGTGTAATGCAGAGTTTAAAAAAAAAACCACAGTTTTCACACTTAACCGTCTATGCCCATGCGCTAGCCTTACCCCCTGGCCTAGCTTCCGAGAAGCTTGCTTTTACCCATCCGGGCTAACCAGCAGATACCGAATATTCGCAGACCCGTTTTGAGGTGTCACCAAACACTCAGCGATAACCTTGCTCCAGAGTACATACAGAAACTTAGACTAAGTCCACGCTCTCCAACCTTTGAAGAGGCAGGTACGAAAGCAGCTTCACCTGGGGCTGCCGGCCCCTTAATCCTTTTTTGATGACAGCCTCTCAAAGCAGTTAAGAGCATACTCAAATCTGCAGGTTAGCCCTGGGTTTAGCTGGCATTAAATATGTAGGGAAATTAGCTCGGCTACAGTTAGCTCCAGGTTTAAGGACAGCCCAGGGCTAATACAATTACGTGCGAAACCCCTAATTATAATGTGATTTTCCTAACGTCGGCTAATGGGTCCCTGGTTGGACGGCCCTTCAAGGATCACGAGAACAAGCACAGTTCAGCACATTCGGGCTCCGCTTGGGAATAGAAAGTTAAATTGGGCATTTCAGCTGCAGTTTAAATTTGATGAGCGAATGTATAGAACTATCACTCCATTTTTTGCAACAGTAAAGGTTTCGTTTATTAACTGCTAAACTCAAGACTTAATTGCAAGAGAAAACAAAGTACATTTTCTTGACATTTTGAGTCATACTGAAGTATTTAGCTTGAATCCATACTGAACAATAGTGTTTTAGCAATGTATAACAACAGCACAAACTCTCTGAAGAGTAGGTTTTTTGGAATATTTTTTTCAAAATTATGTCAGTGTTCTAGAACTCCCATTGCTTTCAGTTACAAGTAGTGATTGTGACACTAGCATGACATTCAGTTAAGTACATCTTAAGCACACACATGATCTTACATTTTAAAGGGTACAGGTGCTCCAATTTCTCTTATACATATACACAGGGGTGCCAATTGGGAGGGGGGGGGGGGAGTTAGGATGATTCCAAGGGCCCTGACTGGCCTGTAAGATCTTTTCAAAGTCCCTGGTGCCGCCCCTGCATATACACCACTGGAAACATAACCGTTTGTGACTCCGTGTCTGCCTGGTCACACATTAGCATGCGCACGCTACTTCCAGGGCTCGGCGTCTGGCGGGAACAGAGGCGTTACCGCGGTAACTCACCCCAGTGGCAGAAGTCCGATGAGATGACGAAGAGGTTGGAGGGGTCGGCCAGGTATTTACTGAGGAGCTTCCCGTACTCCTGCTCCTTGGCTTCGCTCAGGGCGCCCACCAGCACGGGCACGATGGCGAACTCGTCTTTATGGCTGCGGGGGGGCAGAACAAAAATATGAGATGAGCTGGCGGGCCTGATCGGTGGAACGGCCCTGTTGAGCCCAGGCGGGTTTTTAAACGAGGGGGGAGGAGGGAACGGGAGGGGGGGGGCACCAGACAGCTCCCACGCTTCGCCGCCGGCCTCGTTAATCGCCTCGCGTCCGTCACGGCGGCCCAATTAGGCAAACGCCGGCGCGCTGTAAACGCGCTGATCCAGTGTCATAAAGGGTCCATCAGAGGCTGAGGACTGTAAAGGCGCTGATTCACTGTCACAATGGATCCATGAGAGGCTGAGAAACGGCGGTCAGCGGCGGGTGACGGGCGGGTGCTTCCTGTAGCCAGAGCTGCCACAGAGCTCAGTTCTGAACGCTCAGCGGCGAAACGGCTACACGCTAACTAGCCAACACGCTAACTAGCCAACACCCTCAGACAGCACAGCCACATCTTCCTGTTGTAGTGCGAACTTTGTCAAAATGTCGGCCAGGTGGCTGCCTACCTACCCTACCCAACAGTCCACACCTCGACCTCAATCAAGAATGAAACTGCCATTCTCAAAAAATAAGAATTCCTGAATTTCAATTGGGCCGGATTATATTTCAGCCTACAATTCAGCCTGGAATTTCTGAGTGGTTCTGACTGGATGACAATTGACTATGCCGATGTTTTCAACCTACTGTGACCTCCAGGGCCTTCGGCAATTGTACTCCCAACAGCGCTTTGTCTTAAAATTGTTGTTTTTGACAGGTCCAGCGGATTAAATATCGAAAAATATATGTCAGGCCACTCCACCATTACAACTTGAGTCACCTCTAGTCTCACTTAAAGGTTTCAAATCACCACACCATCACCGAAAACTTGTTCTGCTACCCTATCACACAAGGTGAAACATGAACAGTGCTACCTTTTCAGAAAGTTGTTCTGCGTACATAGCACCTCGCTCACAAGTGCCACGCACCCTGTCAATCAGTGACACACAACCTGTCTGATTGGAGAAAAGGTCGGCAGCCCCGCCTCCCGCAGCATTACCTCTCCATGGCTTTGGCCGTGTAGGGCAGGTGCATCTCGATGCTGTGCTCGTCCTCGTCCGTCTGCAGGCTCATGCGCTCGAACATCCCGGTTTTCCAGAGGTCAGCGTAAACTGCCGGGGGGGGGGGGGGGGGGAGAGGAAACTTTATTCCTGCGAGGCTCCACCGGGAACAAATTCACATGCTGCGCATTTTCTCTCACATTATTAAATCGTTTTCCGATGCACCGTCAGCCGGAAGGCGACTTGGAGCTTGTCATAGATAAATCACTACCCTTGCTTTTGAGATGAGGACTTTGCTGATCTGCAGTACCACTCTTCACAGGTTTTCTCCACCGTACCAAGTTTAATACGTACTCTGATACTCGACGTCAGACGTTGGATTAAGTGGGGGAGGAGGGAGGGGGTCATTTCCAGTTCAACCCTGACAAAGTCTGTGTAAAAATCTTGGTGGTCGTGTGGTCCTAGGCCGCGGGCCTTACCCTTCTGGTCGATCTTGAGGTCGTACAGCGGCGTTCTGTAGATTTCAGCGGGCGAGAGGGCACAGTGGGACAGTGGCACGTGATGGGAGGGGCCCAGAATGAAGACTCTTCGACTGCGGGGCGAGAGGAGAGGGGGGGTCGACCCAGGTCACACACATCCATGTCTGCCTCACACACTGCTGTTTGGAAGGCCAGTTTGACACAGGCTCTGTTACAGGGCCTCCAGGGTCACATGGGTACTCGGTCAGAGGGACTCGGTCAAAAGGACAGGGGGACTCGGTCAAAGGGACAGGGGGACTCGGTCAAAGGGACAGGGGGAATTTTAGAACACGAAAAACCAGCCAAACTCACGTGACAGTGGGGTCCACCTGTTTGTAAGCGTACGCTGCACAGGATCCGCAGTAAGTGTACCCAGCATGCCTGCAAACACAACCTTAGTCTTAGCGGAAACAAAATAAACCAAAATGGCAACAGGGACAAGAATCATAACAGGAAGTAAGTTCGTAATGACCAGTGGAAGCACTGAATTACAAATGGGACATGTTCATACTTTGGGGAATGGCAACGAAATACACGAAATGTGACCATTATATCAATTCAGCCCATTTGATATTTGTAACGAATTAAAATTCATCTGGTTATGTGCACATTTGTCGGAAACTGTAAAATATCACACTGGTTTTGGTCTGCAGTCACATAGATGAGCACCTTTTTTTATCCCCGCCCACCACAGGCGTTCAGTTACATCGGTTTGCCACAGTGAACGCGTAGCCCGTTTCTGCTCTTAAAAATCGTAGCTTTTTTTACGGTCACTCAGGAGATAATGCAAAGCCTTACGGTGCGATGATTGCTCTGGCAGGTTTTACCGAAGACTGCACTTGAGACAGCCAGCCCTCTAATTGCGCATTCAGCTGCGATCCTGGACAGGGAAGAAGGGAAAAAAAGGCCTTTAAAAAAAACAGAATGCACATGAATTTTAAATCACATCAGGGCAAAGGCTGACTGCATTACCATTTTCAATAATCCTGCTGCTACGTTGGAAGGGCCTGAGGGAGGGGGGGGGGGGGGAGAATAGATAATGCAGAAATAAACAGCCTTGTACATTTTTGTCCCCACATACCCACTTAAGCTGCATGCATAAGTTTTAAGGACACCTGTCATAATACAAGTGATGTCCCTCAGCTGGCTCCTGGCCTTGTATGTAATGGGACAGCGCATCATAACAACCAGCTGCCATTTCTCTACTGTAAGCCTATCCAAAGCTGCAAGAGCAGTTTCCGCTCTTCATATACGCATGCAGTCTCAGGTCTCACAAAACAGTTATACTGATGCAAAAATATGTTTATTCACAACACGTGCCTGTGTAAGAAGTGCAAAAAAGGTGAAACAAACTGAAAAAGACGTTTCAGTTTTACACCATCATCATTTCTCCAGTTAATCCTAAAAATCGGGGGAGCAGACGCACTTTATTTCTTAATTTTTCGCAAGCAGGTTTGCAATGATAAATCCAGTCATCCAGTTAACCTAGTCATTTTCGCCTCTTGAGAAGTCAGGCGGTCGCCTGTTCAGCGAACGGCTGTCCGTCGCGCTGAAGCGGGGTTTTGCCCGCGGAGCAACATCTGCCAGCGGCGCCCGCTCTCTGCCCCCGGGGGGAGGCGCGGCGGGAGTTAGCGGATGAAGCAGCGGCTCTTATCCGCCACCGCGGCGGCGTGCCAGGCTGGCACAGGAAGTGCGTTAGGCAGACGCCGCTTCTGTTTTCCACGGCACGTTCGTGTGAAAAAAGGGGGGGGGGGGGGGGGGCGGGTTGGGGAAGGAAGGAAAAATTTGTTTTCACTCCCAGACGCGGACGACAATCTGTTCTCCGGCAATTTGCTCAGCGGGAAAGTAAGTGAAAGACCGTCAGGGGCTCGTTCGAGCGTTGATGACAGCGAGCAGATGAGTGCCTGGACAGTGCCGACGTCATTTGCCCCCCCGTGTCGGCATATCTGGTTGTCAGTGAGTTTGTCCCACGATGTCGTGCCGATGTCCCCCCCAGTCGATAAAGCCTGAATGTGGACTGTGGCAGGGGAATGCCGTTCAGTGTGAAACGATTCCAGGTGGACACGAATTGGCAAGATCAGGCCAGTTCTCTACCCACCGATTATGCGCTAGTTTTTTGTGGACGGTGCTTAACTTCGCATGTGCCATTTTATCAACCATACCGCCCCAACACACACACACACATGCACACATTAAGTCAGTGTTCTAGAACTCCATTGCTTCCAACTGCCAGTAGTGGTTGTTACATCAGCATTGGAATGTTCAGTTAAGATCATTCTATTCACATATTTGTGATCCTGCACCTTTAAAGGGTTAATGACAAAATCTTAGCCACCGTGGTCTGGACTGAACAAGATGAGCCAGAAAATTGACTGAGGACTTGGAAGGCAAAGGTCACAGACAGCAATCCGCAGACGAGCTAGTACCCTGTCTGTGAAGAAAAACAACCATGCCAGGAGCAAGTCTGCGCCGCTCGCTGACATCACACAGCTGAAGTGGTAGGTAACATTAATTCTCCCCCCCCACCAGAGACATAATAAAAAGCCAATACTGAAATGCTTCTCTGTGGGAGACTGTAATTAGGGTTCCTTTTGCTTGGTGATTGAAGAACGAGGCCGGCTGAAACTAAAAGTGCGGTGGAGCCATTGCAGCCAACAGCGCTTCTCTGATGTGAACCAATCATTTTGTTTTGCCGTCGGGAGCAGAGCCCTTTTGATTGGTCCAAACAATTCAGCCACTGACAGCTCACTGTAGCTCCACCCCATTACAGGATTTGCAAACTCAACTCTCCCATCGTGACCTGTACCGTAAAACAGACCTGAAGCACCTGTGCTTGATATATATGATAGATCTGTGCTTGATATATAGTTGTGTATTACTAGACCATACCCCACAGTATATTACCGGCATTCTCATTCCGATCTGCTCTTTTTGTATGAATAAACACACAACTGTGCGCATGCAAAATGGTAAACACCCAGTCCAAGTTCTGGCAACTGGGATTCCACATCCCACTGCAAACTCCTGACCACAGAATGTGCTCCTGAATTAAGCAACGGGAGTTCTTTGATCTTCTTTTTTTTAACTTAAATTCTGAAAGGTCTTCGCGGCACAGCTCAACAGACTGTGTGTGAATCTACCATCTTCGGCACTTCACAGTTAATCCGTTTCCAGGCCTCCGGCCGCGGATTTCTCACGAAGACCCCCCCTTCTCTTGCACGAGAGCATGCATCTTATCTGTTGGGCAGGAACGTTCTCGGCGCGTGCACAGCCTCCTCCAAGCTGAAGCTGTTTTTCTGATAAACGCGTGGCACCGTTTTATCTAGGATTTAGTACATTTTTCATAAATGTTTCATTTTTCTTGAATACTTTTTTTTTTTTTTTTTTTTTACCAACAGTCCAAATTACTTTCTTGTTTTTAGGTTGCATACCTTCAAGTTTCCCAACATCATCATCATCATCATAATAATAATTTATTATTATTGTCATGCAAGCAAGCTGCTGAAAAGACGGACCTTTTTTTCTACACACCACTACCGCTAGCTTGTAAGGCATTCTGTCCAAAACAAACTATGGCTGTTATCAGTTTCATCTTCATCTCGACTGGAGAAGCTCTGTACCAAACCCATGTGTTTTTATATACGAAGTGAAAAAACTACGGGGGTATCTGTCAGTAAAAGCTTTAATACCAAGAATGTTTAGCCAGGCTATACACACGCAAGGATAGCTAGCTAGTTTGCTGGCTAGAGGACTCCCTGTAACAAAGCTAAAAATGTCATGCTAAAGTGTTGGAAACTGTCTCGTTAAATAATCTACAAAGTTAATGACATTTACCCTGGCGTGGCATGCTACTAGCCCACACTAGTAACTGTTAAGCAAGGGTAATGGCACTAGTCAGCTGGTTAGTTTTTAATCGTTTTCAGTCACTTGACATGTAGATACTTCGCTTGTTCGCTAGCAAGAATGACTACCCAGCTAGCTAGCTAATGGAAGTGACTCAGCCCTGCTAGTGTCAGAAAAGCAAATAAAAGCCTTTCTTTTGTTTATAGAGAGCACATCCGCTGTCTGGCCGGCTAAGAAACCAAAGCGCTGAATCAGCTCTATAATGCGGCTTTAGCAAGCTAATATTAGCACTCATTAGTAAACACATTTAATAGAGTTTAATACAGAACGATGTAAATAAACAACTATGTAGCTTATTTTGATGGTTAGCTAGTTAGTCACCAAGCGAGCTTGCTAGGTAGCCATCGAGCTAACGTTATGTTAGAGCTCGCTAGCCAGTTAATTAGCAGGCTACAAACACGGGAAGGAAGCGGCCCACAATAGTGAAAACAACAAGCCCAAGATTTTTTTTTAAAACAAGAACCCACAATTTTAAAATGTCATCATAAGACCCGAAAGTATTCTCGTTATCTAGGTTGCCAAAAAAAGTTTACGTTTACACGTGTGCTCGGTCTTTTGTAAGCAGAGCTTGTCAAAACAATGTCAAATCATAGAAGCACGGCCTGTCTCGTTCCCTTTAAAAATCCCCTTTGATGATATATCCCCCAGCTGATTGTGTCCCCCACCCCCACCGCACAGTAGTTCATTGTGCCCGGACCATGGCCCATTGGAAACCCAATATTACCCCCCTTCTCCCCGGTTCTACCTGAAGCGGTGTACCAGCTGCCGGCGTGACTTGCTTCTCTGCACACCACTCGGTTCGACATCTTAGTGCCAAAGCCGCCTATCTTGTTCAGGTAACACCTTCTCAGGAAAAAAAGTAGCAAGACGAAAAGAAGAAAAATACTAGTAGCCACTACCAGTACAAGTGAAGTGGGGTGCACTAGCTAGCGCTAGCTAATGGGAAATCGACTATCGGGATGAGGATGATAGTAGCTGACAAGCGAGCTATTTACGTAAACATTCAGCTGACTAAATATAATGGTTTGAAACTACAGTGAAATAAGCAGAGTGGAAATCTTCGACGCCTTCTTTTGCAACGCGTAAAACTGGATATTGACTGTTGGAGAAGAACAGAAAGCCAGGCGAGTTCGTCCAAGCGCTGCTGGAAGAGAACTGTGGTCACCCGTAGTGGTTTGTCATTACTCGGCTACCGTGCCTTGGTTGCGACGAAGAACCTCTCATTGGTTGAGAGTCTGTCGGAATGTTTCCATTCGTTGCGAACTTGAGGCAGGTGAGCAGTGTGGTCTAGGTATACTTAACTGGATTGGTTAGTTGCAGACATAGTGGGGGCTTTGATTTGTTGAAATTATGATGTGGGTGTGGCTGACACTTATACTTGAATAATGAATGGTCAGCGGCCACCGAGACGTCATTCGGTGGCTGATTCTGCCACTATGCAAAGTTGATGAGGGATGTTTATAGAGTACTGTACGAATAAAATAATTGCCAATTAACAGGCTGCCTAAACGTAAACTTATTAAATGAAGTACCAATTGTTTTAAAACAACCATACGGAAAACATATTGACATTAGTAACCATCAAAGTAACCAAAATAGCTTATAACAACTGAAAGTCTAAATTCATGGGAAGCAAACTCAAAACCACATTCTAAACACCGTAATCGCGATTTACTACGAACTCATTTCAGTGAAAAAATTGAGGAAGATCATGTTTCCACGCATTTTGATAAATCTTAAGCTGCAACAGACTGTTGTTTGTAGAATTCTCATTTTGATGTCCGTTCAATACGTGTGTTAGCCATTTAATTTGCATTACGTTATGCATTTTCTTTTTTCAATCTTATTAATCTTATTCTTGTGATAAAATAGCTTATTTCCCCTAATTTCAATATAACTAAGATCCCATTAGAATCATATGCTCAAATGTAATTAGCAGGGTTGAGTGGGAGAGAAAGAAAAATGAAAATGTATTAATATATGACGTTAAACCACAGTAGGAACATGCCACTTTCAACTTTAATCCCTCGAGGAAGTATGGAAAACTGTCCGGTCAGCTGACGTTGCTATTGTCCGTGTCACGTGGTGGCCATGATCAGCTGATGCTTTTGTGGGGACCGCAACCACAACTGGAATTACTGGAGGAAGTATTTTACCTAGCGACTGACGCGGAAGAACACGACAGAAATACCCACGATATCTCTACATTGCCCCGATTTATGCAAAACTACAAATAACACAGGTAGCGGTAATCGTTTTCTTATAAATATGGAGTATTGTACAGCGCCTGGATGTGTTTTCATTTGTGACATGACAAAAATCGTAAGCAAGATGTGAGCCTGTGTTAGCCTGCTACCAGCTTCAACGTCATATCGTCTTGACGCCTGTTTATAGGTAGTTAGTGGCATCTGTTAGTTTTTTGGGGCTTGAACGACAGAACGAAAATAGTTGGTTTCCAAATTAAACTTTTGACTGTGTTGACTTGTACGTTGAATGCATCGTTAGCTAGCTAGGCTGAGCCCCTCCAGGCAAATTTGTGATGCGGAGCCTCTTTCATTACTTTATATATTGAATGTTCGAGCCTTTCGTGATTCTTTAAGATGTGTATTTCAGCGTTTTTTTTTTTTTTTTGTTTTTGTTTTTTTTTGTTTTTTACTTAAAGGTGTCTATTGCGTCGTCGTCTTCGTGAACACTATTAATGAATACCTCAGACAGTGAAGAAGACTCCTACAATGAGAGGTCAGCTTTGGTGCCAGCTGAAAGTCCGACCTTGCCACCTTACAGTGAGGGTAGCGCACCTCTGGGGCAGGTGGATACAGAGACCATAAGGGTAGGTGCAGCTTGGTTTGTGTGTACGCTCTAGGGCATGGCTATTCAACGTTGATCATTGAGGGAAAAAATATATACATTCAGATGCATGCATCAAAAAACTGACTGTCAGCATTCCTTTTGACTAGTGATCGAATAATTATGATAGCTCTGCATATTTAAGAGGAAGAATTTACATGAACACATGCACGCTACGTCTTACTTAGCATTAATTTATAAACAGCACATGGAAATATATTTGCCCCCCTCCCCCCACTACCTTTTTAAAAATAATGTGACCCCTGGGAAGAACTATGGTCTTGGGCGCCTGTGTGTGTATGTGTGTGTGAGTACTGTGTATGCGTGCATGCGTGTTGTGTAGTGTGTGCATGCAGGTGTGCGGTGCATGCGTGTGTGTCTGAGTGTGCGCGTGTGTCTCTTTCACATCCTTCCCTGTTGCCGTGCAGCGGCGCCCAGCGGCAGAGCTGGGCTCTGATAGGCCGATCCGGGGCCCCGTGGAGCGAGAGCCCACCGTGGAGAGCGAGGATGAGGAGCTCACGCTCAAGTACGGGGCCAAGCACGTCATCATGCTCTTCGTCCCCGTCACTCTCTGCATGGTGGTTGTCGTGGCGACCATCAAGTCCGTCAGCTTCTACACGGAGAAGAACGGGCAGCAGCTGTAGGTGGCTTTAAAAAAAAAAAAAAAAAGTTGTTGCTTTTTTTTTTATCCAGCGACTACCACATTCACAAACACAATGAGCCTCCCAGGTCTCCGTGCCACTATCAATATCATATTTTGGGGCGACACAGTGGTGCAGTGGATAGCACTGTCACCCCACAGCAAGAAGGGCTTGGGGGTTGAATCTCGGCCAGGGCCTTTGTGCCATAATAAGTACATGCAGGTTAGGCTACGGGGGGGTGGGGGCGCATTAACAGGGTGTTGCTGCAAAAGAGCATGTGTACTCAGTCAACCTACCCAGTATAAAGTTTAATCGACAAGTAAATATTCTTTACAAAAGAGCTCCACAAATGTTTCGTTGCACATGTTTCTCTTCACCCCCTGAGGTTACGTTGTAATAATTTGATCGCAGTGCTGAAGCAGTTGGCAACCTTTGCGTCGTGGAGGCTCAGTTTGAGCACCTGTGAGCAGCTTTTTTTGCCGCAGTCGCACGTTGGAGAGGCCGGGGATGGAAGGAGAAATAACAGCTGTGCCATCTGTCGTTTCGGCTGCAGGATTTACACTCCTTTCACGGAGGACACCCCGTCGGTGGGCCAGCGGCTGCTGAACTCCGTCCTTAACACCATCATCATGATCAGCGTCATCGTTGTCATGACCATCTTCCTCGTTATTCTCTACAAGTACCGCTGCTATAAGGTGAGCGCTCCCTCCCTGCCTCTGACGAAAACGAATCGAGCACCATCCCGGATTTTATGCCTCTGGGTGTCTGTTGCACACGTTGACTAATGATGACAGAGAGGGGAACCTACAAAAACGAAAGAAAAAAAACACAAGTGTAGTCTGATGGAGTGTAGTCTGTGATTTCACTGGTTGATTATTACATAAAAATATTGGTTTTTTTTTTGGTTTTGGTTGAGTTATTTTATTTGTAATTGAGCCTCTGCTTTGAAACTGGCTTTCATTATAACGGTGCATCAAAGCGAGTCCTGCAAGCCAATAAGGGGAGAGCCAATCAGCAGTCCTTGAAGGCAGGGAAGTGGTGAAAGACATGTTGTGCATGGGAGTGTAGCAGAATGAGCGGGCAGCTGTTCAGGCTTGATTCTTTGTGCTCCCGCAGTAAATGAAGGCGTCTGTCCTTAGAGCAGGCGTGGGCAGTTCCATTCATGGAGGCCACCCTCTGTATGCGGAATTTCTGTGTATAATGAACAAAAAAAGAATTACCAACCCATGCGCTCAAAGAAGTTTTTAACAAACTAGGCTATATAGCAAATGAATGGTGCGTTGGCTTCTCATAGATAATCATAGAAAGGAAAGACAGGAGCCCGCACTCTTAATGAATAGATATAGATTATGAATGTCTACGCAACAAATTCATCTTCATTTTTATTCCTATTTGGACAAGGAGACACTGAGGACGGCTTAGGCCGAAACATGTCTGTCTCTTTGTCCAAATAGGAATAAAAATGAAAATGATTTTGTTGCGTAGACATTCATAATCTATATATATTAATTAAGAGTGCGGGCTCCCGTCTTTCCTTTCGGTGTATAATGAACAGCCTGCGTATTTATTGAAATTGCCGCGACCAGCGATAGCCTTGTCACTCAAACGATGCTTTTCTCTCTGGTGCAGTTCATACACGGCTGGCTGATCCTCTCCTCCCTGATGTTTCTCTTCTGGTTCAGCTTCATGTACCTGGGGTCAGTTATTCCATCGTCTGTCCTCGTTATGACGTGACGTTGCTTTGCCCTTGAACGCACGCGACGCAGAGTCTAGATCAAATTCAGATTTGAAAATGGTGGATTCCTGAATTCAGACGTGGGTAACGTGCGCCATTTGAGGAAGCGAAAGGTGTGATGCCGCCCCTGTGAACCTAAGGGAAATTTCGTAAAGGAAATGCCCAAAACTGTGGTTTGAAATTTTAGCCTAGCTGAACATTCTAATGCTGATGTAACAACCACTGCTGGTAGCTGGAAGCAATGGGGTTCTAGGACAGTGACTTAGAATTTTGAAAAACAACATTTCAAAAAATCTGCTCTTCAAAGGGTTAAATTCCACTGAAGTATTTTGCCCCCCCCCCCCCCCCCCCCCCATGACTCCACAGGGAGGTTTTTAAGACCTACAACGTGGCGATGGACTATCCCACGCTGGTGATGATCATCTGGAACTTTGGGGCGGTGGGGATGGTCTGTATTCACTGGAAGGGACCTCTTCAGCTTCAGCAGGCCTACCTCATCATCATCAGCGCCCTTATGGCCCTCATCTTCATCAAGTACCTCCCCGAATGGTCGGCCTGGGTCATTTTAGGAGCCATATCGGTCTATGGTGAGAGCCCCCTCTTTCTCAGCTTTTCGCCTCCCCCACGTTTTTCCCCAGGCAATGAAGCAGGGCTGGGGTGTCAGTTCCATTTCAGTTCAGTCACTTGAGGAAATTAAGTTAAATAACATTAATTAGTGAAAAAATGGGCATAATGTTCAATAGGGTCAATAGGACATAGTGTTCATTAATTCAACAAGTTGAATTTCATTTCCTGAACTGAAAAAATTAAATAGAATCGACAGTCCTGCTGCTAAGCAGACTTAGGCAAAACGTGTCCATCAGTTTGTGTGAATAAGTCTGCTCAGCTTCCATAGACGATTTCTGGTTTGATCAGCTCATGGTGTCTCTCAGCTTGCTTGGCCAAGGTCGTGACCCTGCCTTGCTTCAGAGTTCCATTTACTTAGGTCTGTTTGCTTCAGAGTTCCATTTGCCTCAGAGTTCACAGTTACATTTGCTTCAGAGTTTCAAGTTCTGTTTGCTTCAGTGTTCTATTTGCTTCAGAGTTCAGAGTTACATTTGTTTCAAAGTCCAGAGTTTTTTTTTTTGCTTCCGCATTAAATTTGTTTCAGAGTTGCATTTGCTTCAGACTGCTGTTTGCTTCAGGGCTACATTTGCTTCAGTGCTCCAGAGTTCCGCCTGTGAAGCTGACCTTTGCCCTCTTGCAGATTTAATCGCAGTGCTGTGCCCCAAAGGGCCGCTGAGGATGCTGGTGGAGACGGCGCAGGAGCGCAACGAGCCCATCTTCCCCGCGCTCATATACTCCTGTAAGTCTGCACGGTAACCGAGGCGGAGCCTCGGTCTGCCGAGATCCAATCACACGCCGCCACGGTGTTTCTTCCAATTTGAAAACGAGGGATAAAAAAAATCTTGCTGGACGCAACAGGAGCGTACATGTTAATCGGACAAAGCTGGAAGGGTTGTGTAAGAAGATAGCTTGTGTAAACAGAAGGCCATAGCGGGGCTGGCTTTGAATGCGGTTAAGGCCAGATCCACACAATAACTCTAGTATGTGAACGGCGCCAGGTTGGGTTAGACTGGGAGACCTTGAGGACTGTTAAAAGTACACACAGTTGAAAGAGAAATGCTAACTTCCTGCTTTGTCAGAGCTTAATTATAATAAACATGACAGGAACTTGACCACAGTGGTAAGTGTATTTGTAACTGAAGTGGTTTAGGGGAAGGAGGAATTGAAACGTGTGTGTGTGCGTGCGTGTGTGCTCGTGCTTGTGTGTGTGTGTGTGTTTGTGTGTGTGTGTGTGCGCGCCCTGGAGTATACAGTATCCTATTGAGTACACATCACCAGCATTGACCTCCTTTTCTCTAGCTGCTATGATCTGGATGGTTGGAATGGCCAAACCTCCTAGTACAGCTGCTGAGCCCACTGATCAGGATACAGGTGTGTACACATGAATTTTTACGTGATTTAAAATGGGAAAAAAAACACTCACCTCTTTCACAGATTCATACTTGAATATTACATTAATTTACAGCTTGACGGTTTTACTTCTTAATTATTCAGTACTGACTTAATATAATAATATCCACAGATGTATCCACAAAACATGTAAAAACCCTCTTTGTCAGACCACGCCTCAGTGTTTCTGTTTTACTGTTACTAAGTTGTACTGAAGAAAAGAATACAAAGTTTTGTGTGTAACCTTCAGACGAGGAGGAACGGCTGAGTGACCGCAGTGACACCGAGAGAAGCCAGGGGGAGCCAGAGTGCCAGGTGATCACCGGGACGGAGCAGGTGTACGGCCCTGGGGACGACCTGGAGGAGGACAGTGAGTGGCCGTCACAGTCTAGACTGCACCTGGCAGACACGCACACTCTACCCCCCTGCAAACAGGCTGCAGCTGGACGTCCCGTTCAGCACCAGCCAACCGGTCCTGAAAGAGCTGTGCGGTCACTTTTTGTTCTTATATTTAAAGGGCTCTTTAAGCCACAGGACAAAGATGCATATAACTTCCCCAAAATTTATACACATGAAAATAATGCATTTTATTAGTGTCATTGTATTTGTTTTCTTTGGTTCTTAATGTAAAGATATTTTTAAATTTTTAATCAATAAGACTACTTGAGCTTTGAGAGATCGCTGCTATATTTCCAGCCAAGAACAGATCTCTCTGTAGTAATTATGAAGTGTTCTAATGGAATTTCCACACGGAGCTATATTCCGATATTCCGTTTCATTACGAGCCTATGGTGGTTTTGGAAGGGAGGGGCGGTAAATTACGTCTGCCTTTCCCCTTGCAGGGGGGGTGAAACTGGGCCTGGGGGACTTCATCTTCTACAGCGTGCTCGTGGGGAAGGCGGCAGCGACCGGCGGCGACTGGAACACGACGCTGGCCTGCTTCGTGGCCATCCTCATCGTGAGTGAATGAGTGAATGGGAATCAGACGCGACGCGTCACCAGGCAGCTACGTTTCCATAGCGCTGCACAAGCACATGCTCCTCATCCAGGCACGGGGAAGTACATCCGTTCAGCATGACGTCTGTTGACATCGCTCAGCAAGCAGGACGTGCTAAATGCCCTGCGTTTGCGTTGCACTGGGCGGTGGTGCAATCGCTGAGGGGACGTTCCTCTCCCAGAAAGGGAAGAACATCAGTGTTAGTCTCAGGAATACAGAAGAGCTGTTTCCCTGAAAAGACCCAGTGAGGCTATCTGAACAAACCAACAATCAGTATGAACTGAATTAAATTGTTAGATGTTCAAATAGGATGTAATCTGCAGCCTGACAGTTTTGGAAAATTACAAGCAATTTTTTACTCTTTGCAACACGTTTTGCATTCTGAGGCACTTCTAAAAACGGTTCTCTAGGCATGCCAGCGTGACAAAATGGCTGATTTGTTTGGCCCAGTATGTCAGCAGTTTTTGTGAAGGCTACTGCTGATCGCAGACTAAATAAAAAAAGCTTTTCATAACTTTGCGAGAGACATTGCAGAAGTCAGTGCTTCATGATCGTATCCACAGCAACATCAGCAACAGCGGAGGATGTCTGACATCATGTTTGTCACGAGTACATTGGTGTTTTTATTCTTATTTTTTTAACATACAGCCTACATATATAGTTTTACAATTTTACAGTTGTACATATGTATATGTACAACTGTACATATACATATGTACAGTTGTAAAATTGTTGCTATGCAGTCGTTTGGTTACTAATTATATATACTGGTTATTTATAATTAGTATCAGTTGCCATTATTTCTTGAAGCAGTAAATTGAAGATAAGTGCACTGTGTCACGATTTGAACCACAGAACAGCTGGTCCTTAAAATTAAAACAGCGCTTTTTCGCATCTGCTTAATATGTTTACTGCAGCTCTGTTTCCAGCGCGTGTGCGGCGCTGGTTCTCCCCACACTGACTCGAGTACCTTTAACGCAAGAGCATCTGTCGCTGGCGGCTCTGGAGGGTTTAAATGGTTACAGATGAGACTGGATTCTCTGGCACAGTGAAAGCAGTTCAGCTCCCACTCCCTCCGCACTAAGGAATGTCTGTTGTAGGAATGTGTATGTGGAGCTAGCGTTGAGAGGGAAACGTTTCTTTTGACAGGGGCTGTGTCTCACTCTTCTACTCCTGGCCATCTTCAAGAAGGCCCTGCCCGCCCTGCCCATCTCCATCACCTTCGGGCTCATCTTCTACTTCTCCACCGACAACCTGGTGCGCCCGTTCATGGACAGCCTGGCCGCTCACCAGTTCTACATCTGACACCCGACGGGGGGGGGGGGACTCCTTTCGGACGCAGCGCGACCCGAGTCCTGGGTTTGGCCAGATATCCTTCCGCTACGTGCCACTACTTTTTTTCGGAGAAAGAAACGGGACTTACGGTGTGTTATTACTTGTAGCTTTTGAGTTGACGTAGTTTTTTTGTTTGTTTTTTTTTTTAAAGAAAAATAATCATGCATGTAATGTAAGTGGGATCCCCGTGCACACACACACACACACACACACACACACATACATGCAGGCACAAAGAAAGATTTTTTTGCCGTAGTTTGTTACAGAATCAGTATGTGTGGATCATGATTCCAAGGAACATACAGGATGCTGAAGTTCATTGACTGAAATGCCCACCTTTAAAAAAACACATACTTTTAACGCCCCTTCAGTCATTTTCAAGCGATTATGGAGGACTCACTAGTCAAAGGACGGGTGTTGTGGTCGCCGACCAGTCAACGTATACACGTTTTCAGATGAAACACTGTGGGTAAAATATTGTATGAGAAACTACGCACAAGCTTGAAATTTGATGGGTCATGCTAATCTTAATAATGCTGCCTAATTTCTTCAAATGTGTTCTCTTCCAGGGATGAAGAAGCATAAACTTACATGAATGTACAGTATATGCCAAAATTATTTTGGACTTTTTTTAACATGCATTTCAGTTTTTGTGTGTGTTTATTAGTTGACCCAGACAGACGTTATGTCCGATGAAAGGTATTTTAGAAGCCTAGAAGCTTGTTGCTATTTGGACAGATGTTTCTGTTGTCCACACCACATTGAAATGGCTGGTTTAGGGTATTTGGAGGGTTCATGGTATAAAGCAAGAAAACACACCTCAAGTAATTCCAGCACAGCTTGTACAGAGACACTGTGTTTCCAGAGACTGTACATATTAACAGATTATAGCCTTTATTCACGATTAACTTGAGTTTCAGGTTTTATGTAACGCCTTTACCTTTCTGCAGTGCAGCAGTTTCAGGTCATGTGCCATAGGAAATAGCAAACAAAGCAAGTTCCAACAAAATAACAATCAGGTACTATGCAGTACACACACGTACAGCCTCCGGAGGCATTGCATCACTGTGCAAGCTGGTTCAGAGTACAGTGCAAGGCCAGTAGGTCATGAGAAGCTTCTCTAATTACCTAAAATATCCTTCACACGCCAAAACTGTCTGCCCCAAATAAACACACACACACAAATCTTAAATGACATCAGAAAAAAAAACCATGAAGTTAAATATCTCTTTGTAGGTGTAAAACGCACAAAAAAAGCTGCCAACCGCAACGAGATCAGTGCCTACCAGACCTGGGTCAAATACGCATTTGTTTTGGATTACAAATACTTTTCTGTGCTCTATTGATCTTGCCTGGTGTAACTGAGCCTGCCAATATGACCAGAAGTCAGGGTTTGCACTTTTTGGGAGCATTTCATTGGTTCCAATACACCAGACAAGATCAGTAAAGCGTAGAAAGAATTTGAATCCAAAACAAATACGTATTTGACCCAGGTCTGGTGCCTACAGTTGCAACCCCTTAGTGCAGAAAATCACAAGACCTAGGGACCGCTTGGGTGAGGCGGATATTCGGGGTGACCGTACACTGTTGGGAGGTCCAGAGAGTTTATCTTTCCCTTTCCCAGTAAGGAAGTAAGATGTGTTTTGATTCAGGAAGAGATTTGTGTTTTTTTGATGCCTAAAGTTCTTTACAAAGAAGGCTTGTACATAATTCAAGATCCCTCTGCCACTGATAATGTGGTGGGCAGAAGCAGTTATGACCGTAGTGTGAAAATGATTTTGCTGGCACTGGAAATACTGACCTGCTGAATAAATGATCAGATTGCACACTCTGAACGTATATTTATAATGAAAAATATATTTTCTAGAACTGAATAAAGGTGCAATATTTAAATTTATTTTATATCTGAAGATATACTTAAGTGAACCCTGTCCTCTGTGGGTTTGTCATGTGCCGTTTTAAATGTCATGTGCTATAATAAAACCCTTAGCAAATGAGCACAGGGACCATTTGTGCTTATTTTTAAGTGCAAGGGGAAGCTTTTAAAAAAAATCTCCATATACCATCTTTATCATTTCTATTGGCATTCATTTAAAAAACTGGACAATTACATCACTCAGTAGATGCTCTTACCCAGAGTACATAAACATTTTTACACACAATCCACCCCTTTACACAACTTGTATAAAATATTTTATTTAAGTAATGAAGGTTAAGTTTCTTGCTCAAGAGTACAACAGCAGCACCTTGCCTGGGTATTGGACCCAAAACCACAAGTATACTTCCCTAGCCATCACACTACACTAACCACCCTACATTCCTAAACTGAGAATAATACATTAAATATCAACAACCTGTCAAAAGTGTGAACACATCTGGTAAACACCATGAACACACTATCCAGAGTTTCACTACATTTGTTCCTTCATTCACTAACAGAAATGAGTTGAACAAATCTCAGATTTTACATATTGTATTTGCTCTTGATGACATGAGATCTACATCATATGCGCGTGTATTAAACTCAACATGCATTTTTGTAACTGCAATATAAATAATAGTTTTACTGGAATATTCAGACAGGGTTGCCATTGTTTATTAGTTTCCAACATAATCCACTACAACAAACAAAAGGTGTTCTGCAACAACTATTTTATTTTGGATGCTTAAAAACTAAGTTAATGAGCAATAAGTTGAGAGAAAATGCAGTGTGTCTTCACTTAAAAAAGAAGGAAGTGTACGTGTGTATGGCCACAGATGGGTGTCTCTGTCGCCTCCAGGAAGTTAATTCCGATCTTCAAATTGCGACTTGTTCTTCAGGAGATACGCAGCTAAAAACTCGATGGGATTTGGAGGCCTGAAAGAAAAGAGCGTTGAAAGTTGAGTTTGGAAAGAAATGCATGGTTTAGTCTTTGGCACTTGAATTTACAGGCTATGTCAAAACAAGTTCAGTCAGCACAGGGTACGTCAAGTCATTTGTATTTTTTTTTTTTTTTTTTACATTAAACTCACTTCTATTTATACATAAAGTAATAAGATTAATTCACAACGTACCTTTCCTTAGCCAGTACCGAGAGCCCCTGAAGAAGTATGGGGACTACTGTCTGATCCAAATACGCTCGCGTGGGAAGAGACTGTAGATCCACTTTCTGTTTAGAAACCTTTTCTGCATTGGACTTCTCATTCTCTGCTATTCTCTAGAAGATTCAGAATTATTATTATTATTATTATTATTATTATTATTAAATTATTCTTTTTTATGGGGGGGGGGGGGGGGGGGGGTGCAGAAACATAAAAATCACATTTCCAATACATAGAGTAGTGCCATAAAATAAAGAACAAAATATTCTGTACCTGAACATTTTCCGTGAGACCATATTCTGCATGTGGATTTTCAGCAATCTAAAATTGAAATTGAGAGCCAACTTATAACAGAGACGCCGGCAAAATGCGTGCATGACGGTGGTTATATTTCCATTAACCAACTTACAGGTGTGGGCCCTTCCATGCTTTGGTCCGCGTCAGCGTGATCTAAGGGAAGGTGTGCAAAATAAACAAAGTAAAATTATACCTATTAAATGTAGCCACTGTATGATTACACTGAACAGGCAAAAGCAACACATGCTAAATAGTATGCATAAATATTGTGTATACATATAGCTTGCTACACCGATATGAAGCAGAGTACTGATGAGAGAAAGTAGAGCAAAAGGTAAAAAAAGAAAAAAAAAATCCAACTAGATAAAAGATTACTAACGTTTACCCCTTCAAGAAACTAGTTGGCACCCTCTGAGGGACAGCGGCTGATCAAGTAGCCAGATTATCCTAACGATTAGCACTTGGCAACCAAATACAAGTCATCACTTAGCTCTGAGTATTTAGCCACCAAGCATTAGCTTGCCAACATGCTGCACATTTTAACCAACTAACGTTAATAATGTTAGTTAGCAAGATAGTTAATATCAGCTAATTGGGTGTATTAAATCATGCATTGGTACACTGTGTGTAGATTCAGCGTTCACCCATATGAACAAATGGTGTGGTTTTAGCAAAGACAGGCATACACATAGCAACCAGTTAGCCAAGTTCGCTAGCCAATAGTGGCTAGTGCTAGCTAGCCTGGTGGATAGCCGATCCGTTAGCTATCGTCACAAGACAAGTGGTGTTTACGTTGCAGTTGAAAGCAAGCAAATAGAAAGCGGTTGCCGCTACAATGTTAATACCTTATCTCGCTGAAAGCGAGCTACAAGTTAGCTACGTCCATATTCCATGTTTAAGATGTAGGCTACCGCTCATATTAGCTAGCTACGCTAAACAACTTCCATCACGTTTGTTCTGATTGTTACAACGCATGGCCTGTCTTCGCAGTGACTACGCTCTTCTTGAATTAGTTTTCTGCGACATAAGATTCGGAAAATTGCATCTTGGTTCAGGATGAGCACTTTATGACAACTGTAACTCTTTAACAAGACAATAGCATGTTTCTGATCTTGCAACAATTAACTTACCGTCCGCCATGTTTGTTGTGTGTAGCTACGCGATGTGGGGCTCAACCAGCTGCCCAATCACAGCAAAGATATAGGAAAGCCAGGTCCTGATTGGCTAATCGTGCTATCCGGAACCGCAAAACCCGGAACACTAATTTCTTCCAACTTTTCTGAAGGGCCGTTAGTCGCTGGGGGATATTGAGTTTTTTCTTTGCACTTAATAATTTTGCTTCAATGGTGTCACATTGGACGTGTGTAATCATATCAGAGTGCGTTTCCCAAAAGAGGGGCATCAAGGAAAGCCGTCCTTTAACCCTCATCCTACCAACATATTTAACATACATGGACTACCGACTGGGGACCCCAAGAATAAATTACTGTAAGAAACAACCATCATAGCAAAATGTTAACTTATTTCTTCTCAAACCATCATTAGTTATGTAATTAGTGACATCTGAAAAAAAACATATTATTATTATTTTAGGAAAGTTTATTTGCATATTGTGTAAAATGAAAATGTATACTTTTCTTTAATACAAATTGCAGATTTTATCCCAAGTACAATCCACATTATTACTTAAAAGCTTATTTACCATCTTTTGATTCTGGTATCATTTAGTTTTCAGTAATTTCAAGTAAACATTATTTGTGTTATATTTATATGGTGAAACCAATCGGGGTCATTTTGACCCCAATATAAAATAATTGAAATAAACCCACAGTCATTCAAACTTCAACACTTTTTAATTTTATTTGTCTTTCAATACAAGAGTAGATAGAGACCTTGGTTTCAGTATGACCCCCTGTCAGAATAAAGGTTGAATAAATGTAATTCACATTTAGATTTTTCAATTTGTACATAATGTAAAATGAATGGTGTTTACATAGAACTATGAACACCACACACTACAGGCAGTTATAGCACACGATTTGGCTCATGCTATGCTCAGAGCATATACTGGCATGTGACTGTCTCCTTCAAAATGACTGACAGAGTGCCCCTACCCCCCCTGATGGTGTGTTATACTTTAAATTAGGACCCATGGAAAACATGAATTTAGGTGCTTTTCATGTTTAGAGGGATTACTTACCCTCTTAAGCCACATTATGTAAGAAATAGCTGAGCTTGCCATGAAGAATAAAATTTGCATGTTCATATTGTGTTTATTGTACTATATTGCAAACAATTACAAAAAAGAGATATTTTTTAGGTTGTTAAACACGTGTTTAGTTTATTTAATAATTATTTCCTCAATCTTTAAACTTATAAACACAATGCAGATTTCGTTTGTTAATCATTTGTTGGTTTGTTTGGTTAGGTGTCCATACTTTTACCAGTTAGGAGCCTATTGATTCAGCTCAGTGTTTAATTTGAGCAGACAAAAATAATTATCTCTTTAATATCGCAAACATTTTTAATAAGAACAGTAAGAACATGTGCATTTTATTCTTTGTGGCATGCATTGCTATTTCTAAAATAATGTGACTTCAGAGGGGAAATAATCCCTGTAAATATGAAATCTAATTGAGAAAAATTAACCGTTTGTTAAAATTCTGGGATTCCAATTGTGGTTGGAACGAAAATCAGACACAGGGATCGGGGTGTCTCAGGACTCGACTGTCCAAACGCATGCGTACTGAGACGCCCTAAATGTGCAAACCCCCAAACCAACCCACTCCATTGTCTTTCAGTTGACAGCGTTGTTAAAGAGCCTATGAGCGAAAGCGTGCAACTCTGCAGCCTCGTTGATAACGCCCCTTTTATCTTTGGCTGGCACTGGGGGAAAGTCTTTTAGATGCTTATTTAAAGCCTGTATTCGGGGGACTGGAGTAACGCCCAAGCCCAGCAAGCTTTCCCGCTATGTGTTATGGAGGCGACGGTGAGCCAGGTGAATGAATTCTCCGGGTGGACGAGGCAGAAAGAAGAAGGGCTCGGCCTGCACCAGCACCGCACCGGAAGGCGACGCCCCCGATCAGGTGTCGCTCCATAAGCGGAATTTGTTCTACTTCTCCTACCCACTCCTGGCGGTGTTTGCGCTCTTCCGAATCCTCGCGCTGTACTTGGGCATCCTGTTCGCCTGGGTTTGCGAGCGGCTCTCCAGAGCCATGGCGGCCAGTGCAAAGCGCCCCGAGGAGTCGGACGTCGGGAGCAAGGAGTACGAGGACAGCGGCGAGCTGATCCGCAGCCACCACAAGCAGGCCTTTGAGTACATTTCCGTGGCACTGAGGATCGACGAGGATGATAAAGGTTAGAAAAATAGCTCTGCTTCTAGGGGAAGCCTTGTGTTTTGTTACTTTGTCGTCTTTCAGTCAACAAACTGAAAGACAGCAAAGTTTGTCTTTCAGTTCATTATTAGTTAACGCTCCTAGTAGTACTGTCTTTTTAGCCAAGCAGCACAGCTGTCTGACTGACAGTGCCACCACCAACTATCTATAGACTTGTTGGTATTTGGTAGGCTTGGTATCTATAGCTAAGATGCTGCTTTCCCATGGTTAGTTTTGCTAACTGGCGCTTCTGTCAGTCAGCTTGCGTGTTTCTGTTTTTGAATGTGGCCCTGAATAATTTCCAGCCAATGTTATAGTTATAGTCTGTCACAGTTGTGTTAGCGTCTGTGCGTTCGTGCGTTCGCGTGTGTGTATGTGTGTTCTTGCGCGCGCGTGTTTGTAAACAACACGTTTCTGGGTCAGTCTGCGAATGAGTAAGTGCTGTAATGCTAGAAGCTTTTTTGTATTAAACGCAATCCGAATGTGAGACTAATTTCAGATAGCTTGTTAGTACACAGTTTACTCATTGGCACGATTAATATTTGGCCATGCAAGTTTTGGAGGGGTGCTTTAAACTGACAACCAGGAAGTGGCGAGCTCCTGTGTTTTTCGACGGTTTGCCTGTGCAAGACGTTCAACTCTTCGAGTCTGCGCTTGTCTTGAGCAGATCAATCGTATTATTTAACCATTAAACATTACATAATAAACGTGTATTAATAATGTAAATGAATGAGCTGCTGTAGATTTTTGAGTTAATGTTCGCCAGTACAAAATTTCAGACTGACCAGCTGTTCCTAAAATCAAATGATCCACCTTAAATAATAGTTCTTTTGAATATGGAGAACAAACACCATCACTCCTTATGAGAACACAGCATTGATTTTTACTGTGTGCCAGCCACCTGCCCCCTCTAAGGGCAACCATGTGCCAGCCTGCCATCTCCAAGGGCAACACTTAATTATGGGCCACAATACCACTGGTTGGACAGTGTCATGTCTTCCCTTAGTGTCTGTCCTGTACGAGGCCTCTCTGATGTTGCCCCGTAGACACTATGCTGATTGGTGGCGTGGCGGAACCAGTGGATTGAGTGGCCCAATCGGAGTGTCCCTGCAGGCATGAGTGAGCACAGCCTTGCATGATTTAGGGTGGCAGTAATTGTGAACATCAGTGGAGTGTGAAAGGCCATCTCTGTGCACGGATGCATTGTGCAGATGGAGGCTCTCACCCTGATCATGGCAAGTCCCATCAGTTTTATTTGTACGGTGCATTTTACTGAAAATTGTCACAAAGATGCTTTACAGAGTAGCAAAAAAAAAAGCAAAAACCAGGCCAGAACCTGCAAATTGCAAGTATGTGAGGTTAAAAACAAAAAAACTTCCCAGTGGGGAGAAAAGCCCTCAAACGGTAGCAAGAAGCTCCTTGATGGGAAGAGATCTCAGGATGAACCCAGCTATCGAGCCCGTCCTCCACTGGCTGGCCTGGGAAGAATAGGTGTAACAGAAATGTAATAAGGGATCTATCACAGCGAATCAATTGGATTGAGCAGGTTACAGTTGAGGTAATAAACTAGTTGGAGCGTCAAAATTAAGGGAAGTATAGTGTGCAGCCAGTCCTGGGCACATCTGGGTATGGTGTGAGTCTGAAGCATTAGCATTGACAGTGTTGCCTTCTGTACTGTCTGTCAGTTTCTGTCCTTAGCCGTTATCTCCTTCTCCTTTTCCTTTTCCTCTATGCAGCGTGCCTATCGTCAGACACGGGCCAATTGCTTGGTGTTTCCATAGATTTCCATAACGATTTCCCTAGAACTGTCAAAAACAGAACGGCGTGTGCCCATTTTTCTCTTTCGTTACAACGCGTTACCGCTGTTCTCTTCCGTATGGAATTCTATTTGTAGTCGTGTCTCACGCGCTGTCGGCTTGGGCGAGTCGCGTGTTGTCTTTTAGGTTTCACTTTCCTGTGCATAGGCGCGTGTGTGCGGAATCGGAGTTAAGTCAGGAGAGATCTTGTGGAATGCGATGAATTGCTGTTCAATGGTTGTTTTCCATGCCAGCCCTAGACCCAAATCTCCCAACATAAAAGAACACGCCCGGTTCTGCCCGAGTTTGACTAAGCTGATTTTTATACTGTAAAAATTTTTATGGTTTATTGTCATTTTTCAGTTTTATTTACTTATTTAGCATTTATTTGTGGGAGACAGATAGCTACATATTAACATAAATGTGTTGTTTAAAATGATAATCTGATGCATTGTATCATAACATTTGCTGCTAACCCTAATTTCCACTGCGCGTGGACGGATCCTTTCGTTGTTTGTTATTGTAGTTGTTGAAAATGTTGCGTGAAGGTTTTATAATAAAAGCTTTGAAAACACTTTGCAAAAAAAGAAAAGGAAACTTTATGCAGTTCTGATTTATTTATTTCTTAGAATGGCTGATGGTGAACCTTAGTGCCGAATGCTAAATTGCGATCCCCTGTAAAGGCAGTCATGTGTAGACTGCGTGTAGCCGTGAGTGGCGTGGCCTTATTTTGTAATGGACACGTAGGCCCCATAAGGGCTTTGTCCTGGGTGCTGCTGTGCTCGGCGTATCGACCGCGGCCGAGCCGGAGGGGCTGTGGGAGGGGCCTGCAGGGACTGCTGTTTCAGCCAATCCACCGTGACTTTAGTCATAGTTGACATGTCTGTTAGAGGGCTGCCCTGTGGGACCCCATCTGATGCAGTATGAAACGTTTCAGAGACAGAGGCAGGTTAGACGGCGGTGGTCTGGTAGACGGCGGTGGATTTCAAACACCAAGGCCTTTGTCGGTGTAAATGTACAGCGGGGGATAGGCGGGTAACACACCTGGCTGACAGTCTTCTCAAAGAATATCAATTTATACACTTCACGGTTTAGGCCCTGATGGTATGTGACTCATTTCATCATATTAACTCACGAGTGGCTCTAATGAAGCCTTCATAATCATAATCGGTGACTAGCCTATAGGGAGCTATGCTGTGTGTTAAAGGGATGAAATATATGATTCCTGAGATTGGTATCCTGTAGCTTTTTTTCCGCTAAAGCCAGAGAGATATTCCCAGCTCTGCGGGCCTGTGCTTACGCTGGACTCCCGAGTGTTGATGTGTAGCCTCATTGTTGAGGGGTATCACGGTCGTTTTTTTTCGCTGCGCGAAAACAAAGACGTCGATTCATTTAGCAATTTCGGGCCTCTTTGTTTCTGGGCTGTCGCCCCATCTTTCCTCTCCTGAGGGAACACAGATATGCCATCGCGTCGAAAAATCCCGCTCCGCAATCCGGCGACCTCATTACTAACGTCCCGGAGTGATGAACGACGGCGAGTGGGCGAAGCCGCGCTTCGATTCGTCGACGCGGGTTCCAGGTGTCAATCGCTCACCCATCGCTCACCGCGATTCGTCGGTTAGCCAGGTCTGGCGTTGACAGCCCGAGGCGCTGCTTCAGAGAGATGGAGTGATGTTTACTCTGACAGCGACGCCTCTTGCTCAGACCCAGCGAAGTTAGCGGCTGCTTTGATGGCGGCCTGACGTCCGCGGCACTTTCACATGCTCGCCAGTTGACCGCTTTGGCATGCCGTTGGCATGGCCTTTTCTGGATTTCATACCAACTTCTGCTCCTAATTATTTAATTAGACCAATAATCCATTAACATTTTAAATTAAGACTGTTCTTTATCTGTCTTTGCTGAGGTCTTATATACAGTTGAACAATTGCTGGTATATTTGGCTAATTGCCTAATTGAGCCATGGATAAACTGTGGCAGCTAAAGCCAACACACACCATTGCACTCGTCCACCTGGCAGTAGTCTGACTGTGGAGATGCGACTGTTGATGACAATAGTCGATAGCCTGTATAGCCCCCTATCCCTCTGTCCATTTTCTGCTTTCTTTTCTTCCTCAAATTAGGGCTCATGTTTGAGAGTCTGTGACCCCTGTGTTGACCCCGTGCTGACCTCTTTGTTGGGTTTTGTGCTTCCAGGTCACAAAGAGCAGGCAGTCCAGTGGTACAAGAAAGGGATCTCAGAACTGGAGAAAGGCATTGCCATAGACATCATGGGACAAGGTGAGCTCCTTCTCCTGACTGATGTCACTCTCCTTCTCTTTAGCGATCTCACTATCCTAAGTCTGTCGTTTTTTCCAGCTGTCTTGTGTGTTTTGCTTGGCTTGTTCTTGTGTGAGCTGGTGTAGTTAGTTTGTCTACCTTGTCCCAAAGCCAGGGAGATCAGAATGCGCTTGCATCCGTATTGCAAACGGGATTATTGAAATGGGATTGAGGCAGGAATTGATGTAAACGCATATCGGTGCTAAACCAGAAGTAAAGACCCCATGTGTGGCAGTGCTCTTAGAATATATTGTATTTCAGTTCAATATATTTTGTTTCGCTGCTGTTTATAGTGTATTCCGTTTCTCTTTGTGTCCTTGTTGTTTTTTTTTTTTTTATCACAAGGTCTCAGATTTAATCTCTAATTTCACTCGTCTTCTCTCCGCAGGGGAGAAATGTGAGCGAGCGAAGCGTCTGCAAGCCAAGATGATCACCAATCTGATAATGGCCAAGGATCGACTGGAGCTTTTGGGTACGCAGACAGGAAAGAGATTTAGCCCCCTCCGCTCTTCTTTAATATCCGGTTACACTGTGCCACTTGCCTCGTTCAGTGAGACCTTATAAATAAGAAATAAAAGCAAATATTCCTCATTTTCATCTTCCTTCATTTGAAATTATGCGCTGTAAAAGACTGACAGCAGGATATTAAAGAAGGGCATACCTCCCGTTGATCGCATGGTGCATTCAGTGGCCTTTCACATTGGGGAAACAATATGGCAAAAAGGAAGAAGTAATTTGTTTTTTTCATTTTAAGATGAAAGCAGCCATAGGAAATAAATAATAATAATAATAACCCAAAATGCTATTCATGTGAAAAACCACTCCCTGGCAGATTTTTAGAATGGTTCGTGAAAGGTCTTGTACATTTCCAAGCTTACCGCTCTTGTGCCTTTGATTGGTGCCTGAGCCATTATTCCAATTTGTGTGACCATGGTGATTGAAAGGGAAGAATGTAGACTGTTCATTGGGTGGCTCATTGCACGGTGTTCATTGGGTGGCTCATTGCACGGTGTTCATTGGCTGGCTCATTGCGCAGTGTTCATTGGCTGGCTCATTGCACGGTGTTCATTGGCTGGCTCATTGCGCAGTGTTCATTGGCTGGCTCATTGCGCGGTGTTCATTGGCCGGCTCCTTGCGCGGTGTTCATTGGCCGGCTCCTTGCGCGGTGTTCATTGGCCGGCTCCTTGCATGGTGTTCATTGGCCGGCTCCTTGCATGGTGTTCATTGGCCGGTTCTTCACATGGTGTTCATTGGCCGGCTCCTTGCATGGTGTTCATTGGCCGGTTCCTCACATGGTGTTCATTGGCCGGCTTCTCGCACGGTGTTCATTGGCCAGCTCCTTGCACGGTGTTCATTGGCCGGTATACTGCACCATGTACTGACTTGAGGACATGTCCCACATTGCCTTCATTGCCCTGACTCCCAAACACCACACAGCACTCTGTCACAGGAGGAAAGGATTTTCCTGTCATTCCGTTTGAAAGCAGCCAGTTTTTAATCCAATGGTTTAGGTTGATTTCTGCAACAATATGATTTTCTTCATGATTAGTCAGGAAATACAGATTTTTAGATCCTTAACATCTCAGAGGCAGTGGACTTGTGTAGATCATAAATACACATCCGTACACAAAAATGTTTGCTCTCTTATCAGAACCAATGGCAGGAAAGAATGTTCTGCAGCAAAGCAAAGACTAACAGCCCAACTAAAGACACCCAGGGTGTGAAAAATCTGCAGTTAATGATTAGTGAGGGGGAAAGTACCTGTGTCAGTTCATATGAAAGGAGTGCTGCTGTGAAGTGTTGGGTCAGACAGAGGGTGGAGTTTGACGCATGAGAGAGCAGGATCGGCATGCTCTCTGCTGCTAACGTCCTTTGTGCACGGTTTACCCACATCTTAGCCGCATCGCACCCTCCTTTCACCCCCCCCCCCCCCAACCCCAACCCCACCCCCTCACCCCCTACTGAGCCCCAAGTAGGACCGTCCTTATTTCTTTTGTTAATTTAATTATTTTTTCTTTATGCCCTCAGTAGGTTATTATTATTATTATTATTATTTTCTCTTCCCTTCCTCCTTTTCTATGTTGGTTTTTTTCTGTTCCCTGAATTTGTAGCAAAGGTACCCTCAGGCTCAGCTCAGAGGGACATCTATACAGAAAGCACAAACCAGTGCTACCAAAACGGCCATCTGCGTTCAGGTGGGTGTTCAGTGTCCTGTCTGACTCGCTGAAGCCCTTAACACCTTTGTCTTAACACCGATGTTTACTTTTGCTGGGTTCCACGCTAAAATAGTTTTCCAAGGAGCACATGTGCTCCTAAGGTGAAAAACTTCAGATGCACACTAATGCATCCCATTTAGTAGAAGTGCTCCTTTTTTCCGTGAGTACATGTAAATTTTGAGGAGCAAATACTCCTAAAATCGAAGCACTGTAGAGCCCTGTGTAGGACAAGACCAGCTAGTAAACCTTGATGTTTTTAAGGTTGCGTGTGTGACACATGTATGGATGATTACAATGAACACTTATTAGATTAGAACCTGTGAAGTGTTAGCACCCGTGCTGCATTAGAACCTGTGAAGTGTTAGCACCCGTGCTACATTAGAACCTGTGAAGTGTTAGCACCCGTGCTGCATTAGAACCTGTGAAGTGTTAGCACCCGTGCTACATTAGAACCTGTATAATATTAGCACCCGTGCTGCAGCTGCTGTTCTGCCTACCCAGCCGGTCTCATCTCCGCTATTTTCAGCCGGGATGAATCATGGGATAGGCCTTGCGAGACGTATGTGGGAGTGACAGACTGGGAGGAAAAATAAATACGTGAATAAACAAACCGTGATGGAGGAGAGAGAGTCGCTCCTCGTTTGTTATTCTGATGGTCAAAACATCCAGTTTTTAGGTGTCGTCTCTGACGTGTACGGCTGACAGTTTTTTTTTTTTTTTTTTTTTTTTTTTCCCCCCCCCCCTCTCCCCTTTGGTGAGTGATTAAAATGTCCGCAGAACTCTATCATAATTAACTGGCACGTGTCAGAATCGGAGGTCCATCTCCTCGAGGGGCGTTTGTTTGACTCGACTCCTGTCAAGATTGCCAGAGCGCTTGTTAATCTTTCTTGGCACCAGTCACCGACGCGGCGTTATTTCTCTCGTGGAAAAAGACAACAGCACTGCGAGCTCTATCTACGTTATGAGAAATGATCGCTCGGAATCCGACGGTTTGATGATGGATTTGACTGGGGAGGGGTGGGTTGGAGCTGAAGATGATTGGTTCTTCTATCCACTGTCCTGGATTAGCGTATAAAACGGCTTTGAGAATTGGGTGAAACTTGCCTGTTGAGAACAGCAGTTGCGTTTCGGAGATGGGAAACCGATAGCCTCTGTCCTGTTGTTGACAGTGAGCGGGGCGGTGCCCAAAAAGAGGGATCCTCTGACACACTCCAGCCACTCCCTGCCCCGGGCGAAACACGCCCATAAGACCCCCTCCACCGGACCCCAGGGGCAGCAGCGCTCCCCAAGCTACAGCGGGATCCCCACCTCCACCGCCAGACCCGCCCCCCAAACCGGCAGCAGCAACAAGGTGAGGAACCGCCCAAAGCGACCTCACACCCCAACCCTACAGCTTGTATCTCACACCTGGGCTCGTCACTCACTCAAACACTCACTCATTCGCTCTCTCACTCATTCACTCATTCACACACTCACTCACTCATTTGCTCTTTCACTCTCTCACTCATTTGCTCTCTCATTCACACACTCACTTATTCACTCTTTTTCTCTCACTCTCACACTCACTCATTCATTCACTCATTCACACTTTAATTCCCACGCTCACTCATTCACATACTCCATCTTACTTCCTCACTCACTCACTGAGTCAGTCATTCACTCATTCTCTCACTTCTTTACACATTTATTCAGCCTCTAGGACCAGTCTAGATTCTGACATATATTTTTTAAAATATTTTTATATTTTTAAATACGCACTCAGAACTCACCCTTCAGGGGGATTTTTATTTTCAGCATAACGTGTGGCTAAAGTACCCTTTCTTCACACTGAACACATGACTTGGCCACCGCTCCTCTTGAATGATGCTTTTTGTTGAGAGAGTCGGCACTGATAACTGACACAGTAAGAGTCCTTCACATGCCTGAACCCGCACTGCTGTCACTGCCGTTAACCCCTTCAGGGCTCCGCCAAACCTGGCAACCGACAGAACGGCAAGCCCACGACGCCCACGGGGACACCGCTGAAGAAGAGGGACATGAAGAACCTCAAGAACGTGGACAGCAAGCTGGCCAACCTCATCCTGAACGAGATCGTGGACAGGTGAGAGTGGACCACCAGGCACTGGCCCACTGACCTGTCTTTGCTTCAGCCTTACTCATCAGGCTTGTTTCCCAGACCTAAATCAGTGTCCGACTGAAGGACACCAAAAAATCCTGCAGGCGCTGCAGCCCTCCAGGACTGGACTTCGAGACCCGCGCTCTTGGGAATGTGGCAGTTTTTCTCCAGTGACGGAACGCGCGCTCATTTCTCTCCCCTCCTCTTCCTCAGCGGGTCGACGGTGCGGTTCGAGGACGTGGCGGGACAGGACCTGGCCAAACAGGCCCTGCAAGAGATCGTCATCCTCCCTGCCCTCAGACCGGAGGTGCGTGCCGGAAACAGGAAGCAGGAAGTGGCTCAAAATCAGTCCTGCCGTTTTCAGCCGTTTTTGTTTAAAAATGAGCATTATGGGAATTCTGTTAGACTCATGAATTAAATTTTAGGTCTTTTCCTGACCTGAATGAATGGAGACTAACCGATAACTGATCCCTGACTCCTGCTCCCATTCCCATTCATCACCACAGACTTATTGATAAAATGATCAGCGTTTTGATTGTAGTCATACATGTCATATCTGAGCAGCATGTGCATTTGACTTTTAATCAGACATATTTTCATGGAAGTAAATAAGTCCTTTGTGGCATTGTCGCGGTAACGGATAGCTTTGAGGTCATACTGAATGAGGCGGGTTTTGTTTTGTTTTTCGTTTCAGCTGTTTACAGGTCTCCGGGCGCCCGCCAGGGGCCTTCTCCTCTTTGGCCCCCCGGGGAACGGGAAGACCATGTTGGTGAGTGGGGTGGAGAAGAGGTGTGGGGAGGAGTGGGATTTGGAAAACGCACAGGGTCGGAAATGACCGCTTCACGAACACTAGCGTTGTTGACGGAACCTTCCAGCAAACACAGGGCCCCACCCCCACGCGCACATTTGAAGGAAGTTTTAATGACTTATACATTAAACATACAAAATAAATAAATAATTCACTGACTGGAACATTGCATTAGTAATTCAGTAAAATACATTGTGTCCCTTATACTGCATTTAATGCTCCTCATTTAGCTCAAAAGATGCTACCATTTTAAGTGCCAAAGATAAATCCTTTGAATAATGAGTCATGTTTTCGTATTTTATTTCTGTGAATGACTCATCGTTTATAAGCTCCTTGCTGAATAGAATCTACCCCCTTTTCAGCAGTTATGAGTTGGTGAGATCTATAACAAAAGGAACTGCATGTTGTTTGTCACAAATTGAAATGTTTTTTTTAAACAAACTGTTTTGCATGTCTTATGAAGAGTAAATATATTTACAGAAATATATAATATCGGTATATTGCCGAACTACTTGTAGCCTCAATCTTAACTGAAATCTTCCAGTTAGAACTGTATGGCTGCATTACATGGGCACATAGCAACAGTAACAGTATTTAGGTTGCCCAACTGAGCATGACACCCCCCCCCCCGTTTCTTAGAAGCATACATTGGTTGATGTAGATCAGTTTGAACCAATCGCAGCAGAGTTCTTTTATGCTTCCAGCAAATCCCCCCGCTGTGAATTATTTAAGAGTCCCCCAGAGGCAGATCTGTAATTTAACATTTAAAGGAAGCCCCGTTTGAAAGAGTGCGTCAACGGTCCGGTGTTTACCTTCCATTAACAGGCCAAGGCTGTCGCCGCGGAGTCCAACGCCACCTTCTTCAACATCAGCGCGGCCAGCCTGACGTCCAAATACGTGAGTGACCCGGGCGGGGAAGCGAGCGCTGATCAGGCTCCCGCACGTGCGGGGGGGGGGGCATGGGAACGAGCACTGATCTGGGATTCTGATTTGATTTGAAGTCCTTCCGTCTCTCACACGCTCGTCTCTCATAGGTCGGTGAAGGGGAGAAGCTGGTGAGGGCGCTGTTCGCCGTGGCCAGAGAACTGAAACCCTCCATCATATTTATTGGTGAGGCCCCCCGTTTTCCCCCCGACATGAACCCACCAAGGGTCGTCAGTAGCAACTAAAGGGTCGTCAGTAACCTGGAGTGTGGTTTCTACTGACTGCTATGTGTTCTGTTATTAAACTGTCGTCTTTCTCAATCATTTTTTGGTTATGTCATAAGTGCACACAATATGAAGAGCTTTAGCTCTTTTTGACTGCTGAATACAGGAGGAAAAACATTCAGCAGTATAGCCAAGTGCCGGTGACCCACAGAGACATTTAGGGTCGGAAAATCGGCATTCCCTGATTTAATGAGGAAAATTCCCGTCCCTGATCCCTTTGGTTTCCCTAACTCCCCCCCCTGCCCTTCGCCCTCAGACGAAATCGACAGCCTCCTGTGCGAGAGGAGAGAGGGGGAGCACGACGCCAGCCGTCGGCTAAAAACCGAATTCCTGATCGAGTTTGACGGGGTAAGGAGACTCGTGACCCTGCAGTCCATGTTCTTCTGTAGAAACCGTGTTCCTGCAACTACTTCCTGTGCGCTCACTCAAACAGCTGGCAGTGCAGTGTGCGGGAGGTAGGGCTTCAGGGATTGGTGCTCGTCGGTGTTGCCGACGGCTGATTGGCTGCTGTTCGTGTGCAGGTCCAATCGGGAGGGGATGACAGGGTGCTGGTGATGGGAGCCACCAACCGGCCGCAGGAGCTGGACGAAGCCGTGCTCAGGTAGGGAGGGGGCGCACCTGTTAATATCTGAGGGGCAGGGGTAGTGTAATGGTTAGGGAAATGGACTTGTATCTCAGGGGTTTGGGGATCGATTCCCAGGTGGGGCACTGCTATTGTACCCCTGAGCAAGCTACTCAACCTTAATTTCCTCAGGCGCTGTATAGATGGGCTATTTGTTTAAAAATGGAAAAGAACACTCAGGTCTCTCTGAATGTTATACCGTCTGTTGCACTGCCGAGCGCATCACTTGTAGTCCTGCGTTTTATAAACAGGAAGTCGCAACCTCACCGCGTGAGCACTGGCTTACTGTGGTTATCTTATCAGTTGAGAACATTTGTGTTTGTCTTTAGTAAGCCTGTCTTGGGTAATCTGAAGCGCTTTTTTTTTTTTTTTTTTTTTTTTTTTTACAGGCGATTTGCAAAACGGGTGTATGTGGCTCTACCAACAGAAGAGGTACGTCAAATCTGGGTTTCCCTCTACCGATTTTACATTTTTGTGAAAACCTGTAGTCACTCCAACCTGTAACATCTTTAATTGGTTGATTCAGAGGAGATCTGAGGAAGGGAGATCGACACTTATGTTTTTAAAACGCTTAAAAATGATCCGATTCTTTATACCATGTTTTTTAGACACGATACAAGCTGCTGAGAAACCTCTTGGGGAAGCATGGGAACCCGCTGAGCCAGAAAGACCTGGCCAAACTCGCCAGGTAAGAGCGCCCAGCTCCACACACAGGCCCTGATGTGCTGGAGGTGCTTTCCAGTGCGCTACTGAACTAGCGCTGAAGCTAAATAAATACAGGCGACCGTTCGTGTAAGGTGCCTCGTGAAATTCTTCTCAGTTGTGGCTCTCTGGGAAACCTGAGCTTAAATCGTTTAGATTTTGTAAGTGAAGTCAGTGTAAACATGAAGTGCAACAGCTGTATGCTTTTTCAGAGAATAGAGCAGCGATTAGGTTTCCCATAAGCTTTTTTTCTGGTGTGGAGATGATGCATCATGTTATATCGACAACTCTACATTGTCTATCACAAAGTATCCATTGTCTATCTAATTTGAATTACTTAACTGCCATTTAAAATGATTTCAGAATGACAGAGGGATACTCCGGAAGTGACCTGACCTCATTGGCTAAAGATGCAGCTCTCGGGCCAATCAGAGGTGAGGATGAGAGATGACCAAATGGCTGTATGATTCCCTTCTGTGCCATCCTTTGGGGAGGTTTAGTGTCTGGATTGTCTTGCAGTTTTCATTCAGTATTAAAGAACTCCCCCAACTTGCTTTGCACACTAGTTGTTTTGTCATATCAGTACTGTAAGCGTAGAGCAAATGTACAAGTATCATCTTTGCAGTGGTAAACCCCTCTAACACAACGGCCTGTATTCAACAGTTATTTGGAAGTACATGCAAGCTCTTTCTTCACATTCTCAGGTGTAAAATAATTCCTGCTTTTACTTAGTTAGTCCGATTCAAAGGCAAATGTTGGTTGAATCCTTGCCAGTATCTTTGCTCTCTTTTTTTGTGTGCTACAGAGCTCAAACCAGAGCAGGTGAAGAACATGGCGGCGAATGAGGTAAGCTAGCCTTCACCTTCAGTGGGCTTGAGAAACTTGAAAAATTTCCAAAAAACAATTTTTTTTGTGGGCTTGAACCCTGGTGGGTAGGATATACTGTCATAGACATTTTTTTTGAATGAGGCTTTAACCTTGTCCTTCAGGTAAATTGAATATGGTGTCCTCAGTTGGTTCTTTGTGTAGAGTGCTCTTCTTTTTGTCTGAACTGCCTTTGAAGCCATCTTTCGTTTCTCCGTCTCTCTGTCTCGGCCCAGGTGCGGAATATCAAGTTCTGCGATTTCGAGGAGTCGCTGAAGAAGATCAAGCGCAGCGTCAGCCCTCAGACCCTCGAGCTGTACGCGCGCTGGAACAAAGAGTACGGGGACACCACCGCTGTGTGAGACGGCGCCCCCCGCTGGCCTGGAGGCTCACCGACTGACTGGACTGTGAGGGGGGGGGGGGGAAAGGACAGCAAAACAAGACGAGAAGATTGAGAATTCTCTTCTCTTTTGAGGGGTTGTTTTTCTTTTATTTTCCTTCAAAGAAGAACAAAAAGCATACACAGACCGCGCAACGATAGCTTGGAAGCAAATTATTTTCTTGCTGCTGAGATCTTGCACTAATAGGGTTCCAGTGCACAGAGCGAGCTCCGCCATTCGTGGAAGGCCCGCCGTGAGGTGATCAGTCTCTGATTCACTGCCACAAACCTCTGACATTTGTGGCAAAGGAACTACGGATGTAGAAAAACAAAGTTTTCGTCTCCTCGCATCTTCCCTTTCTGCAGGGTCTCTTTCTCCAGAGGTACTAGCGCTGATTAAATCTCACCCTTTTTGTGTACTGTTTACAGCTACTGCTTGAATGTAGTGCCACATTTCCTACACAACAGTGCAGTCAGTCCCAGCGTGTCTAATTATTTAGAACGGTTACTAGTCTTACTTGCATTTTATTGTCTGACAAAACAAACAGGAAGTTGTTGTTCTTTGTCGAATTAGATCGTGAAGTTCTGGTTACAAAGTGTGCCTTTGTTGACATAGAAGGACCCGTAATTAGATTTTTTTCCCCCCTTTATTGACTTGGCGATGTAATAAGCTCCCATCGCCCCGCCTCTGAACTGCCCGAGTGAGGTCGCGAATCTGATTCTCCACCAGCGCAGATCCGACAGTGCCAACGGAAGCGGATTCATTTATATTCGGTCGACTCGGCGGACGGATCGTTAAGACGCGTTCAGAAAATGAACGCTGACGTCCTCTCGAGGTGAACAGCATGTGTGATGACGCGTGAAGACGCAATGTCGGTAGTGAACAAAGTTTAGAATAGCCTTAGCATGTAGCTTCGTTTTCTCCCATGAATACGCCTCAGTAAAAACGGCTTTCCCCTGCATGGCTGTGGTCTGTAAGGACCTGTGCCTTACCCTGGAGAGGAAAAAATGCCTTTCCTCAATGATGTCCTAATTCTATGAGTGGTCCCGCTACATGTATTATAAATAAATAAAAATTTTGCCTTACCTTTCGGACGCATGACCATACTGTGCCAAAGTATGCCACGGTGTATTGCATTTCACACGGGTGAACACAGTAGTAAACCGAAACGAATTTTGGAGCGCTTTTTTTTTATTTTTTTTTAAGAAAAAGCAAAAATCAGGGTTTTTTAAAACGGCACTTGATGCAAGTTTGACAGATTATTCTTTTCTTGTGATATAGCTGTGTTACGTGTTGGCTGCATAGTTCAAAAATGGCAAGACAAAAAAGTCTGTTTTTTGCAATAATGTTGAGAGTCAACTATATTGGCGCTTTATTAACTGAATAATCTAATATTGAAAAGTGATTGTTATTAATGCACTAATCCTTTAGCAATTAGTAACTACTCGTTTGGGGAAATGGTCAGCATGCTGAATTGTGTGCTGTTAGCTGTCCAACCACTAGAGGGCAGCAAAGAAGAGGCATCACAATGGATCTTGTCAGACCATTGTTGGGACCCAGTGTTATTTGAAGGGTACGATAGATCTACAGAATTGCTAGTGTTAGGTAGCACTGATGATAATTCTCTGGTGCAATTTAGACCAACTCCTCACAAGTGACAAGCAGGGTTGTTATCCCGCAGTGAAATGGCTGTGATTGATTTGGTAATGTCAAGAGATTATGCCATGATCTGGTCAATAAACCAACCAAATACTCTGCGAATGCCCAATTTTTTTCTGAATGTGTCAATATTAGGAAATTTTTTGTCATTTCACTAAAATAGTTTTTCCTAATTTTGTGTAGCTGGTTTGTGAACAGTAAATGACTTTCTAGAGATCTCGGTCAACATCCAAAAACGACAAATGACATTCAGGGTATGTAGCTGATCTGGGTATCCAGAGTTTCTCTGTGTATTTTCTTCCAAGATGTACATTCTTCCATGTATACCAATGACACATCCTGTGAAGGCTGAAAAGTGCAAGTGTAACTTACAAAATGGTCTTTCTACTACTCTCTGGCCTATACCTTAACTGAGCCACACTACTGTGCATGATTTGCAAGAAAAATGACTGGTGAATTAGTTTGACGGCAGTACCGGTTTGTTGGGCTCGTGTGCTGTTTGACAGATATGTTTTGTGTTTACCTTTTTCTTGCTGTTCTTTTTTTTTTGTGAATGGAGAATTGAGTAGAAGTGTGTTGATGATGTACAGAGACGCCTGTTTGTGCGTGTGTCTGCGTGTGCGCGCGTGTGCGTGAATCTAATAAACATATTTATACTGGGCCACTGGTTTGTTTATTATGGTTGGTTACCATTTTAAAAAATGGTTTTGTGATAGTTTTTTGGGTTTAGTAGCCATTGTACGCACACATCGTACTGACGTCTCATTACATTTTAATACAAAAGTAACATTGCACAATACAAGCAGCACAATGGCCATGTTTAGTACCTGTCTTTGTTCTCAATGCTTCTCTATTCCTGTGAATGTAGAATTCAGAGTCTAGTTTTGTGCTCAATGTTGGCTTTCTGTTTTCAAGGAAAGGCCTTCACTCATTTAAAAAAAAAGCAGGAAATGAATATTGGAGGCATTAAATGAGCAACAGGAAATGAATTCATTTTCATTGTTTTGTATGAAAAAGGAGTGAAAAACAACCACCCACGGCCCCCAACAGACATAATTAGGTTATGCTCAGCCTGCTCATTGAAGCTATTTTGCTATGATATTCTGGATATATATTTGGAAATGCTGAGACTACATAGTTCATTATTTTGTCATTATAAATTTAATCCGGAGACCTCTAACCCTCGTTGGGCTGCATAGTTCTGCAGATGGTTGCTGTGCAAAATTTCCAATTAGAATCTGCATTTCACTGTGGGGGGAGGTGAAAAACAAAAGTTTAATGGGTTGCTTTCCCCCCACAATCCTTTGCAACCTGAAACTTAAGGAGGTGATGCCCAGCTGCACATCTACATCTTTATTTTACTCTTAGAAATAAATAATTTTAAGTAGTCCTATGCAGTTTCACTGGCCTGTATTCACTGTTTATCCCCGGAAATCTTGCTAGATTTATAAGGAAATTCGATAAAAGCGACTTACTCTACTAAAGAGAAAATGTTTAAAAAATATTAACTATTTACATTTTGTTTTCTCAACAGAAAGCTGGCAATGAAATGTGTTTGTTCCCGTAACTGGTGCTGGGAGTCGGACTCTGCAGCCCAAGCCATTTTCTGCAGTCATTACCATGGGAAGGTAACATTGTGAGAGAGGTGGGTATTCCCTCCTTTATGTCAGGGTTGGGTAATACCAGTCCTGGAAGGGATGTATCTGTTTCTGGTTTTCATGCCAGCTTCTGTTTCCACTAGTGAACCTTGCTTCAATGAGTTAATTAGCTCTTTGAACACTTCACTTTTATGCTTTCATTTTTACCCCAGGAAAAAAAGCATATTTAGTGACACAGAAAAGTATTTGGCTGTCATTCATAAGCTGATCAGTTAATGCACTTTAAATTTCAGCTCATTTAAATTATTTGTCTAATTTGGTTAACTGAGAGAAGAGGCTTGCGTGAAATCCAGAACCGGATCCATCCCTCCAGGAACAGGATTTCCCCACTCCTGTTTCAGCATCTCACTTTGAGTGTCATTTTGCACAGGCACATACCTCATATTCTCTTAACGGGTTGCGCAGTCCTGGTCCCGGAGAGCCGCGTGATCTCCTGGCTTTTGTTTTCACCCTTAAAATGAGTACCTCTGATTCAGACCCAAGAAACCAGGTCAGCGATTTAATTGGTCGATTACGCGCCGAGCAACCAGGTGTTTTGAGGTCTCTGTGGAAGGGGCGCACTTGGCTTTCCTCCTGTGAGATTTAATCACGCGCTGGTTAGCGTCGCTACCCCTCTCTGACCCGTGACGCGCTTTCCGCGGTGCGCATTTGGGTGGCGGGTGTCAAGAGTTCAGCTGCGTAGCCGCGTAGTTTGAGCGTCAGAAAAAAAGGTCATTTTTTATTTTCGTTCCCTTCTATTTTTTCCCCAATGAAAGGGCTGTGAAAAATCCTCTCCTGCTCAATTTACGTCACCCGTTGCCTTTCTGTGACCGAGAAAGCTTTTAAAATTTTTTTATTTTTTTACACTTTTTCCATCCATTTTCTTGCTGAGCGAATGCATGGCAAGAATAGAGGTGAACCTTGTTTAGTTTTGTAGCTTACTTAAAATTAGGGCTATAGTCATCATGCTTAGAGCGTGATTTGCTAATAATTTAATGTAGCTGCTCAAAGCTGGTTTCAGATTAACAGGCAGCTAACGCTGATGAACTCATTTTAAGAATGAAATATTCATCCAGTCGGTCAAAGGCCAATTGCTTATTTAGTAGTGTATTATGCAGTGCTTACTGAATTTCCAGCAATTGCCCCTCTAATTAGTGACCCCCTCATTCAGCATCATCACGTTGAAGATGTCCTCTTGTCCTGATCTCTCTAGAGCAGGGATCTCACCCTCGCACCCTGGAGGGCCGCTGGGTCTGCTGGTTTTCAGTGTGCTTCAGCCCTTGGGTGCTTAATTTAAGCCGCTGATTGGCTGAAGAGTCCCTGCACCTCGTTTCTAGGGCCCAAAATGGCTGCCGATCGAAAGAAAGAAAGAAAAAAAAAACACAGAAAGCTGCAGATGCTGCTATACTTGAGGACTGCAGTTTGAGGTCTCTGCCATACAGGGATACGGCTCCTCTCGACAGCGATATCAGACATCCACTAGAAATACCTATACTCTGGTCATACACTGTCCAGCATCAGCCATTTCAACGAATTAATGTATTTTTCAACAAAATAGTCTGCTTTCAAATAAAACCATAGTTCTCACCATCTGCCTGCCCATTAATATGCATCTTATTATAGCTGAAAGAAAAAGGCAAGCTTCAGCATTGCTTAAATCCAGGCAGGGCTAGCCTACATTGTGAACGCTTGCTGTTCTTGCTGTAGCTTCCTCGTGTGTGAAGTGCCAACACGAGTCACTCTGGCTGAAGGACTGCTAACCTCCAGCAGCTCGAGGGTTAATCCTCACAGGCTAGAGGTACACACAGCTCGAGGGTTAACCCTCACAGGCTAGAGGTACACACATAGAGGCATTCACAGTGCGTTCCCTCTACCGCCCTCTGTCTAACCAGTCACTGCATCAAGCTCAAGTTGTGAAGCTCTGTTTTCATTTCAAAATTCCTGTCTCTCAGAAGCTGTTATGCCCCCCCTCCCCCCACCCCCACCCCCACCCCCCATGCCTTCACCTCTCACTTGTCGGACGTCTTGAGAGAGTCATCTGAGAGTGACGGGAAGTGTACTTCGACCAAACCGAGAAAATAAAATCTCAATCTGTCACGATCAAAGACAGTGTTCTTCCTTGGGCGACGTGCTGGGCGTAGACCGGGCTGGTCCGGGCAAGCCAGGGCGGGGTGTAGTTTTACGGACAGGGTTTTAGGACCCCCCCTACCTCCCCCCCCACCTCCCACCCCCCACCCCCCACCCCCCCACCCCCTCATGCAGTTACATACCTGTAGTTTACAGGCATCCAGCTGTCCCATGCTGGAGAAACCACTCTGCTACACCGTGGTGGAAATGCATACTGTGCTTAAGTCTGAAAGAGCCTGAGGTTCCCCTCACCTCTGGATTGGGTTAAATGGATGGAGGGGATTTTTTGACCTTTCCCCATGTCACACTCTGTGACCTTTGACTCTCCGCCACGCGGGGATGACCTCGTGCACTGTAAGCCACTCCCACTTCATGTCCCACTGGTGCCGTGCCGGAATGCAGCCGTCAATCGAGCGGGACTTCCTTTGAAGGGCGGATCTGACCAAAAAGGTCGTTCCCGCCAGCGAGAAAGTTCTGGAACTTTTCCGAGGGACAGTTTGTTCAGCGTTTTGTACAGTCTGCTGATTCTCAGCGATTCATCATGTCAAAATTTGAGTCCAGAAGCGAAAGACACAACCGATCTGCTCAACTTTGTTATGAAGTTTTAAGGTTGTCGTTCTCGTCTCGTCTGCTGTCTGCTGAGATTTTCAGTCTGAACTGGCCATTACCTTTTACTGCTCAGTGGTTCAGGGAGGGTGTAGAAGACCACCTGAAATTGTAAACCGAACCGTTCAGGAGTGTCAGGAGTGCTACTGGCACAGGTCGGATCATCCAGGAGCTAATCTTGTAAACCTCCCCCACCGCCCCCCCCCCCCCCCCCCCCAACACACACATACACACACCTGCAAACAAATGCACACACATGCAAACAAACATACACACATATGCAAACAAACAAACACACACACGCATACACACGCACGCGCAAACAAGTTAACGTCTTCAAGACAGCCGAGTAGGCTACTGTCTAACCCTCTCCTTCTAAGCTAAATGCAGTGTATTGCTAGATGTTTGAGCTGCTTGCTGCTTGAGGCTTTATGGATTGAGGTGGTGCAGTAGCAGTCGGGTTCAAGTTGACTGGATTATGTAGACAGCCCCGAGGTGGAATCAATAATTCTCACACAGCAAGGGAATGATAAACTACCAGACTAACGGTCTGGAGCAGCTTTTCACTGCGTGCGTACAAGCATGCATCAGTTTTTGATTTTATTCGGGGGTTTTTTTTGTGTGTACAAAGTAGAGTGCACAATGGATGATTAAACCTTTGGGGAAAAGTAAGGTTCTAAACAGCCTTGAAAATTGAAGGACAGGTTTATAGCTCGCTAACACAAGACATCCTCATGATGTTGTTGTGAGGACATGTTTGTGTCGTAGTGAGATGGGTAACCACTAACGAGCATCTCTGGCTTACTCAGGGACGTGCAGACGGCCTGGATGGGGATGAGGGCATGTCGAACTTCCCGCAGTGTGGAAAACCTTCCTGGAGAAACACGATACGAAGAACAGGAACCGACGCTCCCGGTGGGGAGTGCTCCCTCGTGAGAGAGAGAGAGAGAGAGAGACAAGTCTCGGCTCATTGCTCTTCAGACGGCCTGCTGTAACTGCTAGCCTGAGGTGAAGGGGCCTAGCCGAGCCGCTAACCTGATGTGTGACAAATAACCATCGAAACGCCGGTGATTTACGGCCGGAGAGACGCATTCCAGCCTGCCCTTTCCTTTGGTTGTTTGGCAGATATTAATTTAGCGCGTGTCATTTTCCCATCTTCTCGAGAACGCTCGTCCGCCTGGGGGGGTTACCCTCCGAAGAATGACATCGGAAGGCGCCCACTGATGTGTTAACTTTCTCTTTATATCTTGACAAAGAGCCACAGGTACTATTTTTTTTTTTCTTTTTTCTTTACACCTTTTGGGCCGTGGAAAATAATGCGTGGCTGCATTTCTGAGTTGACCTTGGTACGATGTTTGAAATACTGAAGTACTTGAGCAGAGTACTTGAGTCACTTAGGCTACTATCAGGAAGTATGAGCGGGTAGTGTTTACAGAACGGAGGCCACAGGAGTCACCGTGGACACACAATGTAGGGGGCGGAGTCAATGCATGATGTACTGTTTATGCATTCCCATTGGTCACTTTGACAGAGCAAGGCATGACTCAAAACGATCAGCTGGGCACATTTTAATTAAGGGCACATTAATGAGCAAATGGCTGCTTCATCGTATTTCCCGTCTGAAACTAACTTTTGGTCCTCGGTGAACCACAGATGCTCATTTGCACAAAGCGTTTGCTTAAATTTCCCTGAAATGGCAAAGCTATTCAAGCTTGTTCTTTCTTTGCCGCTAGAGTTAGTTCTCCCTTGAAAGAAATAAAATGGAAATGAAATTTGATTTAGATTATGAGAGAACTGATGCAATTAAGGATTTCATGGCTAAAAATACCCCCTTATTGCCTAAAAATACCCTCGGAAACTTGTTTCTTTTGAATGTCAGAACATTTGCTCTGAGCTCCATCTGCAAAATTAAATCTATAACTTCAGAATAAATGTCCTTTGTTCCATTCAAGGATATCCTGTGGATTCTACGTGTCAAATGTCATAATTGAAAGCCTTGATTAATCTATTTCCTGATTCAGGTATTGTAGTTATTGCTGGGCTAAAACAAAACCTGCATCCACATCGCCCCTTTTTAAATAAGTTTCTGAAGATTTTCAGTGTAATTCTTTTTTATTATTCTTAGCTGTCTTATTTTTAAGTGGAACAATATGACAGACTGACCATGCCTTTCTAATTTATAACATATCTACAAGTCCGTGCATTGAATGAGAAGGTGCCATCAATCTGGGGTCCTGCCGTTCTATAATCCTGACAGCTAACGTATGAACCTTTAGGGATGGTGTAGCCGTAGATGTACGGCATGGCGTCGCCTGAAAAATGACTCAATCCACAGGCTCGCATCTGTCAGAGAGATGGACAAAGAATTTTAATCCTTCCCTGTAGCACAGAGACAGAAAAAATCACCATAGTTACTCTGTGTGCAAAACCACACTGACTCTGCAGTGGTTACTGCCCTAAAATTGGAACACATGAAGTCCGTTGTGTCAATGTTTATTTATTGTAATCCAAAAACCCAAGTTAAGAAAAGCAATTTTCGAAGATGTCAATGTAATGAGAAGTAGCACATTCGTGGTCTGTGATGAAGTAAATAAATAAATAAATAAATCATATATTTGTGAGATAGACGGAACAGAATGGATACGCCATTTCCAGAAAACGGTAAATCACGTAACAGACGGGCTATCCTTTCCCTGACACATTCTCCCCATTATGTTCCTCATCAAACTAATGCGTCCGGACTGATTCATCCGCTACTTCCCGCGCTCTTTCATCTTCATTGTAGCGAAGCTATAAGTAGCCCATTTTCTGTCGATCACCGTGCTTCTTCAGAAGATAATAGCGACTCTGATAATAGCAGCCCCCCCCCCCCCCCCCCCCCCCCCCAGATTGGGCCAGTTTGCACAATCTAGTCTGGGAATGTTCAATCTTATAAGAAAAGGTACCGTCCACTTTGGAAGAAGGGCAGAGCTCTGCATGCAGATGGTATAGTTCAGACATTTGATTTTTTAGAATTAAAAATTGTCATATGATAGCGTATTTTAAGCATGGCTTGTTAACAAGGAACTTTTGACGTTTCTGTTTCATAGCAGCAAGACTCAAGGATAATAATTAATTTATGACAGAACATGCCAGATTGAACGTTGTATTTTTGTGCTACAACATTTTGGACTAAACAGCCACCAGCTGTTACTTAGCTGGAGTAAGGAAGAGGGGAAGTGAGAAAGTGTGTCAGTGAGAGAGAGAGAAAGAAAGAGATAGTGAGTCAGTGTGTAAATGAATAATGGCGTGTGAATTGACAAACATTTCACTTCACTCGAACTGTTAAAAGCAGGTACTAATGAACCACAGTGCCAAGTTTTAGAAAGAAAAATAAATAGAAAACTGGGTTGTTTAAACAACCCGAGGATTGAAATCCATGGCTGCTGACCTACATATGTTCAGCGCAGTACACTGCCAAACAGGAACGCTGGTGTGAGTAGACTTGTCCCAGATGTGTTTTTGTATAAATCAATTTGAAAATGAGCACCTGTCGAAAAACTACCTGACTGCTTCTCTCCCTTCTAAACTCCTCCTCTGCCTTTACTTCAGCTGTGTGTGTATGTGTGGGTGTGTGTGCATGTGTGTGTGCGTGTGTGTATGTGTGGGTGTGTGTGTGTGTGCGTGTGGGTGTGTGCGTGCGCGTGTGTGTGCGTGTGTGTGGGTGTGTGCGTGTGTGCGTGTGTGTTTGAGAGTGTTCTGTAATGCAGCTGCATGCACAGCCCCTGTCCAAAGAGTGTTGTTACCCAGATTTGTATCACTGTTTCCAGTATCACTCATGTGGATGCATTTTTCTGCCTCTTTGGATAAGAATGCCTCATGATCTCTTACTGCAGCAGGTCAGGTAACTGTCATATACCAGATTGCATTTGGTAGACCCAGCTGTTGTATCCACTGCTAAGACTTGCTTTACTGTTGGGTTGCCAATGGACTTAGAATGTTTGGCATGAGGAAAGGCCAATATATATATATATATATATATATATATATGTATTATTATTGCTTAATATTCTGAACAAAAATGCTTTTCCTAATTGTCCTATCTAATGTGTTGATTACCTAATAACAGGTGTTTAAAAGCACACACCCATAAAATAATCGCCAGTGGGGATTCAGCCATAAATCTTCCTTTGTCCAAAAGACAAAAAAGGTTAGCGTACATGGATACATATTTACAAAAAAGGAAGAATGTCCTACTTTCTAGCTCCACGTGAGGCTTGTTTTTGCCAGGCTTGGACACGTCTGTGCATCCCTGCGCCTATATTTCTCCTCCGAGGATACAGATTGTCAGATTTACACCGATGTCAGCGAATGACAAACAGTGGATTTCAGCCCCACCTCTTTTAGCCTTCGTCGAAGTGCTGGAAAGTCTAATTTGACGTTGCCATGGAATCGCGTGTAAGAGTTTTCAAAACAAACTCCTGGAGTTTTGAAAATTAATTCCAACAAAACATAATTTGGGCCATTCACTCCATGTCCTTTTTCTTGTTAGGCTACAGCTTGTTTTGTTAAATTGCTTTGTAACTGGTATCTCTCCCTTGCACAAATTAAAGGAATTATTTGAGGGGTGGAGAAGGGGAGAGTTTCATTACATTTAGGCTTTTAGCAGATGCTGTAATCCAGAGAGATTTACAAAAGTGCACAGACAAAATTTGAGCCAATAAGCAGAGGGCAAGTACAGTCATGTAGAGCCACAACCAATAGCATAATAGCATAACCTTATCTTCCATAGTAGGTGCTAGAGGGAATTTAAGTTTATTGTGCTTTAAGTAGCAGGGGGAATTTGAGGATGTAGAGCTTTAAGTAAAGACATGTAAGGTAAGTAGCAGATGGGTTTGAGGGTATCATGTTGCTTTTAGCATAGGTAGGACTAGGGAACCCATATTAAATGCTTAGTTTGAAGTCAGCATACTTTCTGCAGGCATTTATGAGCAACATGCCGGGTTCCCCATTCTCCCTGTCCATCCACAAACAATTTTGAAAGTGACACGTTGACACCCTGCTCTCCTTCCACCTCGGACCTTCTCTTCTTCCGAGGGCCAGCTGCGATCCAAGGTGTCGAATTATCTAAAGATCAAGCCGTGTTGCCCAAGGTCTTCGGGACATTAGCAATCCCATAATCCTGTGCATAACTCCTAGTTGACCTCCAAGAGAGCCACGACAACAAGGCTTCCTCATTAAGGGTGCCCACCATTACATTATCAGCGTTGTTCAGGCTTAATATTGTTCCAACAATTTTTCATTTTCGGTATATTTGACACTTGAAAATTGAGCAATAGACGTGCATGCAGTCAACCGTTACTCATATAGTAGAAAATAGTAACAGGTGCACCATGGGAGTCATCCTTTTCTTGTTTCTCTCTGTAAGCTCATGGCATCAGTAAGTTTCCGTGTGGTACTCGTTTAATAATTAAAACTGAAGAGTAATCAAACGTCTTACCAGCAGATCTGGTGTAGATTAATGCATTTTAATTGATCCGGTTAAATTTTCACAGTTTGATTGCAGCGAAGTATGTCAAATATATTTTATAGTTCTTATTATAGATCACCATCAGGTCAAGCTCAGACGTGCACACGTTATATTTCAGCACCATGGACAGTTCAACGCCCGACGCCAATTAGTTCCTAGTCTTTGCTGATCGGTAACAGAATTCTGCTCTGGAAGTATGGAAATGTATAACGTCACGTTTACTTTTACTTTATTTTTGCTTTCGGCACTAATACTTAAGAGTTTCTCGCTTTTAGAAATTCATAGCAATACGCATGAATATGTTTATCTTTGGAGACGTGATAGCATTTTCGCTTATTTTTCAGCCAGTGGATCATCCATTTAATTAATGTTCCAACTGCTTAATTGACTGGATACGTAGACACACAAAATACATTTACTTCCCATCAAGGTCCAATGGTTTTTAATTACCGTATTACGGCCGAGAAAATGAATTAATGTACGTTATGTATTTTCTTTTACACATCCCTGACGTTTGAATCGATGGTTTAGTTTTTTCATTTCAATAATTATGGACTGGTATTCACTTTGCTGAATTATTATAATTTAATTTTTTTTGCATTCATTTTGAACGATATAATTTTTTGCCAATTTTAGCTATTATACATTTTTTAACATCCATGGATAATCGGCAGAATGTCATATAATGTATTACTAGACTCAAGTATGAAGGAACACGCTACAGTAGGCTATACGCAGCTCACACAGGCGAATACAATGTCCCTATGCAGTTCTATATGAAAACTATTGCCTGCAGCTGTTTGAAAATCAGAAAGACTGCATCACAGAGTTGCGATATTTTTTTAGCAGTATTTAGTTAATTAGCCTAGACTATTGTTAGTCTCAAGACCTCGATATGAAGACTAGAGAAGGTATGCTTTCTGTAACGAACTTATTTTGAGATCAAAACAATCTTACTCCGTTTCCCTTATCTCACTTTATCCATCAGTCACACACCTTCGAGGCAAAAATTGGATTACAAATACGTCACCCGAACGGACAGCGAGCGGAGAATCGAGGGGTATTTTTAGACTGGATTTAACCTTAAGAACCGGTCAGGAGTTTCCCTCTGGGGAAGAGACACTATCGTGTCTTATCTGAACCTAGGCTCCACGAAGACTTTTGCAAGTGACTGCCGTGAACGCGCGCGTCTAACATCAATTTATGCCTTATCATCTACACCATTAGGAAACAAGAATGTCGCTGAATAATCCACTTCAAGTAGTCAACATTCCGTGGAGAAATAATAATTTCAGCCTTATAAATAAAGACCCTCCTCTGTCGGATCAAGGCGAGACCATCATAGGAGTATACCTGTTGGTATTAGGTGGGTAAGGTCTTAAGCAACTTGTTTTTCTGTTGCAGCTAGGAGTTTAGCTGAGTAGTAACGCACCGTTAAAGTAAAAGCGTTTGCAGTTGCTGGCGAATTAATTTATTTCGTTCTCATGCGCGCGACGTTACTGTTATTGTGATCAATGTTTAGATGCTTTCAGAGATATTTTAGAAATGGTGAAGGAAAAAAAGTTAGCCCGTGTTCGTCAGTTGCAGTTCTAATTGAATGAAAGCGCTAAAGAGACGAATGAATTCTTTGCAGCTCAATTAGATGGTTTGCCTGCTTATGAATTGTTATACTTCTCGTGTTAGTAACTTTTATGACAATGCGCATTCATTTAGGCATCAAAATGTTCAGTGGACACAGTGGACACTAACTAACTGAATCGTCTTGAATGCCTAGTTCCTGAATTAACTTAATTTACAACGGATTGTTTAAAGATTCTCGCGCATGAGATTTCTGACACGAACATTGGAACTGAGCAGAATTAACTTAAGTGGTTGAAAAACCTTTCCACGCTGAGCATTGACGATTACAAAGCCCCTCTCTGCTGAATAAGACCCCATTACTAGAATCAATTCCCTACTAATCCTGAGCCGGGTACAGGAAATTCAATCATACAGAGAATTATAAGAAAAAAAATTAAACTCTAGTCTTTATTCAGTCACGTGAAGGTAGATTCGCAGCCCATGTTGATAACGGTTCTCCATAAAAGCTTCTGACATTCTGGAACACGTCTTGTTGCTGTAAGTCAAGAAAACCTTTATACATGGTCTGGCTTTGGTGGACAAAAAGTAGATTTAGCTCCCTCTTAAAGAATTCCAGGACAGGCTGTTGGGTCTGGCTAGACGAATCCTTCCCATTCAGATCCGGACTAATCTGTGATAACAAGAAGGCTTGACCAGGCCAGGGTCTGACTGTAGACAAAATCCCCTTCCACACAGACACAAAGAGCTTATGGTATGAATGGATTTGCCATAAGGCATTCTGCATTCTGGCTAGCCAGTGAGCTACAACGATGCTAAGAGTTTGTTTGAGTTTTGTTTTTGTTTCTGTTTTCAACTTTCCTGTTCAGCCAGCCATGTTGAGTTGATAAGAGTAATAAAAGTTGTCAATATATTTTTTTTTTTCCGTGTTTGCTGTGTTAGGACTGTGGAAAAGCAGGTACTGATGCAAACGGTAAGAACCTGAAGTGTATCACAGTGCAGCAGTCGAATGTAAGCTTATCTTGCAGATCTGAGCAGATTGGTGTTTCCCTATCTCTCCCCCCCCCCACCGCAGGCTGGCTCTCCTGGTTTGGGAACAGCGTGGTGATCTTCGTCCTCTACAAGCAGCGGGCCACCCTGCAGCCCAGCGACTACCTCACCTTCAATCTGGCCATATCCGACGCCAGCATCTCCGTGTTCGGTTACTCCCGCGGGATCCTGGAGATCTTCAACGTCTTCCGGGACAACGGGTACATAATCTCCTCCGTCTGGACGTGCCAGGTAAGGGCCCGCTCGGCTGTGGCAGCACAATTTCTGTGTGGGACGTGATGGGGGAGAGGGGGGCGGGGGAATAAATATTGAAAATGATCTTTATCTGGTCTCTCTGACACGGTCAAGTGCAAGCAATGTGGCGGTAACCTCTGCCAGTCAGTCTGCACTCACTTCAGATCAAGGAAGGAAGGATGGATGAAAGGATGAGGGAAGAAGGGAGAGAGTGAGAGAGAGAAAGCGAGAGAGAGAGAGAGAGAGAGAGAGAGATGGAGAGTGGCTACTTTTGAAAATTTGTATGGAGGACCTAGTTTTTAAGTTCTTCACCCATACCTGGAGTTTGTACAAACTACTGGGGGGAAATATTGAGAATTAGAGAAATAAAGGGTGAGAAAAGGTGTCCTTGAAAAACCCAGTGAACCTTTTTTGTGGTGAAAAGTCTGTGAAATGCCATCTAGGCTTTCAGGTTAAAACCTGTCTACATTTGTTTGAAAAGTGAAAGATTTTGCAGCTGACTTGGATGTAGTCAGGCTGTATCCAAGTAAAATGTCAGCTTTACTGGGGTTGAACTAGTCAGTTTCTGTCAAAATGTCCTTTGAAGAGCAGGTTTTTTGTCGTTTTTTTCAAAATTCTGAGCCAGTGTTCTAGAACTCCATTGCTTTCAGTTACCGGTAGTGATTGTTACATCAGCGTTAGAATGTTTAGTTAAGAAAATTCTGTTCACATATATGCAATCTCACACCTTAAAGGGTTAAAGGGTCACGGTGGACCTCACCCAGTCCTGCAGTGGCTGTAATCTTTTCATCAAGCCATTATCCGAAAATCAGTTCCCCTCCCCGACCGTGGTAATCCAACGATTCCGTGCTCCGCACTGCTGAGTTGACTGTGCTTATGCAGTACTAGTGTGGCATAAAGAGGCCCACTCAACTGTGTGCAATTAATGCCAGAAATAGCCCAGCGATCAGGCACCTATTGCAGCTGGAGTGGCACCAGCTGTCAGTCTGCCAGCGTTTTATCTAATCACCACCTCAGTGGTCTGTACATAGCTGGGCCATTCATCAACGAATTTCCTTTTATTAAAGAGATGATTCACATCTTGATCGCTTCACCTCTACTGTAGTACTGCTTTGCACAACGCAGGCAGACTGTCTGCTCTGCCCACCAGGGGCCGCTAGTGAGCTGGGGGGGGCACTATATGTTTGCTTTCTGGTTGGCGCCTTGTTCTATCAGTTTTTCTCATTGAAGGAAGTAAACAGCACAATCAGCATAAGTGATTGAATGAACTTTGGGAGGATTATCTTCATCTGTAGTGATCTATATATAATTATTTATTATAATTACAATTATTTTCCTTTTCTCAAATTTTTAGGCATTTATCAGAAGCCGTTATCCGAGTGACTTACACTCCTAACATTTTATGTGTAATCCATTTTTGCAGCTGAGTATTTGCTCATTTATTTATTTTAGGCTAATTACTTTGCTTTAGATGCTTAAATCTATGCCCATAGAGGTACCTGTTTGCTTATTTATTTGTTGAGAGAGTGAGTGAGAGAGAGAGAGAGAGAAAGAGAGAGAAAGAGAGACTAGCCAGCCCAGCCCAGCCCATATTCCCCAGGCCCCAGTGATAGAGTGAGACCACTACAGGCACATGAGGATCCTCCTCCTCAGATTACGCCCCTCGGCATGATGGGACACGTGGGACACACACTTCCCCCCCCAACCCCTCAGCAGGAAGGCGGGACAGCGCCCTGTCACTCACTTCTCACCGCCCCAATCAGTAGTGATGACACGTGCTGAATATTCTGGCCTTGCCTGGCTGACATGGTTTCCTAGCAACAGAAACACATGCTCTGCACTGCTTACACGAAATATAAATATTTTCTTTCAGAAAAGTTTTTGGGGGAAAAAAAAAAATTTTTGTTTGTCAAACCTGCTCAGGAAAAGGAATTGGCTGCAATAAAACAAATGTCCTTCATTCACCTTTAGAGAAAGGAGGAGCAATGGCCCAAACACCCCAACACCTTCATTAGTCTTGCAAAACTCTCCTTTCCCATGAGTGAAAGAGACGCACCTGGGCTGTACAGACAGATTTGGAATGCAGAACCTTTGACCTCGTACTGTCACATGATGATGAATTCAGACACACTTACGATTCTAATGCCACCTTTGAGTCATGAGAATGGAAATGAAATGTTCAGGCAGCAGGCACCTTGAAATATGAGCTGGCCATTAACACTGGCCAGTGTGGAGTTTGTTAATACCTCATCGGCTCATGAATATTTCACTGTCAAATTTGAGAAGTTCCTTTGACAGCTCACTTATTCACCGTCTACTGTTTTTGGAAGGCGTATGGAGTGTGGAAAGATGTGGCATAGCAACAAGGCATGTCACTCCAGAGCTGCGTTTTACTGGTTAAATCTGTTAGGAATTGACCAGTAAAATGATGGAGATTGATGTGTCCCTGACTATCCAATCACAACACACAAAATGGTAACATACGCCATTTTCTTTGTCAAACGAAGCACTCAGAACTGCCAACCAGTTTAGTTTTACCTGAACTTTGACCAGTGGCAACAGAAATCCTGTATGCTTATGAATCTTGAGCTTAGCATTATATAGTTCTGTCTGCAGAAAGTATAGTTTTGAGAGTTCAAGTGTTAGAACCACTGCTCAGCTTTGTCACTACTTCCAGTCCTAACTTAGATAAATAAAGATAAATACATTTCGGGAATTTAATCAGTTGTACTGCAAAACAGACACCGCAATGAGGCTTATAATTTTTCACACAAAAAAATTCAGGTGGAACCCTTATAATTTCAAATTCGCAAACTGTCAACATTCGATTTTTGATTAAAGCCCAGGACGGTAATGTCAGTGTCAGTCACCTCCACTGTGGACCCTGTGGGGCGGCTGTTTTTTCAGCTGGGCCCGGGCGCATGGCCGCAGAATGTGCGATAGAAACAGGATTAGGTCCAATAATGGGATTTCTGAAAAGGGGATCATCCTCCATGCCTGACTCTGACTAAACTGGACTGACAGGAGTTGTAGAGTGACTGGGCCCAATGGAGTACTACACCACGGGGGTCTGGGAGATTAGTATTGAAAAGGGGGAGGGGTCATGGGGAGAGTCGGGGGGGGGGGGGTCTGACGGTCATCACCCCGGGCAACCTCAGCGGAACACCCGATCGCGTGCGTTCACCAGACGTCCCGCGCCTCGGACGACGGCTTAGCGTCTGTCCTGTACAGAGGACGACCGCTGACGTCTTTCCTCGTCTGCCACACCGGGACAATCGAGAACCTGTTACGCAAGGGGGGCCGCGAACTCTCAGCCGGGACCCGACCTCCTTGACACGGGAAGGGAATTTGCGAACACGCAAAGGACTGATCCCCTCCCCGACTGTGCCTTCCAGGACACGACTGTTTTTCATGAAGGGCAAAAACAAGAAAAAATCGATTTTGTTCCTGAACTTAAAACACCAAAAATATCTCCCCAATAAATGTCAATAAACTACAAACAATAATGTTGGAGATGTTGGTGTTGTGAAGCAACAAGCTGACTCAAGGATTTCTTCCTTGGAAATGAATGGACTGGCCTTTTACCCCCTAATACAGTGCTGCTTAGTGCTTGCACTTGAGTGGCCTTATTTGAAGGCTAACTGCATAAAAATGAAACCTGCTAATGCATTTTCTCTCTGTTGAGCTCGCACACATCTTCCCCTGCTCATTTCTACAGCACAGCTCTCCTTTCTCTATTTGCCTCTTTTCCTCAACTCCAGCTTATGGATGGAGGCCCAGTTAACACAAACACACAGACAAGTGCATACAATTACATACAGTGTACATACAAGTATGTGTGTACATACTAGTACATACAATTACATACAGTGTACATACAAGTATATGTGTACATACTAGTACATACAATTACATACAGTGTACATACAAGTATATGCAGTGTACGTACATTTACATACAGGCCAGGGTGTGCAGTGTATTGTGACAATTGCTGTGAAATGTGCTAATATAAGTCAAATTTGATTGATTGATTGACAAGTACTCCAACATATCCCACAGTGTTCCTGTTATTCCACAGGTACCCAAACCTCAGCACCACCCCTTGCACGCATGAGAGACCCTGACTGACAGCAATGCTTTCTGTTCACAGATAGACGGCTTCTGCACCCTGCTCTTCGGATTGGCCAGCATCAACACCTTGACCGTCATCAGCATCACCCGATACATTAAAGGCTGTCACCCTAACAAAGGTAAAGCAGGACCCGTTTACTTGCAGTTCCTTTTATATCGTAACTTTTTTATTAATGTCCCATTATGAGAGCTGTAGGACTCCTTCACACACAGTTCATAGCACCTTCATAAACACTATATAGGCATACGTAAATGATTATGTCAATAAGCAAATATTCATATGTGTCAGTGTATAATCGTGGTGACACAACACACCATATGCCTGTTTGCAGTTATTGACATGAGCCTTTATTATATTTTCACTTTGTTTCCCTTCATTGGGTTTGCTTCCGTTTCTCCTGAGTAGTTAAACCATTTCTGTTTTTTTTTTTTTAAATATCCTTGAGGGATATACATTTATTGAGATGTAGCTCCTCTGGTGCTCAGACAGGTGGTTTTATGGTCCAGGTGGGGGTATACAGTCTAGATGGGGGGTTTTATGGTTCAGACAGGGGCGGGGGGGGGGGAGCGGTTATGGTTTGAATGTCCGTGCTCACGGCCCGCGTGTGCCTGTCGCCCGCAGCTCACTGCATCACCAATGGCACCGTCTCCCTCAGCGTGGCCTTCATATGGCTGGCGGCCGCCTTCTGGTCCGGAGCTCCGCTGCTCGGCTGGGGAAGCTTCACGGGTAAGGGACCGAAACCACGGCGACCTCTGTGACACGTCGTTACATCACTGTGGAACTCGGGAAAAAAAACCCACATTTGGAAAATAGTTTTCACAAGGACTTAGGGAGCCTGTGTAGTATGACTGAGAGCCAACTGGACTTGTAATTCAAAGTATGTTCATTGATTTTTGGAGAAATTGGGACTCATGTCCTACCCCCTCTGTCCCCCTCCCCCTCAGACCGTGGATACGGGACCTGCGAAGTGGACTGGGCCAAAGCCAACTACTCCACCTTCTACAAGTCCTACATCGTCCTCATCCTCATCTTCTGCTTCTTCATCCCCGTGCTGGTCATGCTCTTCTCCTACGTGTCAATCATCAACACAGTGAAGAAGGGCAATGCCCTGTCGGCCGAGGGTGACATTACAGACAGACAGAGGAAGATGGAGAGGGACGTGACCGTCGTGAGTGCAAGGCTGTTTTCACTAACTTTTAACTTTTTACCTTCATTTAGCAGAAGATCAGATGCAGAACATTTTCAATGCAAACACAAGTGCAAAGGTCGAATATTCCCTTGAATATTGTCTGTGGTCTGTAGGAATTTTACCAGCAATCAAAAGTGAGTGAAAGTAATTTAAAAACATGCAATATTAGGCCCTAAATCTGCATAGAACTAGTAATGTCATATTATCACCATGGTGACAGAGCCATGACAGCCTCCTGATGTCCAGGCCCTGCTCTCTGCCTCCCCCTGCAGGTGTCCATAGTGATCTGCACGGCCTTCATCCTGGCCTGGTCTCCCTACGCCGTGGTGTCCATGTGGTCGGCCTGGGGCTTCCAGGTGCCGGGGCTGACCAGCATCTTCACCCGCCTGTTCGCCAAGTCCGCCAGCTTCTACAACCCGCTCATCTACTTCGGCCTGAGCTCCAAGTTCCGCAAGGACGTCGGCGTCCTGCTCCCCTGCGCCCGGGAGGGCAAGGACACCGTCAAGCTCAAGCGCTTCAAGCCCAAGGCCGAGGGAGCGCCGCCCCCCTCCCCCGGCGACGGCCCGCCCCCGCCCCCGCCCCTCGACCAGAAGGCCCACAAGTACCACGCCGGGGAGCCCGCCAAGCTGTCCCCCAGCCCGGATTCGGGGGTGGGGAGTCCCGCTAGCAGCCCTCCTCCCAAGAACAAGGAGGTTTTCATCATCCCCATGCCCACCCCTTCTGAAGGACCAGAGTATGAAAGTGACAGACTCTAAGGACAGACCCCCTCTGTCTTCAGACAGTCCCTCCAAGTATGGAGCAGGCCTGGGTCAGTCACAAACGCCATTTTGAAATAGTTTTTCTCTGCAGATACTGGCTGAATTGAACATCCGTGCTGCAGAGGATTTTTCCAGTGGAACATTACATTGCTGACCATAACTACAATAGTATGAAAGACGTTTTTTTTTTCTGGAATATTTTTGAAAGTACATGCTTTCTAAAAATTACCAGAAATCTGCAGGACCGTTACCTGGTAGTCAAAAGGCCAAGGGTTAAAGTATTTCAAATAATTGTGTGACCCAGGTCTAGTATGGAATACTACTTGAATGAAATGGCAACTTGAATTTTTAGGAAGGTAGGATATGTTAGCATCTAACTCGATTGACTGAACAGATGCAGCCCCCCAGCCCCCACCCCTTCTAAGGAGCATCTACTGGACTGATACTTCAATTTGTCACACCCCAAATTAGTAACCCCTCTTCTTTTTCATCAGTATTATGTCAGGTACAGTATTGCTCCTTTTCTGTGTGCGATGAATTTGGTGTTTATTTGTTTTTCTGCTTTATCTTCTTTTTAATGTGTGCTTGTCAATGTGAATAAAACTATTTGTATATCTACAGTGCTGTGTGCAGAGAAAGTCATGTTAAGTAGTGAAGCTGGCGCTTTAGTTCAGTCTAAAAATAACAAACCGGAGAAGTATATTCCTACCAAAAGCAGCATTTTGCATTTCGTTCTTTTATCAGACGCTCTTATCCACAGTTTTGATTAAATACGGAAAATAGGCCGTGAATTCCTTTGTCTAAATGTAGATTTTTAATTTTGTGTGAAAAAACGGGCTCATGCCGCGTCAGCAAGCGGGAACGTTACTTAATGCTGAGTTGTTTGCGGTCAGCGGTGCGTGTCGGTCGGAATGTTACCGGGTTTTCCCTTGGAAAAGGTTGACTGCTCGAAAGTGTATCTGTTCCAGAGTGAATTACAAGCGTATGCGTATGTGTTATTTCAACTTCGGGGGAGACAGACCGCTGGACCACCTAGTCTCGCGTAGTCAAACGTCAGTTGTCACAAGCATACCCGCCAGTCTAGGGAACAATTCATATGAAAATATTGTGGGTGACACGTCTTCCGGTCTCCCCCCAAGCCTATGCGTAGGATTAAAGGACTTACTTTTATTTGTTTTCTTACTTACTAACTTGTTTGTTTTTTTTTTTATTGTTTTTTTATTTTTACATACAATCTGTTTATACAACTGGAAATTTACTGAAGAAATTCAGGTTAAGTATGTCGCTCAAGTGCCCCATCTGGGAATTAAACAAGCAACTTCTGAGCCCCAAGCCCAGATTTCCAACGGTAATACAACACTGCTGCCCTAAGTCTTTTGGAATGTGATTTATAGTGCTTGCTGTCACGGTCAATGTTTCAGCTCACTGTAAAAACAGTAATTTATCTCATTTAACAATCAAGTCAGGGTTCACACTCTAAAGGAATGAAAATTATACAGTGGAATCATCTGGAGAGCTGGGGGTCATTTGCAATTGCACTGTGACATTCATGTCTTTGAACAAAGTTATTAATACGAACAATATACTCCACAGTAATATCTACGTTCGACCATTTTGATGTTCTAACCATGAAATAATGAAGGTAATCCCAGAAGCACACAAATGTGGACAAGTGATTATTTTTTATTTAAATGTGATGAAGCGGACTGAAAGCGTACTGTATGTATAATTTAGTGTCAGAAAAAGACCGCAAGCATGACATACGCATAAAAACCACAGGGATGCATTAAGTTCCTGCGTTATTTCTGTCCCTGGCAATCTCCTCGCTGGCATACTTCCACATCCACTTGGGGTTTTACCTAAAAAAAAAAAAGTAAACAAGTTCAATCTCTCCTCGTGAATGGGCGGGACGGACAAAAATGAGTTGCTTGCGCGCACTTCCCATGCAACGCAGCGCGTTCAATGCAAAAGCCGAAGCGTGCGCGTTGTGCAAAGCCGTTCCTCACCGACTGAAGGGACATCGTTCACGCCGTCGACTTGGATTTTACGGCCAGTCATGACCCCGGGATTCTGAGCCTCAGGGACTTTGATACTCCCCAAACTCCGAGGACTGAGAAGAGTAAGTTTACCAATGGCAAATTTCTGCGCACGTGGTGTTTTCTTCTTCTGCGTTGCATCCCCCGGGATAAGCTTTGGGAATGACTTGCACAAACTATGTACCATATTTTGACGTTTTTGGTTAATGTGGTGACGGATGACGCAAATTTGTATGTGTATATTGTCGAATCGCTTCGTTCCTGTAGAGCTCACTGACCAAGCCAGGAAAAGCGAAAGCAAGAAGGATGTTATAATAATGATGTACTGCACTCAAAGAAAAGGTGCTGGCGAAGCTGATTGTTGTCTTTTAAAATATCAACTAACAAAAATACGTCTTATTCAATTATAAGTTAGAGCCTAACACAACTACATTTGTGGAGCATTTTTAGTACGTGCAAAAAATAGGGCAAAATTGTTCTGAATGTGTTTCATGAGCCAAACAAGATTTATGACCCCTTAATTCTACAGCACGGTAAATCTGCCCTAGAACTCTGGTCCAACTAGTACAGACAAGATCTAATGGCCCACGGCAACAGATTTTACACCGTTAGTTATTCTCCTTGGGTTTTTCCAAAATGACTTTATGGAAAACGCACCCAGTTCAGACATTAACAATCCCTAAATAAGGATTGGTAACGACAAAAACACAGCGGTGTGCGACGGGGATAAAAATAAAAAACTTACAAATATTTTAACACACTGAGAGAATTTGTTTTTATAGGTTCAATAAAAAAAAACGGCTGACTTACCACTTTATTTCGAAAATTCGACGCGCAATGCGCTTCTTTATTTTTGGTCCTGCGTCCAGCCTTATTTTAGAGGGAGACTGAGCCTGGACAGACTTCTTCTGGGGGGAATGAAAAAAAGTGTCAGCAGAAAACTAAATAATTTGTCGCCAGTGACAGTGAAACTTTTTTTGCAAGACTTGTGACCTACCAGAGACCTATGGCTTTTAAGTTTTAGATCACCAAACTTGCCTTTGTGTGGAGATAATCAGTAACATGTCCACTGTTAATTAAACTCGAATAGAGTACATACTGTATACTACATGGCCAAAAGTATGTGTACATCTGACATCCAACATCTCATCCAAAATTATGGCCATTAAAATGGAGTTGATCCAGCTGTTGCTGCTGTAACAATCTCCAAGCTTCTGGGAAGGCTTTATACTAGATGTTGGAGTATTTATTGCTGCAGGGATTTGTTATCAGTTCAGCCAGAAGAGCATTAGTGAGGTCAGGCACTGATTGGGGAAGTAGGGCTGGCTCGCAGTTGGTTTTCCAGTTGATGCCAAAGGTGTTGGATGTGGTTGAGGTCAAGACTGTGCAGGCCAGTCGAGTTCATCCTCACCGTTCTTGACAAAACCATTTCTATATGGACCTTGCTGTGTGCCCGGGGACATTGTCATGCTGAAACAGAAAAGGGCCTTCCCCAAACCGCTGGGGAAGCACAAAATCGCCTAGAATGTGATATGATGTTGCATTAATATTTCTCTGCACTGGAACTAAGGGGCCTAGCCCAAACCATGAAAAACAGTCCCAGACTAAGGGGAGTCCAGATACTTTTGGCCATATAGTGTGTAAGTCCATTGGGGAGCATATGTAGCAACTCTGTAAGAATATTTAACCCTGAGTATTTTACTGTATACCAAGAAAAATCAACTATATCCAAATTGTATCCAAATATCAAAATTTCTGACAAAGAGCATTTATCTGCATATTCAGAGTTCAGAGCTACTGAATGTATGTTATTTAACCCAACCACTATAGTGATTTTGTTTATTTAATATCACCTCAGTGCTTCTACTCGGCGAAGAAAGCAGGTGTTACTCTATCAAATATCCCTGTCGAGGTGACACAGGGCGAGCGCAATTCAAGTCAAATCTTGTTAACGTACTTCCTGTGACCCACCCCACCCCCCCCCCCCCCCCCCGGATTTCAATCAGCAACACTTTCCACTGCCAGTCCGAACACAGAGGTCCCGTCAATTATAAGATTCCCTTCTTCCGTCATTTTATAAATGTCTCAACTGGGCTGACAAAGTAACTGTGTTAGTGTGCATTGGCTGGTCTGACAGAGTCTACCTCCCACCTTTTTTCTGTGTGTCGGTTATGTCAGTTAGCGGACGTCTTTTTTCACATTTTTTTAAATGCTTATTTGAACATCGTAGTCAACGGCCTGCCCTCAATATGTCCGTCGCACGTCTTCGCCACCAGCGAGGCGTAGCCGACTCAAAACAAATGAAACGGGTGAAGCGTCAGAGCTGAGAGAGTGTATGGGGCTCTCATTCTGTGCCATTCTTGAAAGTACACGTCTGGCTAATTCCCCATTTACAGTGGAATGCGCGATGTGTCCCTTTCGTCCGAGTCAGACCTGGGTCAGATATTTTAAGTCTAGTTACCACAGCATTTCCTGCTGCTGCATTACGATTTTAAAAAGAGTCATACCATTATGAAAATGGAATATATATTAGAAGTAGAGGTAGAAAATATATTCAACAAAAATATATTGGCAATATGTTGCAAAACATCACAATCTATTGACAAATATACAAATTATTGCCGATTTAGTGGACATAAGATATACACATAAACATATACGACCCTATTGTCCACATAAACATATTTTCCCCATACTCAATATTTAGTGAAAAAGTCATGTAGCAAAAGTGTACTGTTTCAGATAATTGCAGTGAGAAAATATATCTGACTTTATTCCATATTTTCATGCATGCTATGTTTTGACAGACTTTGATTTTCTGTGGATCCACTGTCTTGTACAATTCAATACTACATCGCACACCCTTATTCCCTGAGTTAAACCACAAAGCTACATCTACAACATTTCATTCAGTGCCCCTTCTAAATGGCATTGCAGAGGAAAGCAAAATGAAACTTGGAAAAGCATGTAAACCAGTCAAAAAACTGCCTGATACTTCAGTTGACCAGATGTGGCCTTTTTCGCTTATTCTTTTTTTTTTTTGGGAGTAAAAATATTCGTCCAGGCGGGATTTCTAAGTTCCTAAAAATGTCCAGTTTGGTCTCGCTCATTCCATAGACCATATGAACAAACAAATAGCCTAGTATTATGTTCATAATGTCTGCCTGCCCTGTCCTCTTTTGAAAGTCGATACATGTCACCCTACTTTTACTCAATGTCCAGTTATTTTAAATCTTTAACAGTGCGTTTTTTTTTTTTTCTTATTTCCTTTAACATTTGAATCCTTCCTTATGGTATTTTTCCCACTCTCTGACCTGCCGTGTATCTGATGGTTGAAAAAAAGTTCCACCGATTTGTATGGAAAGTCAATCCTGATTCCTGATTCCCCTCCAAACGATCCTTCTCCAACTGGCAAGTGAAGGGGGGCACAGACTGGCATACAGACTGGCACAGCTTTAGAAGGATCCGTCCAGGAAGGCATTAGGCCTTCATCCATTTCCACGCAAAGATGGGGTTTTGATGCCAGCGAGGGTGCTGACACCTCTCTGTCAGGGAAGAAAATGGCTGGAATATTTGGAATCCAGAAATGTTTCCATGATGAATATTTAGCATTCTCTCTCTCCAGACGAATTCAGATCTTCCGCGAGAGGATCGGGGCTGTGTGATTTGGTTTAAAGCAGATGCTATGGAGTATGTTGCTGTGTATATGCCTAACACAAGCAATATAAAAATCTCGGGTGGAACCTGGATGTAGGGAACCCATCCTCCACTGCCTGGCCTCTTGGTATGGGTTCAGTGGTGATTGCCAGGAAATGTGATGGTATACGGTAACACTTGCTGTATACTGTAGCATGGGATGCATATGATTTGAATCGTTACCATTGGTCAAATGCTTTGAAAAGTCCCCAAAAGAATTGCGTGTAGACCCTAACTGTGCAAAGCTAACAGAAAGAGCTGTATGATAAGCTGTACTGTACAACATTAGGACTGGCCACAGATTCTAAATAATGAATCTTCATTGCATTGTGTTTTTATTTATTTATTTTTTTTCAGATAACTGTTGGTATTGGCCTTTTTGCTTTGAAGTGATACAGAGCCAATGGAAAATGTTTCTCACTGTTTCACGTTAGGTTTTAGAGCCTAATGCCTTTGGGACCATCCAAACTGAGGACAAAAGTCCCTAAAAAAAGGGGGCTCTTTTCTCTCGCCCTCTCTGGGCTAAGGCAGGTTACGTGAGACGCCTGCAATCGAAGCTCACAGATTAGAAAACTTACGCCAAACTGCACAGGCTATTGTAGGGCCCCACCTGGATACAGAAGCTCCTTTTATTAAGACTTCAAGGAGATGCATTAGTCTTGGGAGATCAGTTTCCTTTATGTCCCCGATCATGTTGTTCTGCTGAAACACCCATGTGAAAGGGAATATTCCTCCTCTTATGTTAAAGTAAGGAGCCTCCGTGCATTTAGGATTTCGTGAAAATGGCATGTTGCCTTGCGGCTCGGAGTGGGGGGGGGGGCGGGGGTGTGTCTCTGCGGATCGGGAAAAGTGCTAAACTGTAACTAAGATACCTGTTGATGTAATGACAGAAGTTTGGCTCCGGTATCTCTATCTCTGCCGCAAGAATTTTCGGGTTTGGCACGCGACAGCAGGTCATGCTTTTGATGGAATAAAAAATCTTTTCAGACTTGCCCCGAGCCTCCAGACTTTTTGGCTGCTTGCGAGAGGGTAGGAACAGGATGTCCCGATAAAGACATAGCCCCGGTGGGTGTGGCACCGCTGACAGTCCGTAACGTGTCTGCGAACACGCTAATTTACAGCGGTTGCCGTTCCTTTGAAGGTAGGGATCGCGATTAAAGATTTAAAAAAGGTGTTTGGAGAATTGAGAGCTACACAGTAGCTCTTTAATAACAGCTGTGTCAGAGCATTAAGTAATGCAAAAGATTTCATGACAAAAAAAAAAAATATATATACGTATATATATATATATATATATATATATATATATATATATATATATATATTTTTTAAAGGTAGGTGGATTGAATCCACCTGAGGACCTCAATGTAAATACATTGTACTGTCCACAGTTTAATGGTCAGTCAGTAAGATAAGTCAGTCAGATAACTATTTGAAATACTTTAGACACCAGTTAAACTCCTGAAAATTATGGATAATTTTTAAACAAACATCTATTTTCGTCAGTATTCAGAATGAACTTCTTCTTTCATATGATTGGGCTTTAAAAAAAAAAAAACATTTTGTTTTACTGGCATTGATTTATTTAAATTAAGTATTTGGCCCAGGTTTGCAGTCACTGCACTGGGCCAGTTGTGATGTTTCTGTGTTGTGATTTGTTCTGCTGTTGTCATGCAGCTGGCATTGCCGTGGAGACGGGGTGGACCTCTGACCAATCCACTGGACCCGCCAGACCTCCGTAATGACCCGGATATCAGTCATCGCTCTCTGTCTCAGTAGGTTTTTTTAAACACTGGATTGTAATTTCAGGTGATGTTTGCCATCCCAGTAATTAAAGCACATTTGCTAACGATCAGGCTTTTGCATCTGAGAGCCCAGCCAGGGTTACCTGGCACAAGCCATAACAGAGCACAAATCTTCTTTGTTAGCTTGACTGGTGTTCTCATTAAAATCTGTCTGTGTCCTTGTATACCAGACCGGGTTACACAAGCACCCAGAAAAATTATTAATGTAAAACTGTAATAGTTTACTTGTGGTCCGTGTTGGACACTATTTAAATGCTGTTATAGTTTATTTAAAACCATCGATGTTGCTTTGTACATTCAGCATTTGAATTTTTCAACTCTTTGCTGAAAAAACAGCTTCAGATTACTGAGAATATTCAATTGAATCTTACTAAAGAAAATCTGGTCTGAATATGAATTAAAAATATTAATAAAATGATTGTCATTCTACAGGAAGTTTACTGATGTGTCTTCCAAATAATGGACAGGATTTGAACTGTGACCCGTGGATACACACTCTCAACATTTTAATTAATGTGTTAGACTTATATGGCAAGAGAAATGGCTTTTGATGATATTTCTGTAAATGTGCCAGAGTGAGCCGGGGAGGCTAATTTTCATGTGTAGTCCCTGGGCTACATGTCTTTGGATCGTGGGAGGAAACCAGATTACCTGGAAGAAACTTACGCACACATGCAAACTCCAAATAGAGAGGACCCAGGCCGCCCAGGACTCGAACCCAGAACCTCCTTATGAGGTAGCAGTAACATGCACCATGTCACCCAAGTATTGTAGAACCAGCTCTTCCAATCAGTGCAGTAACATTCTATCTGGAAGGAATCCAAACAATTATTAGAAGCCACTGAATCAGTTCATCCAATCATTGCAGTGATATTCTCTCAGGGAGGAATACAAACATTTATTAGAAGCCACGGAATGAGATCATCCAATCAGTGCAGGATATTCTATCAGAAAGGAATACAAACTATTAGAAGCCACGGAATGAGACTGTCCAATCAGTGCAGAGATATTCTATCAGGATGGAAAACAAGCACTTATTAGCCACAGAATGAGATCGTTGTTTGTTCTTCTTCCCCCACGCCTACTGTGTATTAAGTTTTAATTCGGAGAGACGAGTCTCAGGGTAGCGTCTGCTCTATGGACCTGGCTGTTCGGGGTGCAGGCAGGTGGCACGGCGCGGAAAAACAGACGTAGTGTTCGAGAGAACGCACCCGGAGCGGTCTACGAACTGCCGCTGAACCTGCCCTGAGGATCGATGGCGGGAACATAAATAATCTGTCAGCGGAAAATGATCCGCGAGCCGTGATGTCACCAGACACGCGCGCGAAGGCCGTCTTCGCCTTGGCCTCACCCCTCAGAAATGTCTGCGCTGGAGAGGTGATCTTGGGACTCTCTGTTATCTGGGTTGACCCTTTCTGCAGGATGGTCGTTATCATCAGTGTAGCCACATCAGGTTGCCTCAGACTGAACTTATCTCATGCAAAAAATAAAATAAAATCTGCCTACTGATAATATTCAGATGCGCCAAACTTGGGAACAATTCGATTTTAGGTCTGTCAGTTCAGAAAATTAAGTAATTAATTAACTTCATTAATTAATTTGTTGAATGAATCATGCATAGGACATGACGGATTGCAGTTAGTTTCTGAAATGGAACTGATGGAACTAAAATTGAAATGACCTAATCTAACCCTAACCTAACAATAACCCTGATATGACTTTATAATTTGTGCTCAGCACTGCAAAAAGGCAGTCTTAACAAGTGGGGGAAAAAAAACGAGTGGAAAATATGATCTCATTTTAAGCTACTGTTTGCTTGACAAGTGAAATTGTGTTACCCCGTCGGCAAATCGTTGAATTAATCAAATTGTTTCACCACATTGGCAATATGTTTGTCTTATTCAGCAAAAAAAAAAATGAATAGAAATGAGATTTAAAGTGATCATATGAGATTAAAATGCTTGTTGAGATCGACTTGTTTTTTGGGGGTTTTTTTGCAGTGAGGTGATTAGGTGTGATGCATATGGGTATGAACTTTGCTTCCTTCTCTCCTAGCTTTGCTGCTAGTGATTAGCACCAGGGCTCGACCGAACAAGAAGCCAAAACAAGGTGAGAAAAAACAAACACAGTCCCCCCAACTTCCACACTAAAAACTATGGTCTATTCTCTCTAGGGGTTTCGTCATACTTGTTCCTGGTTATGGTTATACACTTGTTGTACGTCGCTCTGGATAAGAGCGTCTGCCAAATGCCTGTAATGTAATGTAATGTAATGGTCTAAAGATATAAGTCATAGTGAAAGTGAAGCAGGGACAAATCATGTTTGTTCTGTTATGAATTATTTAAGAGAGCAAGAAATTGTGTCTGCCCAAATCCAAGCTTCTGTAATCTGAGGATGTGAGTCTTTCTGAAACTAATGCAGAGTCAGTGACATCACTTCTCTTCTGTGTTATGTGCCGTGTGTTTTTAGAGCAGAACGTTTGTACCTGTCCATACATGTTCTACACCACATAGAACTTTCTCTGTGGCGGTCTGGTTTGGGAATACCAGCACACAGCACAAAAGCTGCACTGCAGAGAGAGCAGTTTAGAATGCTGGCAAAAAATGTTGCTGTTTTGTATAAACAATTAGGATAAATTAGGTAATTAGGCATCAGAGGTAAACACGTTGAGGTGATTTCCGATTTCACGCCCAGAAATGCTCCTCCATGCACTTCTATGAAAGCAGGAAGGCTGCCACTTCCATTTGCTCTGTCTGTTTGCTGTTTTTCTCATTTCAATTAATTCGCTGCACAGTATTGCATTTAGCACAGATCATAATTGCGTGTATGGTCTCGTTTTTAATGTTGCTTTTAATGTTGCTTACATTTAATTTTGTGGCCATGTTAGTGAGCGCCAAGTGCCATCTGACCAACATCCGTTACTATGGCAACCAAGCGTCTTGACTGACACGTCTGCCACTTGACCCTCTCTTTCCACCCAGTTGTGCCACTCATTGAGTGCGATGTCCGGGCTGGGAAGGTCAACCTCCCAGAATTCATTGCAAAGTGTCCCGTCAACTGCAGGGAGACCAAGCAGCCGGTGTACGGCTCGGGGACCTTCGCTTCCATCTCCAGCATCTGCAATGCCGCCATCCACAGGTGACACCAGAGGGGGGCGCTACTGAGTCAAAGCACCCGTCAGACTTAAATTCTTAGAACCACAGGAGTTTCTCTTTGTTTATAAAGACTATGCAGCTCTATCAACTAATGCACTGTAATGCGTGAATGCTTTTCTGTGAACCACTGATATCACCACCCCTACCTCAATTTAGCGATTTGTATTATTGCCCCAAGTTTTTTTCAGTTTGTTTAAAAAAAAAAAAAAAAAAAAAACATATTACCAGCATCTAAAGAGTTAATGGACTTAAGTAGCCTCTAGCATAGATCATTGCACTAATGAGCAATGCCAGGCTATAGCGATGGAATCCTGTGGTGGCCTCTCCCTTGAGTTGGTTGTCAAGGACGGTTGGGTTCTCTTTCAGCGGTGTCATCACCAACAAGGGCGGGAAGGTGATTGTGAGCAAAATGGCGGGGCAGTCTTCCTACAAGGGCAGCTTCTCTCACGGCGTACGTTCCCTCTCTCTGCCCAAATGGAGGGAGTCCTTCAACGTGTCAGGTCAGCCCTGTCTCCTCACTGTCTGTGGGAAGTTGTGGAAGCGCCCTGTTCCTCGAGTATCTGCTGTCCTGTAGGTTTTCACCCCAGCTCTAACAAACAGTAGTGCTGAAATAAAAATCTACAATACGGTAGGTCGCCAGGACCAGGGCCAGGAGCCACTGGTGCAAAGGCTTGTTTTCTCAAAGAATGATGACCACGACTATGAAAAATAACATGACAATGTTTACTTTAGTCTTATGTATTTTTTTATTTCCAGTGAAAGGCATATTTCAACATAAAGTTCTTAAAACATTGATTTCACTGTGGTGGTTAAATAAACACAATTTCCTATCCAACTAAATTAAAACATCCAGTTTTAAATATTTTTGCCATTTTTTCACATTTTGGACATAAGACTTTAGTCTTATATATGTTTTATTTTCCAGTGAAAGGCATATTTCCTCATAAATTTCTTAAAACACATTTATATTCATTTATTTCACTGTGGTTGTTAAATAAACATGATTTCCTATCCATCTAGATTAAAATATCCCATTTTAAGTATTTTTGCTATTTTATCACATTTTGGACATAAGACTATAGTCTTATATATTTTTTATTTTCCAGTGAAAGGCATATTTCAACATATTTTTTAAAACACATTTATATTCATTTATTTCACTGTGGTAGTTAAATGAACACGATTTCCTATCCATCTGAATTGAAATATCCCATTTTAAATATTTTTGCTATTTTATCACATTTTGGACATAAGACTATAGTCTTATATATTTTTTATTTCCAGTGAAAGGCATATTTCAACATATTTTTTTAAACACATTTATTTTCATTTATTTCACTGTGGTGGTTAAATATAGGCTACTCAATTTCCTATCCATCTGAATTGAAATATCCCATTTTAAATATTTTTGCTATTTTATCACATTTTGGACATAAGACTATAGTCTTATATATTTTTTATTTCCAGTGAAAGGCATATTTCAACATATTTTTTAAAACACATTTATATTCATTTATTTCACTGTGGTAGTTAAATAAACACGATTTCCTATCCATCTGAATTGAAATATCCCATTTTAAATATTTTTGATATTTTATCACATTTTGGACATAAGACTATAGTCTTATATATTTTTTATTTTTTAGTGAAAGGCATATTTCCTTATAAATTTCTTAAAACACATTTATATTCATTTATTTCACTCTGGTTGTTAAATAAGCATGATTTCCTATCCATCTAGATTAAAATATCCCATTTTAAGTATTTTTGCTATTTTATCACATTTTGGACATAAGACTATAGTCTTATATATTTTTTATTTCCAGTGAAAGGCATATTTCAACCTATTTTTTTAAACACATTTATATTCATTTATTTCACTGTGGTAGTTAAATAAACACGATTTCCTATCCATCTAAATTGAAATATCCCATTTTTAATATTTTTGCTATTTTATCACATTTTGGACATAAGACTATAGTCTTATATATTTTTTATTTTCCAGTGAAAGGCATATTTCCTTATAAATTTCTTAAAACACGTTTATATTCATTTATTTCCCTGTGGTTGTTAAATAAACATGATTTCCTATCCATCTAGATTAAAATATCCTATTTTAAGTATTTTTGCTATTTTATCACATTTTGGACATAAGACTATAGTCTTATATATTTTTTATTTTCCAGTGAAAGGCATATTTCAACATATTTTTTAAACACATTTATTTTCATTTATTTCACTGTGGTGGTTAAATATAGGCTACACAATTTCCTATCCATCTAAATTAAAATATCCCATTTTAAGTATTTTTGCTATTTTATCACATTTTGGACATAGGACTATAGTCTTATATATTTTTTATTTTCCAGTGAAAGGCATATTTCCTTATAAATTTCTTAAAACACATTTATATTCATTTATTTCACTCTGGTTGTTAAATAAACATGATTTCCTCTCCATCTAGATTAAAATATCCCATTTTAAGTATTTTTGCTATTTTATCACATTTTGGACATAAGACTATAGTCTTATATATTTTTTATTTCCAGGGAAAGGCATATTTCAACATATTTTTTAAAATACATTTATATTCATTTATTTCACTGTGGTAGTTAAATAAACACGATTTCCTATCCAATTAAATTGAAATATCCCATTTTAAATATTTTTGCTATTTTATCACATTTTGGACATAAGACTATAGTCTTATATATTTTTTATTTTCCAGTGAAAGGCATATTTCCTTATAAATTTCTTAAAACACATTTATATTCATTTATTTCACTCTGGTTGTTAAATAAGCATGATTTCCTCTCCATCTAGATTAAAATATCCCATTTTAAGTATTTTTGCTATTTTATCACATTTTGGACATAAGACTATAGTCTTATATATTTTTTATTTCCAGTGAAAGGCATATTTCAACCTATTTTTTTAAACACATTTATATTCATTTATTTCACTGTGGTAGTTAAATAAACACGATTTCCTATCCATCTAAATTGAAATATCCCATTTTTAATATTTTTGCTATTTTATCACATTTTGGACATAAGACTATAGTCTTATATATTTTTTATTTTCCAGTGAAAGGCATATTTCCTTATAAATTTCTTAAAACACGTTTATATTCATTTATTTCACTCTGGTTGTTATATAAACATGATTTCCTATCCATCTAAATTAAAATATCCCATTTTAAGTATTTTTGCTATTTTATCACATTTTGGACATAAGACTATAGTCTTATATATTTTTTATTTTCCAGTGAAAGGCATATTTCAACATATTTTTTTAAACACATTTATTTTCATTTATTTCACTGTGATGGTTAAATATAGGCTACTCAATTTCCTATCCATCTAAATTAAAATATCCCATTTTAAGTATTTTTGCTATTTCATCACATTTTGGACATAGGACTATAGTCTTATATATTTTTTATTTTCCAGTGAAAGGCATATTTACTTATAAATTTCTTAAAACACATTTATATTCATTTATTTCACTGTGGTAGTTAAATAAACATGATTTCCTCTCCATCTAAATTGAAATATCCCATTTTAAATATTTTTGCTATTTTATCACATTTTGGACATAAGACTATAGTCTTATATATTTTTTATATAAGACTATAGTCTTATATATTTTTTATTTCCAGTGAAAGGCATATTTCAACATATTTTTTAAAACACATTTATATTCATTTATTTCACTGTGGTAGTTAAATAAACACGATTTCCTATCCATCTAAATTGAAATATCCCATTTTAAATATTTTTGCTATTTTATCACATTTTGGACATAAGACTATAGTCTTATATATTTTTTATTTTCCAGTGAAAGGCATATTGCCTTATAAATTTCTTAAAACACATTTATATTCATTTATTTCACTCTGGTTGTTAAATAAACATGATTTCCTATCCATCTAAATTGAAATATCCCATTTTAAATATTTTTGCTATTTTATCACATTTTGGACATAAGACTATAGTCTTATATATTTTTTATTTTCCAGTGAAAGGCATAATTCCTCATAAATTTCTTAAAACACATTTATATTCATTTATTTCACTGTGGTAGTTAAATAAACACGATTTCCTGTCCATTCCTATTCCTATGTTTTTATATTTACCTTAAATATGTTTCTTTTAAGTGAATACATTTAAGAGGACAAAGTCGCAGAACATTCCGTGTGTTGTATCTGTAGACCTACCTTTTGTTCTGGTTTTGTCAAAGGATGTCCAATGGCTTTTCCACATTAATGCTTGAAACTCTTCAAACAGTTTGATGAAATATCACATACCTTTGTGGACATGTTTACCCAAATGACTGGAATTGACATTTTCCATGCTTAAAGTAGTGTTAATTCATGGTCATTTCTAAGACTGAATACAAAAATGTCATTCAAATTAAACATTTGTTCACAGACTTCCTGTACTGTTGCACACACTTGTAGTTGTAGCGCAGAAACTTCAATGCATTTAAAGTGGAAAGATGTCATTTGATTTTATTGTAAAATAAAACTTTATTTATACAGTATACTCCAGGCCCAAACAACTTTCCCAAAAAAGGGAAACAACCGATACATTTTTATTTCATTATTATTATAGTTCTTTGTGCTGGTGGGCGCTTTAAGAGTATAAAAGTGATCATAAATACGAAAATACATTTAACATGGGTTCCAGGAGGTCAGGAATGACTTTGAGATGTGGTACAGTATATCATCCAGTAGCAGACCTCAGCTTGTTGTGGTTGTGGTTATGGTCGTCTTTTACAGTCGGCAAGCCAAGGAAGGGAGTCCTATATCCGTCTACGCTGGACTACACTCCCACACGCCAAACTTCAGTTTCAACAGGTGAGAGGAGAGGAGGACTTTTATCAGACAGTAATTGCAATTCTGTTGCCTTGGTGAGTCCAGAATGAAACCTGTTGATTGTACATCAGAAAAGCCCGGAGTGAAAGCAGGGTGTCTTTGTCATACATAATACATATTTAATCCAGTGCCCATTCATACAAATCAGTGAACATTCAAGCAAACCAAAGGCAATCTTGATAACATTCCAGTACCTGCCAAAAATAATCAGTTAATGTATCGACAATTTTTTTGCATCAGTGTGCAGATGGAGTGGATATTTTACGCTTCATATGTGAGCACTGTTTGACAGAGAAACAGCTCTGCACTCCACAGCTTTAGCTGTGTGTTCCTTATTAAAAAAAGATTCTCCTGTCTCACTTTTGAAAGCCCTTTGAAAGCAAGGTTCACTTTATTTTTAGAAAGGTTTAGACTCATTTGCTTGCCACAGCTGTGTAGCTGAGGCGAGATCCTGACCATGTTGCAGTTAAGTGTTGCTCTGATTACAGCTTGTACACCACAGCGTTGTTCTTCTTTAGATATCCACGAACATCTGCATCCTCCCAGTCATGGAATGCTGTAAAAGATGAGTTACTGTGAAAGTTACTGAGTGTTCTCTCACTCTCCTCCCTCATGTAGAGCTCAGAGAGGCTGAGGTTCCCTCGGAAACCATCGTCCAGCCAACGGTCGCCGAGCCAACCACAACCACCCCTCCCACTACCAGCGATGGTCTTGGGGTTGCCCCCAGCAGCCCCCTCCCCACCGTCAATCCGCACGCTGCCGTCTACAAAGTCCGGGACGATGGTACATGCCGGAGAGCAGGGTTTTACACTTTTACTAACAGCCCTGTCTGCGGAACCTGCAGGGAATCATTTAATTAGCTGGCCAGGAATCTCTGGAGCGATAAAATACAAGCTCAGGTTCACCTTAAACATAAACATATGTGCAATCCAAACGTCCGAGACATTCACAGACACAGATAGTCCTAGACAAAATTCAGTTTACTTTAAAAATATATATATATATTTTAGGGCTTTTTCAGCTGATCGGACAGGACCGTGTAGAGAGACAGGAAGAATGGGCAGCGAGAGAGAGGAAGAGACATTTGACAAAGGGTCACGCAACCAGAACCGCTGACGTTACAACTCGTAATGAGCATCTCGTCAATGCTCTTCAGCCCATGTCACAAGACACCCAAAGTTAAATTAAATTTTCCATGCAAAACTCAATTTAGTCCAGAACTGAGCTTACTATGTGTCTGTGAGATCGGCCCTGAACGCCCTATTAAACTGTGACTCTCCGTCTCTCGTCCCAGGGAGCAGTCACCCGTACACTGGTGGGATGGCGGCCACGCCCCGCGCAGGTGAGTGTGGCCAGGTGTGGGCGGGGCCAGGTGCAGACAGGGGGAGGACGCTTTCCTGGGCCTACCTGTTCACCTGCTCTGTTCGGTCACTCCCTCCCAGGACAGTGTGGATCTGAACTTTATTCCAGTAGCATATTTCTGCAGCTTACTGGCAATTTTAAAAGGAAAAAAAAATCAGAGCTAAGTGTTTCTTTTATATACTATTCTTTGGTTTATGGTATGGTATGGTACTTTGGTATATACTATACTTTGGTAGGATGTTTATTTGAATATTCTCAGGGATCTGAAAGTGTGTTTTGAAATCACCCCAAAAGAACATTTCTGAATCTCTTAAACTCTATTGAACACCTTCACTTACCTTCATGATAACAAATCGAACAATAGAATGTAGAAATGAATGTTTACGTTATTTTATAATTTCTTTGTTTGGGCTGTTGTCATTTTTAACAATGCCCTATTCCTTGGGGAGTGATGTTTGTCTGTTTTTAATGTTTAGATCCGTTTTATTTCCAAGTTCTTTTATTTATCTTAGACTTGAATATAGTGTTTGAAAATAAAAGTCTGTCCCCAGAGTTTGACATTTCTTATGTTCTGAAATAGACTGGGTTGTCCAGCGTGGCTGCAAGTTAAAACCTTCTCTTTAAGATGTCAGTCGTTTTAACCACCGTGCAATGACTAGCTACAGCACTTCTGCAACAACAGCAAAAACAAGGTTTCTCCGCTCGGTTTCCAAAACCACTCAGTCTCTTAAATGGTGTTAAATGAAAGAGCGTACAGTTTATTCTGTCCCAAGAAGTTTAAAGGAAATGTTCACCTCACTTAATTAAATCCCTACGTTGCTACTTATGTTTATTGTGGTGGAATTCCAACCAAATATAGTTGGATTCTTTTTATATAAAATAAACATTTCTAAGATGCTCTCGTGCTCTGCACAACTGGTCTTCCAATTTAGAATTTAAATACAATTCCCATCAAACCTTCACCACAATCTAAAGCTCAAAGACTTGGCAAAAAACTATGGGACATAAAAGCAAGGTGAACATAGTAATGGCTTTTCTCTTTTAAGAAAAACCTGAAAAAATATGTACAAACCTGCCACATTTCTCAAATAAAATGTTAGTTGATAGTTGAAATCTTGAAGATTTCGCAACTTGGAAAAAGCATGAATGTATATACTTTTCACATTAAACAGGAATCACCCCTCTATGCCTTCAGGCGTAGCAACATCTTAGGAGCAATATCTCATGAAGTTGGGTATAAGCACACATGACTTGTGTGTTTGTATTATCTGCTTTTTGCTATTTCTGTTGTCGGCAGATAGTGACATTTAGATTTTTTAAAAAATGTTTTTGGGCAGATTTTTCCACATTTAAATTTCAATTAAACTTTTTATCGATCTGTCTGGACTAATATACCCAAATATTATCTCTCTTTCTCTCAGGGCGGACCCTAAGCTTACCTGTGCAGTGGCCAGCTCAAGGTATGATGACCGTCCACACCATCACTGCTCTCAGAAAACAGCACAGACACCGTTTCCTTCAGTTTCTCTAGCTGCAGGAACAACCCGACGGGTACATTCAGTCCTTTCTCCATCCCGCGTATGTGTGTGTGCATTCCACAGGTATGAACAGACAGGACCCCCAGTCTGCCCTCAGGAGGCACACAGGAACCTCTTCTGTCCCAGGTAACATTCCGGCACATTCTGGACTGCTCTGCAAGAAACAGCACTTCCAGTACTTTGTATACATTTTGATTAGTAACATGTTTTGAAGAAGATTTTGAAGGACCTGCAGGAGTGCAGCTATGCATTTCAAATACATATTTTACCCAGGTGATTTCTGTATATTATTTTTATAAGAAACTTAATAGTTTCACCTAACATTCAATGCAAATTATTTTTCCAGACGATGTCACATTTTGGTTAGTAACGTGTTTTGGCAAACATTTTCAGGGAATTGCAGGGGTCTCACAAGCACTTCTAACTTCAGATCTCACAAGCATCTAAAGAGTTAAAAGTATTTGAAATGCACATTTTATTACATAAGCCTTGGTTAAATATGTACTGTTTATACAATGCCTTCGGAAAATATTCAGACCCCTTTTCTATTTCAGTTTTTTATTTTTAATGAATTTGCAAAAATTTCTAAAAAACCTATTTTCGCTTTATCATTTTGGGGTATTGTGTGTACGTAAGTGAATATAAGTGAATTTAATCAATTTTAGAATATGGCTGTAGGTCTGAAGGGGTCTGAATACTTTTCGAAGACATTGTATCCTGCAGAATGGGTCTTATGAAAGTAGCCGTGTCAGTTGGACAGCGGTGCTCACAGGAGAGTTGATAGCTTCCCCTCTGTCTCCCAGTGTATAACAGATTACAGGCTGCAGCACCGGAGAGGGGTGCCCAAACAGAGCTGCCCAACCCACGTAAGTGCTAAGAGCAGCCGCCAGTGTGCTCTTATTGCGCTAGAATTCCATGTATTTGTGCGATATAAAGTGGTTATTTCACTCTTTCCCTCCCCCTGCAACTCCCGTTGGGGAGTTTTTTTTTTTTCTCGCCTACGTCTGAGTGTTTTGCTTCCCACTGGGGAGGTTTTTTTTTTAAAAAAAAAAACCTCAATTGGTTGCTTTTTGAGGGTTCCTGGTCTGGCGTTTGCCCAATTTTCCCTTTCTGTTTCCTCTGTAATGCATCTCTGTGTGAGATTGTCTCTGTAAAAAGCATACCCAGCATACCCAATTGAACTGAACTGAACTGAATTGAACAGCTCTGCTTCAGTTGTGGAGCCTACAGCTGCCCAGAATTGTTGTCCTTTCGCACGAGAGCACGGTAGTGTTTTTGAAATGGCGCTCTTTGAAATCCTGCTACATTAAACGTTCGCTCCGTGTAATTAAGATCAGTCTCCAGGTCTCGTTTTTCTAACCGCCTCATTAAAATCCTTTAAAAAGCTAGCAGGGTGGGTGAAGGCCCCAGTAAAATGGCCGTGTATGTACCTTGTAGTTGGTGAGAGCCGGAAAAAGGTGCTTGGTAAAGTGCAGTGTCCATACAGCAGATCTATTTCTGTTATGCTGCGAAGGCAGTTTTATTTTTAAAAAATTTCGGCACGGTTGCTTTAGTTTCCTGTTGTTTGAAGGTCGGTCACTGGCGATGAATGCCTGAGGTGACTGTGGTCTCTGTTAAAAAAAAAACTTGAGGAATTTGAGGCTTTTGGACATAGCCCATCGCTAGTGCGATCCGTGACTCTCTACAGAACTCTTTCTAGCAACATCGGCTGTCCCTGCTGACCATTAACAGCATTGCCATTCCTCCCAGTTGTCATTCTGGTGTTCTGCATTATACCCCAACAGCTCGGTCTGCTTCATTAAAAATTGTGATCTGTGTTGTCCGTAGATCCACTGTACGTGAGATAAGGAGGTTTAGTTAACATTTTACCGTTTTAAAGTTACGCTAGAGCAGGGCTGAAGGATCTGCTGGTTTTCATTGTTACTCTACACTTGACTTATCCGTTAAAGCAATGGATTACTCAGATACTATAACTCATTTCACTTGGTTTCTTGGGTCTGAATCAGTTAACACTTAAGCCTGTATTCAGTCAACATTTTCTCCTTCACTCTGACAATTACAATGACTTACAATTAAGTGAAATTGTTACTGTTTTTCAAAGCAAACAAACTTAACTGTGGGTCAAAAGATGAGGAAAAATGTTAATTGAATCCAGGCCTTGGTTTCATAAACAGAACAAGAAAAAGAACTCAACTGATGATAGATACAAACAGGAGAAAAATACCTGTTATAAAAAATAAAAAAATTTTTTTTCCATTTTGCAGACTTCTTAAAGTGGGTCTGACAAAATGACCAAAGGAGCATATTTCTGAACATGGAACACTTCAGAAACTCTCTTGCTGCTCTCTTGAAAGCACATCCTTGCTCTTGAAAAACCCAGCATAGAAATGGCAGTGCAGTATATTTCTGAGCTGGGCTTGTAATGCAGGGGTTTGTTGCAGGCTTGATTCCATTGAGCAAAGTATTTAAGCTAAATTGTTTTAATAAATATCTAAATGGATTGCACATTTAAAAAAGTAAGACGGGTAAGTCAGTTTGAATAATCACCCACGTGTCTGAATCTGAATGTAAATGTGCAAATGTAAAAGCCACTTTGTTGTCTTGTGCAGCTTTTATGAGTAGGGAGTGGCCGCCTCCCTCTTACCTGTATCCAGACTGGTACCCTGCTCCGAGACCACCTGCAGGTACCTGCCATAACCAAAACCTTAATTAAAAAATAAAAATAAGAAATTAAATGATTTTTAAAAATGATTTTAAAAAATAATCACAAATTTTCTAATTAAACAAAAGATAGCAATCCTTGGACAATTAATTTAATTGAGTCAGTGAAACTAGATAATCGTGTCTAATTTTGAATTTAACCATAAATGTTACAGATTAGCCGAGCGTGTGCATAGTGCCTCAAGGCTTGCTTCTTAAGTATCTGGGGCTGCACTCTGCTCGAGTTAAAATCTGTACAAATTTCACACAGACATTCAAGGACCTGTTATTTAATATGTAGGATTAATTCCTGATAAATTTTACAAATGAAACAATTATCAGCAATAATAATAATCATAATAATAATCACAATAACTATAATATAATAATAATTATCATCATAACAATAACGGATTTTTATAATAATAATAATAATAATAAAATGGTTTCCATACTCTAAATTCAAATCTGAATCAGATCTTGAATTTGCTTACCCCCCTCTCCAGGTACTGATACTGGTCACACTGGATACACGTGGAGAGCACCAGAACCACCAGAGCCTGCAGGTAAGACAGCATCGAGCAACCTAAAGGGAATATCTGCGGAGGGCGCCCTCTATGGGAGCGGCAGGTTACTGCAACAGAGTTACTTCCTCTGCTGGCAGATTTGGCTTCCATCAGTGCGCATACGAAGCCAGGGAGAGACTGTGAATATATGCAGCAATATTTGATATGCAGCTCAAATCCAAAAGTGTCAGAATGTACATGTATTAGTATTTACATGATGAAATAAAAAAAAACATGTATTAGTAGTTATACTATTTACATCATTCTCTGTACATGTAAGTTAGCAAGCTTAAGTGACTTCTTTCTGAACTGGGAAAGACTCAAAGGTTTGATGTCACAGTCTAACAGTGGCACGGTGTCCTTTGATTAGCAGTGGAAAGTGTCTGTCTGTAAAGTAGAAAAGAAAACCTTCCCAGGGTGCACCTGGGTGCCTAAGGCAGTGCCCGTTAAACTTGTCACCGTTTCGTCCCAGAGCGGAACCCCAGACCGAACATCCCGGAGTACGAAAACTGGCACTACGGGTTTGGACCATTCCGTAAGTCCCGCACAAATTTATTTTAACTTCTGTGGAACGTTTAACAAGTTATGTGTCAACCTTCTGTTTCATGTTCGCTTCTTTTTTGACAATGTGAAAGTTTATGAGACCTATAAAAACAACAACAACAACAAAACTATTATGTAAAAAAAACAAAGGTACTGAAATTCAACTATGGTTCTATTTTGAATGGCTATTGTTTAAAGCTTGAATTATACAAATTACTGGGATTTTAAATCAAACAAAAGAAAGAGACTGAACCAGTTTGGAGAATGCTGGTACTAGGTGCAGAAAGGCCTGCATTTCCAATTCAGTAAGGAAATATTAGATGGCTATCACCCTTAGATAAAGATAAAATAAATAATTATATATACATATATAATTATCTTCATCATATTATTATAAATTATTCATTTAAAGTTTTATTTCAATCACATGGAAAGTTGAATAAGACTATTGTATTTCTGTCACGACACATAATCCATTGCCATCCCGCTACTGCTGTAGTTTTATTGTTTGTTTTTCATCTGCCTTGTTTTCTTGAGTTATTCTTTACTTTGGGACTCAGCAAACTGGAGGTTGTCCTTGAAGTGTTATTTCATAACAGCAGAGAACTCTGCCATGGGACAAATTTATTTTCTTACCCAGACTTATGACAATGCACTGCGATTGCAGAAGGAGATCAAATTTTAGCATCGTGGTTGTGATGCCCTTGAAAAAAATTCTAAATTGTGGAACCAAAAAAGCAGACCTCGAAACAGACTCCTTGAAAAGAAACATAAGTATGTTATGGCTGTCTGTTTTTGAAAATTATAGGAGAAAAACTGTTGCTCAGAGCACGACTGAAGCTTGTAAATTAGGGTGGTTTTGTTTGCGAGCCACACAGAAACAATTTTGAATGCGCCTCCTGCATTTTAAGTCCCTGACTGGCCACTTTTTGGACCATTCATCAAAAATCATTGGCCGGGAGATGGCTGCTTGTTATTTTGTGTGTGTGTGTGTGTGTGTGTCTTCTGTGCTGTCCTGCTTTTTGACGATTGGATGTCGGCTGGAGTTTTAACGGGCAGTTTTGGGGGGGGGCCTCGGTAACTACAGTACCACGTGTGTTAATTTCAGAACCAAGGGCAGGAGAACCGGACCCTGGCCGCAGTCCACTCCCCGACACGACTCACACCAGATGTAGGTACCAGAGAGACCCCCCTCCCACTCCCACCGCCCCCCGCCCCCACCCCCCATGTCTTATCCTACATCTCTTTAGCTTTAGAAATTACAGACAAGATGACAGCCCCACAGCGCCCCCCCCCCCCCCCCCAAAAGTTTTCTGTACAGTACCTGTCCAGTGATGAAGCAGTTTTGCAACAGATATACCGTGCTTGTTTTCAACAGTTAAGCCCATCGATGCCTGGAAAGCAGAAAGTGACCCTTTGAATACAGGTGAGACATTCTCCTTGAGACCTAACAGAAAAAAGTTAAGTATTTTAGTTTTTTTGACATGATGCAAGTGTCTTGGATGGCAACAACATTTTGCAGTGAAAATATTTTCTAGAATATTATTCATTTTATTGTTATTGAATGTAGGTCTCAGTATAGTCAAATATTTTGTTACTGAGATTAAGACAGAGACGTACGTTCCTTACAGGGGACAAAAAATGTATTGTCTGCCCTTCAGAGTTTCTGTGATCTGCCTGGTTTCCTAAGTTGATGAATGGCTTTGGCCTCCACCTGTAGGGCTGTGGTGTAGTAACCAGGTCCTGTGTTTCAAATTTCTATGTGCTAGGTTTTTATACCCTTCCAGTTTTATTAATAATACCCAGAGCTGCAGGACAAGAACGTATAGTTATTATAGGGGGTCTATCTTCAGATAGATTTAGGAGGTTAACCACAGCACAGAATTTGTTTTGCGGCTTAGTTAGCTTCAGCATGGTTCAAAAAAAAAAAAAAGATTTTGCAAAAGGAGTCGTTTGTTGTACAAGTCAAAAAGACCGGACAAAGAGACTACCAATGCCAATAATGGTTCCTAGACAAGTTCAAGTGAAGGTGCAGGAATGTGTGTTTTTTTTTTTGTTTTGTTTTTTTTTTCCCCCTGCTAATCGGAACGCCGCTGTCCGTCTCCAGGGTTCGGAACGCCGGAGAACGAGCCGCTGCAGAACATTCCGGAGCCGGTTTCCCGGGGAGATCCAAGTGAGTCCGTGAAGTTTGGACCGTGCACAAAAATCTGTGACAGCTTCTCTAACATACCTCCAAGTAAACCATGAGTTCCTCTGTTGTCGGTAATCATTAAAAAACAGCTAGTAGATAATTGATAATGCGAACGCAAATGGCTAGTTTGATACTAACGTGTCTTTCACTTGTGGGTGCAAAACTCTGAGGTGATTGTAATAACCGGAATTAGCATCATAATGATCTGTTTCTCTCTGTCCTTTGTCGCTCACTGAAGGAGACCTACTGTTGAAATGTTTTTATCATAAAGCATGTTGCTGGGATGGAAAAACAATGCTTGAAAATGCGTTTTGTTACAAAAAAAATAGAAAACACCTTCCAAATAAATGTATCCATAAACTATGATCAAAATGGTGGGAGTTCAGGTTGCTCTTGCAGGTGGCAAGTATATCAACATACATATTTCACATACTGAGCATGTGTCGGAAATATTTTCAAACCCAGCCACTTTAAGGACTGACCCACTGGTTTTCATACTAAATACTTTCATACTAAACTAACCCACGCGTACAGCAATTAAGACTTCCCTGCTTCTCTCGCTTTCTCTTGATTAAGTGCGTACCCTTGTTTCCTGTGTGACTGAGGCGGTGCTGTTTTTCCTTTCTGGCCGATGGCTGAACGTTTCCCCTCGTTAACGAGGCACGTGTCCTTTCTTCTTCTTCTCCGCGTGGCGGTTACCGTGGCCACCGCCTCCCGTTGCCGCGGCGGTTTCCAGGCTGCAAGGTGGACATCGCCTTCCTGATGGACGGCAGCTGGAGCATCGGGAGGAGGCGCTTCCGGATGCAGAGGGACTTCCTGTCCGCCGTGTCCCAGGTCATTAACGTGGGCGTGGCCGGGCCCATGATGGGAATCGTTCAATACGGGTACCAGCGCTGACCTCTCACCTCCTCCCAAAACGCATGCTGAACGTTCGTAGGCCTCAACACTGTTACTATAGGATTTAGTTGTCTTACGCAGACCTGGGGGCCATTTCACAAAGCAGGATTAGTGAGTTAGCTGGATAACTGCGCTGAGTAAAACCCAGACCAGCTCTTTTTACTTCAGTCCATAGTCCAGATTTGGGAGGGTTGCAGGTTTTACTCAGTGCAGCTATCCTGCTGGCTCAGTAATTCTGCTTAATGAAACAGGGCCCTGGGTCACATATTGTATTTAACAACATTTCAGTCCTTTAGACATCATTGATTGCCAGCAATTTAAAAAGATTTTCAACTCTACTACGTGGAGAAAAATGTTTTTTTCTTCTCCCATATGATTTCATTTAATTTTTGTGTAATTTTGTTTCACCATGAAAATGCCCAGGGAACTTACAAGCTCATTTTCATATTTTACTGGTTTCTAAAAAGTTAATCCATTTCAATAACTAAAGGAAATCCCAGTCCTGAGTACTAGCTGCGTTTTATGCGTTCGTTTCTCCTGTGGCAGAGACGACCCTGTGATGGAGATCGGCCTGAAGGCCTTCCCCAACCCCCAAGACCTGACGGCTGCCATTGCCAACATTAACCAGAAGGGGGGGCTCTCAAATGTGGGTGAGTAGCAGGGACTGCAGTACCCGTCTCCTTCAGGGGTACTTACCAGCCCTAAAGAGTAACTGCCTTAAATATTGCTTGACAGCTGTAAAATTCCTTCAGATTACTGAAATTTTAAAAGAAACATCTTGTGCTTCTTTGACATAACTGTACATTTTGGTTATTAAAATGTTTCGTTGACAGTTCTCTGGGATCTGCGGGAGTGTTTAAATTTAATCTAGTAGGTTTTTAAAATACACATCTGGCCCAGGTTTGGTAATTACAAACCAGCATCTGTGTGTGAACTGAAAAGCAGGTATTACCCATTTCCACCATGTTACACTTTCTCCCGAACCCTAATAAACGGTGAATCTCCACTTTACACACAAAAACGGAAATTACAGACTGCAAGCATACCTTTCCGAGCTTGAAGAAGGGCTCTTGGGTTCGCACACCAGTGTTCCGTCAGCACTGATTGGTCTGTTTGCTCCTTGGTCTGTTTACTTCTGAGCCAATCATCAAAGGTGAGTGCCCTTAGAATTCTCGGAAAAACAGGAGACTTCCCGGCAGCATTTTGCAGGAAATGATTTGATTGAACCTTTCCCCTGGTGTGTTCTTCTGTTGTGGTAAACAGAAATACAAAAAAAAAAAACATTTTATAAAAGAAAATAAAAGAGGATGTTTGAACTCAAAGCGGCAGTTCACACAAAAATGAAATAAAACTGTGCTTCCATTTACACAGAGTGGTATCTATCCATCCAGATAGTTTTGCTGAGATTTGTAAAGTTTTCTAGACCCCTTGCTACAGCTGGATGGATAGATAGTACTCTGGGTAAGTGAAGGCATGGCTTTATTTCATTTTTGGGTGAACTGCCCCTTTCAATGGGTTTCTTGTTTTCCTTCTTAAAGGAGACCAAAACTATAACACAAAAACAGATAAAATGGTAGGGAATATTCGATTAATAAAATCTCTCATCTGGTTCCTGTTTCAAAATGTAATTTTTTTGTGATTTTGTGATTTATGTTTAAAAGGCGGATGCCTTTACCTGCACACATAATGAAGCAGTGCATCATGGGATTGCTGGGCCTCTGGCTCCAAAGTCACCCTTTTTGTGGGGACATTGAGTGTTCTCAATATTCATTATGTGGTGCTTTCACAAACACACCAACTGGGAGAAAACGGGAGTCAGGAAGAACAAGCAGTGTTGAAATATTCCAACCAACTGACAGTTATAAAATATTCAACTATCTGAAAGTTCCAGATCACTCGTTCAAAAAATAAAATAGCTTCCTGCCGTTCAGATAATGAGAGTGGTGAATCCGCAAATTGAGGGGAATTAATTTGAATCAGGCCACCATGCAGACCGTTAATAGAAAAAGAAAAAAGTAAAAAACGTAATTTACATTTAATTGGAGGGAAACTGCTAGTGTTAACTTTTCTTCCAAGGGAAGATTAAGGATGGCAGAGTGAATGATTGGACTCAGTTAGCTGTTAATTCAGAAAATTATTTGAGACGCACAGCAACTTTCCAACCTGAACATGAACACACACACACACACACACACGTACGCACACATACAAACACACACACACAGTTGCAATTCATTGTTAAATACTATGCATCTGCATTGATGGGGAAGCAGGTGTGTGTGTGTGTGTCTGTCTTTGACTATGACTTTGACTCAATGCTGCCCTCTCGTGGCTATCACAGGTAAGGCACTCTCCTACATCAACGAGCACTACTTCACCGACGGCAACGGTAACCGGGGCGGGGCTCCGAACGTGGTGGTGGTGCTGGTGGACGGCTGGCCCACGGACCGGGTGGAGGAGGCGTCCCGACTGGCCCGCGAATCGGGCATCAACATCTTCTTCGTCACCATCGAGGCGCCGGACGACAAGGAGAAGCTGAACGTGGTGGAGGCCGACTTTGTGGACAAGGTGAGAGAGAGAGAGACACAGATTCATTCACTGAACTAGATCTTTCCAAAGGGAAGCAAACAATAGCTTGGGGCTTCCTTACCCTGGTCCTGGAGAGTCACGGGGTCTCCTGGTCCTTGTTTTTCCCTTAATATCAATGACTGGCTTAAGTTAATCATCTGTGAAATCAGCTGCTTTAATTTACCGATTAAAGTGCTGAGTAACAATGAAAACCAGCAGACCCTGTGGCCCTCCAGGAAACACTGACCTCTCTGTGGTTTACAGTACTTAGTCATTTCTCTGAATCATGATGGCCAGAATAGAAAATATTCAATTAGATTTAATATAAAAATGTAAAAATGTGTTTTAATCTTAAAGAATAAGCAATACGATCATTTGACTTGACTGAGAGACTGGTTAATTGCCTGATTAACTGACCGACTGGATTGGCTGTCAAAGCCATGAGGCATTGGTTTGATTGGCCGTTAATCTTCCTCTCCCTCTGTCGCCCCCTGGAGGCCGTGTGTCGGACGAACGGCTTCTTCGCGCTGCCGGTGCCCAGCTGGTTCGACCTGCGCTCGGCGGTCCGTCCGCTGGTGAAGCGCGTGTGCGACACGGACCGGCTGGTGTGCAGCAAGACGTGCCTGAACGCCAACGACATCGCCTTCGTCATCGACGGCTCCAGCAGCGTGGGCACCGGAAACTTCCGCACCGTGCTGCAGTTCGTGGCCAACGTCACGCGGGAGTTCGAGATCTCGGACACGGACACGCGCGTGGGCGCGGTGCAGTACACGTACGAGCAGCGGCTGGAGTTCGCCATGGGCCAGCACGACGCCAAGCCCGCGCTGCTGGACGCCGTCCGCGCCATCGAGTACTGGAGCGGCGGCACCAGCACGGGCGCCGCCATCGCCTACGCCTCCCAGAAGCTCTTCGCCCAGTCCAAGCCCAACAAGCGCAAGATCATGATCGTCATCACCGACGGCCGTTCCTACGACGACGTCAGGGCGCCGGCGCTGGCTTTGCACCGCTCCGGTGAGTGAGAGAGGGGGGGGGGGGGCCTCCGCTCCAAATATGGTCATTTCTCTCCGGCTGAAAGACTCCACTGAACAGCACAAAATGAAATTAAAGATAAACCTTAAAATGTACATAACTTTATATGTTTAAGAGAATACTGTAACCCTCCATTTCCTGAATTGCCTAAATAATGAGCACACTCCTCGTGGCCTTTTGCCTTTTGGAAGAGGGAAAAGGAAAAAGAGTAATTAAAAATAATTATATGAATTAGCAATTAGTTAAGTGCAGCTTAGCCGATCTAATTCTGCGCTGATGCAAGAAGCCTTTGCTCAGACTGTGGGCTCACACCCAATAGGATTTAAATCAGATCTCTTAAGCACCAGACCTTCTTAATCATGGGGCCAGTTTCACAGACCCAGATTAAGCCTAGTCCTAGACTAAATTCAATTTTGAATGGATAATCTCCATACAAATCTCAATTTAGTCCAGGACTAAAATGAATGTGTGTCCACAAAACCAGCCCATCAAATCTTATTATGTATGAAGAGCTACGGGCGCGAGTGTAAGATGGTCTCACCTCTCGCCCCCCCCCCCCCCTCGCCCCCCCCTCGCCCCCCCCCCGTCCTCGTCCCCCAGGCGTGATCGCGTACTCCGTGGGTATCGCCTGGGCCGCCCAGGAGGAGCTGGAGTACATCGCCACCGACCCGGACACAGACCACTCCTTCTTCGTGGAGGAGTTCGACGACCTCCACACGTTTGTGCCCAAGATCATCCACAACATATGCCAGGAGTTCAACACCCAGCCACGGAACTGAGGTGTGCTCTGGACACTTGGGCGGGGGGGGGTTGTTCCCCATTTCAGAAAGGGAGGGAGGGGGTGGCATTTTTGGGAGGGGCTGGGGTGGTCAGACAGTGCTCATGATGCTGTCGGTTAGCCATCAGTGCAGAGACAGTACTTAACAGGATGCTGAACTCTTTTAAGATGGCCTCCCTTGTTACAGTGTCATGGTCCTAGAGGGCGACAGCATCCATTTTTAACCACCTTTTCTGGATTTTTTATAATTATCCACGGTACCTTTGTCTAGATTGCATCTAGTTACTGTGAGTTTTGAAAGATTTGAAATAGTTCATCCCAGGTAAGCTTTACTTAAAATTACATTTACGCGTTCAGCCTTACCTGGAGCGACCTGCACAGGCATTGTGAAAATGGTCAATCGGTCAGAAAATTTAATAGCTGAAACAAAACAGCTTTTAAACACAACAGAAAGGAATCACCTTCAGAATGATAAGGAAGTGCCTGTGAACAACATATTCAGATTCAAATCCTTGATGCAGCACAACCTTCAACTGACTACAGATGAGGTCTTTGTAAATAGAGACAAACGTATCACATTTATGAATATTATCAAGCATGCTAGTAATTGATGTACGCACACATAGGTACACATTTTATTTGGATGTCAAGGTCTCCCTTTCTGTTCGGAAGCTTCTTTAGTTAGAATGCGACCGTTTTCTGGGGGGAAGGAGAAACAAGATGACATTTTTATGAAAAAGCACACAGAGCACCAAGCCCTTGTTTCTACCACTCAGTGGAAAGTAAACCAAGTTCAGCTGCACAAATTTCATCCAATCGTGGTCCCAGGAGGGAAGGGAAGCCGTGTCACCCACTTATCGAACACATTCCCCCTTTTTCCCCTCTATGTACTGCCATGACTGGCACAGTCATCATAAATGTACAACTTATTTATACAGTTTTTTATGTTTTTTTTTTTTTTTTGCTCTGTCATTTTTTGTATATAACCACACATATACATGTAAGTTACTGTACTTTTTGCGTAACAACTTTGAAAACAAAATCAAACATTCTGACCAGTATTTGAAAGTCATTTGTAATAAAAGTTATCTGAAAAAAAACCATAGCGCCATGCTATCTGTCTTGAAACTGATTTTTTTTTTTCGGTTTAAAAAAAAAAAAATCCTCTCCTTATGAATACATGACCATATCGTGACTGTTAGCCTGTCTGATCTCAAGGAATATCAAGATATCAAGGGCACAGCAGATAAACAGAGCTTCTGAAGGGGCTTAAAATGCACCAGCAAACACAAAAGGTGCTCTCCAGGAAGACAGATTACATACAACAGAGGGGAGTTGCAACATACCTTTCTAGTGTCCTTGCAGCTCCTCTCTAAGTATTAAATAATAGGATGCTTCTACACACTGAAGCAGAGATAACCCTGCTGGCTCAGTCCCTCCCTCCCTGGGCCAAGCCAATCAAAGGTCGTGTCTGAAACATGATTGGGCATCACTGTTTTAGATGGACACACCATTTTGGATCCCCCTATTTGCTATTTAGTACAATCTGAAAACAGAGAGATAATGGGAATGGCATAAAAACTGAAGTCAGAATTTAAGGATCGCATGAACACTAGCACCCGTGGAAATAACTTAGGCACACACGTGAAATACAACATAATCTTTTTATTGTTATTGATAAATCTGTCACTCTCCCGTTCGAGGGGGAAAAAAGAGAATACATTATGGAAAGAAAGAATAAAACTATAATAAGGTCTGTACAAGAAAATTAGCATATTTATCAAATACACATGATCTTTAAGAACGTGTCTGTACAATAGTACTCTGAACGAGCGATGCAGTTTCTTTACAGGTGCGCCTGGCATACCCATCCGCTCCCGTTTTCCTTTTCTGTCTGGATTATTCTGGACGCCTGTGCCAGTGTCGGTGCGTCGAAGTGTTCAGCAGTTCTTGTGACGTTTGTACGTTTGAGCGGCCCTGCTTTGGGGGGGGGGGGGGCTGGGGGGGGTGCAGGGGAGGATGCGGGGGGTGCAGGGACCTGGTTTGGGGACCTGGCTCGCGAGGTTAACAAATAAGTTTTTTTTCCTGCCTCACTTTTGGAATTTCGGACGCAAGTCCCGTAAGACGTAGCCTGACTGGCCATCTCCGCCGTTTTCCCAGAATTCCCGGTGAGGTCAGAGATGGCAGGGGCAGCAGAGAGGCGCCTGGAAATCTCACCGGAAAACGGTTTTGTTTTTCGGGAAAGGCCGGAATTCCAACTCTACACTTTAATGTCTGTGCCTGGGGATTCCTGGTAAAGGTCTAAAGGTCCAATTTTTGACAAAGCCTTAGCAAATGCTGCAAGGAAGCAGATCCTGCAAACATCTCATTATTTCCCCGATGGGGGAGTCACTGTAGAAACCTCCGGCATCTTAAAGTACAAACTTTAGCACGGCCCGACTCATTACAGCACGTCAGCGGAGGGGGAATGATCTGCTAGCATGACCGCTGATTATGAAGCATCGTAAGCTTTTGCCATTCACTGCTGTAATAACACAGTAACTCCTTCTGTGGTTGAGCTAATAAGCAGACCACATTAAAACGGCCTGCAGCATGCGGTAGGTCTTCTGCTCCCCCCCCCCCCCCCCCCCCCCCCCCCACCCCCCCACCCCCCCCGTTTTCTGTGTGCTGCAGGATATCATACGAGCCCCCCCCCCCCCCCCCCCGCACTCCCCATCCCCTTCGCTGGGGATTCAGAACCCTGCTGTTAACCCTCACACCGAAAGCCCGAAAACCCACTGTGTCGTCGTGGCAACGTTAACGCGTCGTCATGACAACGTTACCGCATCGTCGCAACAACGTTTCTGCGTCACCGTGGCGACGTTGCTGCAAGGTGAGCCAAAGCCAGGCAGGATAATGGCACTGCAGTTCTGTTGTACCTCTCTCTGGCCAGCAGGGGGCCCCCCACACTCCCTTTTGGACTGATAACAATGGTGTTTGTACAAGAGACTACACAAGCACCACTAAGAAACACACCAAACAGGGTCCATTTCACGTCAATTTATGTGTTTCCATATATACTGTATATTTATAAATAGATCTTTTTTTAATACTTTAAACTATACATGTTTCTGAATTTTACTTTTTTAATTTCTAAAAATTAATAACTGATTCACCAAAACACCTCTGAAAATATTTTTTAGTACTATGCATACAGATACATTTCCCCAATTTTTTTTTTAATATTTCCCCCACCATCCCTGGAGAAACTTCTAAAAGACATCTCAAGAGACCACAACATTTGGTAAACAGCAACCCCCCACCATCATTCCATGGTTCACGGCAAAGACTTAATGTTCTGGGGGGACGGAAAAAAAAAATACAAACAAAATAAACTCTCTCTCCACTCACAGAGCTTTCAAGAAGCATACAAACTCATCATAAAAACAAAATAATCATCTGCAGCCATTCAAGAAAACACACCTAGCATCCCAAAGATTCACTTTTTTTGTTTTTCAAGTAATCAGAAAATAATCTTTTTTTTAAAAATGCACCTCTCTCCCTCTCTCTCTCTCGCTCTATTAAACTTATTTTCTTTGAATCACATACAGTTTTAAATGGAGTGCTTTAAAAGTGGTGAGTCCTTTAAAGGTTTAGCTGTGCATTCGCTCAACACATCTTTCTGATGGGCGCTAATGTAAAGGTGACTAGATGTTTCCATCTTTGTTCCGTCCTAGACAGGAACTCTACAGCAGGCAAACAGGAAGTGGCCGACCTTAAATAAAGATTGTACTTCTACCCGGCCACTGTCAAAGACTTGATTTGTTTGGCTTTCAATGAGTCACAGAGACAGTATAAAATAAATGCACAGTAAAAGGGTGGCAGGTGGGGGGGGGGGGGGGGGGAGGAGCATTAAGACAAAAACATATCAATCACTATAGCAACCTATTTCTAATGCAGCTTGTCCATACTTTGAGGAAAAGCTGATTTTCTTGTGACAATGAGGAATATCATTAAAAACCAGAGCATTTTCCAAAAAAAAAAAAAAAAAAAAAACTTGGCTCAACAACATCAATTACTCCTGTTCAAATTACTTTAAAAAAATAAACCCCTGGAATAATTTAGCTTTTTTTTAAAACTTTCAGTTCACATGACTTCTATTTTGTTAATATATTACAGTATTGGCAACATTTCCCTATGATGTTGGTCTACACACTCCGTATATTTAAGAAAGGTACGCTCCCAACACCAGAAACACCGCACCCATCTGTAAGAGCTGCAGTCGTAGGAGTAGCGTTCACAGTCTCTCTGTTTTTGGCCACTGTTGGCTGTCTGCAGGTCAAGTCGTTGTTTCTCAGTAATTTTGGAAATTCAGAGAAGCAGTTCACTACAGTGGTGAAACAGACAGACGTGCAAGGTGAGGGGCACTGCCCTCACAAAGGAACAACAGACAGTGAACGTGTTCACGTAGCACAGCAGGTGCAAGAGGGGGAAAAAAAAACAAACAAAAAAAAAAACGATACATTTAATTACGCGAAAACTATTAGAAATTAGCCAACTCACGCAAGTTCAGTGGGAGAGGGGCTATTTGTGACTGAGAAAAATAAGTACATCTCCAACATTCTAAAATCCAGTTCTTCTATATTTAGAAAAATAATATAATAGACTGAGAGGAATTCAACAAAAAGAGTCTTGCCCACTCAGCAATTACACCAAAAAAATAAATGTCTATATACCATCCACTGCAGTTCTCCCACCGCACTAAGGTGTACCCCCACACTGTGATGTCAGCAGCCCTGTACTGACTGCAGATCACTCCCATGAAAACGCATCATAACCTCTTTAAACTACAGGGTGGAGTTTCTGTTTGCAGGGTCGGTATTTGGCAGAGCAGAGTCCACACTCCACCCCAGTGATCGGCCAACTTCCTGCCAAATACAGCCTCGCCTCCCAGAGGACAGTCCTCACCTTCCGGATCTTCTCTTTTTTTTTTTTTTTGGAAAAGCACTCAAATGAACTCAGGCTCTATTTTAAAGTTTAAGATGGAATATAATTATGTATTTTAGATTTTTTCCCCCCCAATTAGATCCAATATTATATTTAAAAATTAACTTCTACTTTTGTAAGCCCACCACCAAAAGAAAATGCTTGGTAAAATGACACTTGTATTTGGAGACCCTACTGTGAAGCAAAGGCACATTTTTATGTTTAAAAACAATAAGCAAAGGGGGGGGGGGGGTGCTTCCATGGCAACGTCAGCATGCCTTTTAAACGCGCACGTAACTGCATCTGTCCTGATGCCACCTGTCGCTAACATCATAAAAAGGGGGCCGTCCCACTTTGTGTAAAGATTCTTCCCTGAAGGTGAGAAAAAGAACACATGGACAAAACGATTGGGTGGAGGGGTGGATGGGGGGGGGGGGTGGAGTTTTGGGAGAGAGGTCCACATATGCTCTGCCACTGTCCTCATCTGTGGAACTCTTGACATAAAAAAAAAAAAAGAGAAAAAAAAAATGACAACCTTAACCCTCTTACCCCTCCCCTCCACTTCCTGTCGGGGCTGAACTGAGCAAACGCCCAGAAACCGGCCGCACCCAGGCCTGCCTGGATGGTGGAGGTTTGGGGGGGGGGGGGGGGGGTCGGAGTGGACAGCTGCACCCTGGAGCAGCCCCCCCCCCGTCCTCCTCAGCCTCGGGGGCTTCCTAATCTACCGCGGCCACGCCCGTTTCTGTCCAGGTGTCCGAAGAAGAGGTGCGAGGGGTGAGGGGGTGTGGATTTGGGAGGAGCCGACCGGTGAAGGAGGAGCCGATTGGTGGAGGGTGTGGGGGTGAGCGCGGGTGGGGAGCCCACCTCTTAAGCCCTGCCCCTTCTCTGTCCCCATTGGCTGGCGGCAGTGGCGGAGGTGGCAGAGAGAGGAGGAGGAGGAGGAGGAGGAAGAGGACGGCCTCTGGGTCATACGAAGACCTTGGCCAGGGCGTCGGCTCCGGCGCTGGCGATGTAGCACTTGGTCGGGTGGAACGCCACGTCGTGGATCGACTCGTCCAACTTCTTGCGGTGGGCGGTGAACTCCTGGATGCAGGTCTTACTCTCCAGGTTCCACAGCCGGATGGAGCAGTCATGACCTGGGAGGGGGGGGGGGGGGTGAGAGAGAGGGAGAGATATATATATATAGAGAGAGAGAGAGGGAGAGGGAGAGAGAGAGTGAGAGAGAGGGAGAGGTGATTGGATGTGTGTGTGAGAGAGAGAACGAAAAAAAATTCTAGTTTAAATCAAATAATTATTATTTCAAATTCATTTTTACTGTTTTAGTTTTTGTCTTGTGTATGTGCACCCTCTACTGTTCACAATAGGAACTGTAGCTCAAAATAATCCCCTCGGTTGGTGCTGTGTCATGTGACCGTCATGTGACACTAATGGATGTAATTTTATACACCATCTCAGCCCTGTGAAAAGTGTGCAGTCCTTAAACAGCACGGTTTTAATTTAAAACACAACACTGTGCATTGATGGTATTAATGTGATACGAGATGCGATTCAGACAGGCTGGTCCTGCACTTACTTCCAGACATGAGATACAGTCCGTTGGGGTCGACGGCTAAGCTAGTGACCGCGTCTAAGTGGGCAACCATGGAGTGGATCAATTTTCCTGCAGGAAGAAGGAGAGCCAAGTCAACAAAGTGCACGGGGGTTAAGTGTACATAATGCAGACAGTCTCTTAGCGCAGAGAAATGGTTTCAACCATTCCCTTCTGTTTTTAAAGGCATACTACGCTGGATTTTTTAGCCTTGCTGTGGTCCTGCGTTTACAATCAAAGAAGTCTCCGCCTCTTGTCTTCGACCCCGCCCACTCCCTCCTCTGAGTTCCCGACCGAGTCACAGCCCCGGCTGTCGGACCCACGTTACTTTAGCGAAGTAGCGCCGGTTCCCCCCTTCTTATGCCTCTCATTGACAGCCGTTGTAAAAGGCAATCTGCACCCACAGAGCAGTCAGGGAGGATGATTGGTTGAGACAGAACGACGCCTCTCACTAACAGCACACTTACTGCGGCAAGAAACATTTTTTATGAGCCGGTCAATATGGAAATCCCAACCACCATTATTGATGCAAAAACCCCACAAGGTCAATGGACCGTTTCTACACTGCTAGCTCATGAGCAGCGTGGCTAAGGGTCTACAGGCTATGCTTGGGTGTCTGGGAGCAGTGCAAAAGCGCCCTCTGCTGGTGACACAGGAAACAGACCATTGCACCAGAGAACCTGCGCTGTTGTCAATAAACCCCTTAATATAGTCGTAAAAAGCCCCCTGCTGGCGATGCGGGGAACTGGGCTCGTACCCGTGTTGTTGTCGAAGAACTTGATGTGGCGGTCCTCCTGAGCGGTGATGGTGATGGGGAGGGTGGGGTGACTCAGCACTTTGTTGATCTGGCAGGGGAGGCCTGGGGGTGCGGGGAACAGGAACAGTTAGCGGTGTTAGCGCCCCGGCGGCGTTAGGGATTAGGTGGAGCGAGCGCGTTAGCGTCGTACCCGGCTCTGCGGTGGACTCCAGGCTGAGGACCAGCTGCTGCGTCTCCATGTTGAAAAGCCCCGTCTCCCCGGTGCTGAACGACGTCACCATGTGGGCGGGCTCACTGCACACCAGGTCCACCGACGAGGGGATTCCCAGCTCTGCGATAGGAGGACGGCGCTGTCAATCAAACCCACCCATTCTATGCTGTACCTTTTCTAAAAATCTGGGAACAGGAGTTCCTTACTCATACCGTAACCTTCTCCTTTATGAGTGAAGCAGCAACACTGATCCTGGATCAGTGCTGAGAGGCGTTACAGGGACGCTCACCTCGGTTCTCGTTGAAGACGGCGAGGGCGGGGGAGGTGTCGGCGGCGTTCCACAGCCTCACCGTCCCGTCGCCCGAGCAGGAGAGGAGGCGGTGGTGAGCCGCGCTGTACACCAGGCCCCAGACGGCGTCCGTGTGCCCACACAGCGCCCCCCGGAGGACGGAGGGCTCTATGACAGGGGAGAGACACCGGGCCCGTTAACTCAACACAGCGAGCTGTTACCTGGGATTTGGGGGGGGGGGGAATTAAACATCATCCCAAGTAAACGTTCCTTGTTTCATCTGTGTTTGCGCTGGCTTAAAATCTGAAAACTGTGCCTCACTCTACAGTGACCCAGGCAGGGCGTAAGATCAAAGCTGTAATGCTACTCTCTTCCCATGTGACCCGGTTGGTGAACATCCACTGTGGGCCACTGACTGAACCCTGGATCACATGACGCCTAATCACGTGGACGCCAAAGTGCGCTACAGACTGCTGAGGTTTTGCCTTTCTGTTTTTTTCCCCACTGACCACGTGTCCGTGTAGCAGTGATTCAGTACAGCCCGTTTCCCAACGTTAGCGTTGCATAAGAACGAGTGGGAGGGGAACACAAACAAGCACCGCGCGTCTGTCTGTACCTGAACCCGAATAAACCACAGCGACTGCTGCGTCACCCTTTCCCTGACCGTCCCGCGAGCGAGCGAGCGCAGCTGGGCGGGGCGTACCGTACGAGTCGTAGGGGTCGATGTTGGGGTTGGGGGTGTTCCAGCTTTGGATGGTGCCGTCCACGCCCCCGCTGAAGCACTGCTCCCCCGAGGAGCTCATGACCACACACAGCACAGAACCCCTGCAGGGGAGGGAACAGAGGTGAGAATTGGGCCTGGGAGGGAGGGAAGGGGGGTGGGGGGGAGGGGGGGCGGTTGGCAGTTGGCGAGTTCGGCCAACTCAAGCGGTACTATTGCACAGCTATGAGTCTAACCTTCACAGTGATATATGACAAGGCTGGTTTTGTCTTTTCTAATCCATTTGGAGCTGTAAATATTGGTCCAGTGGGAACATTTACACAAACAGAAAATGAGAATAAAAGATAAATGAAAGGGTGATGAATGGGTGATAAAAGCGTAGGCCTGAAAGCTACCAGCGCCGCGGGGATATTTTCCATTCGCTGACGCTGGGAGGAGCTTCTAAACGGTGAAGGGGCGGGGGGGGGGGGGGGACAGGCTCACCTGTGGGCTCTGAAGGTGTATATTGGCTCCACGTCGAGTGCAGCACTCCTGGGGGTGAGGGGGGAGAGACTGTCAGACTCAGCTCTGAGGTAAACTCTCCAGCACATGCAAATTAAGCCCGACTCGGGCCTGCAGTTCTCACTCAAATTACATGAAAGCACTTCAGAATGAGGCACATTTCCCCAGAGTGGTCAAACTCTGCTTTAATTAATGAGCAGCCATAATTTTAACTAGCCTTAATAGCCACAGAAAACAACCTATAAGTATCTTTACTATAACCATTTCATATCACCATCTTGACTTAGGAAGAGTTAGGAAATGTGTAAGCAATTTATGTATGCATAAACTTAAATTCCTAAAATTTTTAAATCACTTAAAAATTTAAAATAAAAATGTTTTGGACTGTTAAATTTCTTAATCCCAGGAAGAAAATCGAACACAAATAAACTTTTTTGCTGGCTGTCACAAAGGCATTTGGCGTGGCCAATCAAACACGTTCCCTGGGTTCAGGGCTCTCAGAGGCCCCTCCCCCAGGGGACGCGCGGCGGCGGCGGTAGCGGCGGCGGCGATGCTCACTTCTTGGCGGGCGCGGTCTTCTGCAGGTTCCACATCTTGAGGGTGTGGTCCTCCGACGCGGTGACCAGCACGGGCTCCACCGGGTGGAAGGCCAGGCCGCGGATGGCGTCGAAGTGGCTCCGCAGCGTGAACTTGGGGTTCCACGTCTTCCGCAGGGCGTCTTTGTTATTGGTGATCTGGGGGGGGGGGGGGGGGGAGGCGACGAGCTTGTGACATCGCTGTCGACTGCTAAACCCGTGCTAAATGGAGTCTATACAGGAGGTAAACTTTCTCAAACTGAGCGAAATGTGTTCTATACAGGAGATAAACATTGCCAAACTATGCTAATTGGATTCTATACAGGAAGTAAACATTCACAAACTGTGCAAAATCCCTTCAGAACAGGAGGTAAACATTGCCAAAATGTTCCCCAATGGGTTCTGAAAAGGAGGTCAACCATCGCCAACATGTACTAAACAAAAAGGAGGTAAGCAATCAAAAACTGCTGCATACGTACTAAAAACAATGTACTGCAATACCATAAAACAGGATGCATATAACAGGATGCACACTAAATGGTAATTACATTTAGGGATTTAGCAGAACCACTTATCCAGAATAAATAAAAAAGTGCACGCAAATAAAAAGCCTCAGACAAACAGCCCCTCATAAATCCACGAAGTCAAACGCAAATCTGACTCAATTATGAAGATGAGCTCGACTCTACTGATTAATGCCTAATCCGATAAAAACTAGCAGTAATACCCAGAGTCAAGCAAGTGCTTGCTTTTCTGCAGCACATAGGCAGTTTTTTTTTTTTTTTTTGTCAAGAGGAGACAAAATGTTGCCTGAATAGAATAGAGTTGCTTTAAGGAGCGGTACAAAAACATTACAAAATACAATCATGTAAAATAATGTGACACACAGTAATGCAGAACAAAGCAATATACCGGAATAGATTATTATATTTGTGTCTGTGGGCGGTAACACTGCTATATTTAACAGCGTTATCGTTGAGCTGCTAGGTTCAGATCAGCGTTTTCTGGGTGGCAACCCGTCGATTCGGAAACCGCGGCCGTCGAGAAGCACGTCTCACCCTGGGCCGCAGCCGTCGTATCGCTCCGCGGGAAATTGGTTTGGGGTCTCGGGCGCGCGGGACGAAATCCGGCGGTAATTAAAAGGCGGGTCAAACATTGACATTTCCAGAGCCGGAGGCCGTTCTCACGCAAGGCCCCGGCGCGCGGGGAAGTTAATTGATTTCCGAGCGCTGTTTACCGTCTCCCCCCCCCCCCCCCCCGTGTTTGCCGAACGCCACAAAAGCTCAATTTGAGCACGCGGGAACGGGAGGCTAGCGCACCTCCTTTACGCGGCGAAGGGTTAGAACGCGGACGGAGCAGAGAAGCAGCCGCCGCCGCCACCGCCGCGTCTGCTACCCTTTTCTCCGGTACATTCTGTCCAGCCGAAGGGAACAATTAAAAAAAAAATGGGTGAAAAAAAAAAACACCCAGAATGCATCTGCACTGACCATCAGGGCTGAAAGCTGGCAGGCAGCTCGAGCCAGCGGAAGGCCGCTGCGTCTGAAAGCTGTGGCGCTAATTTCCACTTCATTAGCGACGCGTTCTGACTGAGCCGAGTCATTAAGGTGCGATATTTAATCTGCACGCTGCCACAGACGTCGCCGCAGGATCCTTTTCCTGACCGATCAATCCGTCCTTTTTCTCCGGTTAAAGCGCCACTGTTTATTTCCACTAGCCCAAATAAAGCATTCAGCACACACTGAGAAATAAATGTTTACGGAGAAATTAATCCTGAAATGTTGCCTTTGAAGGAACTTGGCTTCAGTACAGGGGACTTTCGGCAAGGCAATGGGTCACTACCAGAGAACTGCGGCACTAAAGATTTAGTAGAACAAGAAAATGCTAAATTAGCGTTTAGCTACTTCGGCTGAATCGGGAAGGGATGTGCGGTCTCTGGTGCTCAACCCTACCCAAAGATTTTACCCCACCCCTTACCCACAGGTCCTCACATTGTAGGCCAAGTTAGACCCAACCCTCCCCCGCTGGTCCTCACATTGAGGAGGCGAGGTTGTACCCCAACCCAGTCCTCACATTGTACCCTTCCTCTCCCCCACTGGTCCTCACATCGTAGGCCAGGCTGTACCCCATCTCTCCCCTGCTGGTACTCACATCGTAGGCCAGGCTGTACCCCATCCCTCCCCCGCTGGTCCTCACATCGTAGGCCAGGCTGTACCCCACCCCTCCCCCGCTGGTACTCACATCGTAGGCCAGGCTGTACCCCATCCCTCCCCCGCTGGTCCTCACATCGTAGGCGAGGTTGTACCCCACCCCTCCCCCGCTGGTCCTCACATCGTAGGCCAGGCTGTACCCCATCCCTCCCCCGCTGGTACTTACATCGTAGGCCAGGCTGTACCCCATCCCTCCCCCGCTGGTCCTCACATCATAGGCCAGGCTGTACCCCATCCCTCCCCCGCTGGTACTCACATCGTAGGCCAGGCTGTCCGCCTCGTTGGCCACCGTCAGGCCGGCCAGCTCCCCCAGGCCCAGCTCGCTCTCCATGGCCTCGTCGGCCCCCATGATGAAGGACTTCCCCGATGTGGGCGGGAACGTCATGGCCTCCACTAGGGGGCAGCACAACACACAGGAGTCAGACCCGGAAGGCTGGGCACGGAGAGTGGTAACCTCCCCCTCCACCACCACCACCACTCCCCACTTCCCTGACACTGAAAAGCACCGGCCAGGAACTGACTGATCGGAATGAGATTTTTATTTTTTCCTGATTAACAATCAGCAGTTAAAGAAAGTAAAAGCTCTTGGCGTATGCGCTTATGACATCACTCACATCCGCAGCCTCTGGCAGAGAAATTTATTGTCTGAGAACAATCAGATGAATTCAGATTAATCAGCGATAATGAGGAAAAAGCACACCCCAGCAGGATCATGTATGGAAGGGGGGGAAGGGGGGTCCAGCCATTGAACACCCTATAGCAGGGGTGTCAAACGCCAGTCCTGGGGGGTCACAGTGCCTGCAGGTATTTGTAGTTTCCTTTCAATAGGCAGCCAATTACGACCTTAAGAACAAGGTGTGTGGACTTTTTAGCCAATCAATGACTTGAATGCATCACTTGTGCTAAAACACACTGAAAACCAGCAGACACCGCTAGCCTCCAAGACTGGAGTTTTACAACTCTGTCCTATAGCCAGATTTAGGCAATAGACTCATATTAACCCTTTAATGGCCCATGCTCAGCCAAGCAATATATTATATTCTGCCAATTCATGTAAACACACTTTTACCATTTACTGATGATATGTTGAAAACTGCCAGTAGCAACCAATAAAGTACAAGAAAATAGAACCAAGCCGAAGGCAGCTGGTACCAGCTCTAGATTATGTTGGTAGCCAGTGGCATAATAGCGAATGAAACAGAACAACGTGATTGGTCGACCCAAGTGGGGAGCCTGTAAGGAATCACCAATCACACTGTTCTATTATATTCGCGGTTATGCAATTAGCTACCAACATACTCCAGAACTGGCAGAGTGTCTCTCCATTTTGTTTGAATGCGCCGGCGGCAGGACAGTGTTTCTCTGATTCTGTGGCCCAGGAGGGGCGGTACCTTCGTCGGCGCGGTTGGGCTCGTGCTCGTTGAGCCGGGCCACGCTGGGCCGGGCGGGGGGCGTGACGGACGGCTGCATGGGGGGCAGGTCCTCGGCGTCCCGCAGGTTGGCCAACATGTCCTGGAGCTTGGACCGGTTGGGTCCTAGGTTCGAGGCACGTGGGGGGGGAGACAGTATTAATACACATACAACAGAAGAATCAGACTCGCAAATAAAAAAAAATGATAAAAAACTGAATGAAGCGGAAGAAAGGCACTGAAAATTTAAAAAAAGAGGGAGAGAAAAGAGCTTTAGGTAAAGAGCAGCAACAGATGTAGAAAGCAGTGGAGGAGTTTGGATTTCCTTTTTTTAAAAATTATTCGTTATTATATGGTTTACAGCGCACCCTTTTTTGAGGCTGGCGCGAAACTAGCGAGCAAGCGACAGAAGAACAGAGGAAGTAAAGAATGAGCATGACGGTTGGGCTGAACTCCCCCGCCCCGCCCCCCCACCCCATGCCAGGACCTGACAGGGTGTGGATGGGAGACCCCCACCCCCCCCCCCCCAAAGTGAGGGCCAAGTAGGGCGCCTCCCAACCTTTCACCCTGATAAACCCCCCCCTCCCCCCCTTACCCTGTCAAAGTAATGACTCATCCGCCTCATAACATAACCCAAAAATAAAGAAAAGCAAACACAAAAAACTCTCACTCAACAATGACAATAGAGGTGGGAGTGGGTTAAAAAATAAAATAAAAATAAAGAGGATTAAGGCAAGGAAATAATGAGGAATTAAAAGGCGGCTAAACTGTGAAAATAAAAAGATAATTGGGAAGGGGAAAGATAATTAGCAGACAAACGTAAACAGGAGGATTAGGACATTTAGCTACGCTCAGCGTTTCGATGTAAGAATAAATAAATAAAGCGGTGTGGATGTGTTCACTGGTGAGATAATTCAGGGGTTTGTGGAGTGGAGCGTTAGCATTGCTAGAGGATGTGAGTGACGCAGGTGGCGTTCGCTAGCCCAGGTAAAGAGAGTGATGTCAGGGGCATCGCGTCACTAGCTGACACCCAGCCCGAAAAGGGGCGGGGCCGCCTTGAGGATCGTCGTGGTAACGGGCGGAATGTACTGGCATGCGCCGGTGCGTCTCCGCACACGTTCTGCGGGAACACGGCGGCTGAACGGGCGAGGAAGAGGACGGTGTACAGTTTAGCGTGCTGCAGCAGGGTGAACGGGTTTCTGAGCGCGCTTAATCCAGTGAAGAGAAAGACAGAAAAAAAGAGGGATGGAAAAAAAAAAAAAAAAAAACAGGGATGAAAACACAGCCAAACAGGAAAATGAGTGCAGGGAGGAGGACGGAGGACGGGAGCAGCTGCAGGTGCGGCTGGCCGCCCCCCCCCACCCTCACCCCCCCTGGGCCCCCCGGGCATTGATGGATTTTACCCACACAGCCAGTAACCGGAGCAGAAAAACAGAACGGGGGCTGACGAAGAGAGAAAAAAAGAAAGGAGAGGGAAGAGAAGAGGAAAGACGGGGGCTGAGGAATGACTGAAGGAGAGAAGGAAGGAAGGTGACAAATGCAATTTGTCTTCGTGAAACGCGGAGTGTGGGGGGGGGGGGGGGCTCAGACAAAGAAACGAACCAAAAAAACGTACAAACGAACAGGGACACGTTCAGAGGAAGGCAAAGGGAGAATGCCAAGGTGTCAGAAAGAACAGCAGAAGGAGAGATGGAGGGAAGTAATGAGAGAAAGCTTATTGCGATTGATTATTCTTTTCAAATTTTCTTTTTTTTTTTTTTTTTTAGATTTCCAGACTCGTCTGGAGCTCGTCAGCGGAAAAAGAAGGGAGACGGCGCCGCCCTAGTGGACTTACTCTTCACCCCCTTTTTCCCCTTGCGCTCCTTTCTGTACTGCTCCTTGAGTTTGGTAATCAGGCCCTGGTCCACGTCCCAGGCCTCGGACATGGGACACTGCTCTTCCTTCTCTACAGGGGGAGACAAACCAAACAGGCCCGTTGAGTTCCGCAGGCTCCCGCCCAGGCCGGACCCCACAAACACTGCTCTTCCGCTCGTGAGACGAATAAATAGAACCACTGAAAGAGCACTGGACAAAGCAGAACAAAAATGCCTCCCGTTGTGTTTTACCATGTTTTTCCTTCATAAAATTAAAAAACAAAGAAATTAGTCATAAAAATATATGTATATATATATATCTGCATAGAGTATATGCCAGATGGTTGCTCCCGCTGTTGTTGTTTGGGGGCATAAAGCGGGAGGTGTCGTCATGGAGACGGCGCCTCCGTCGGAACCAATCACGGCCATCGATGTTGAATTTTAAAAACAAAAATTTAATTGAGAAGGCCAATGGGGGGCACTGTTGAGCAGACTGCCCCACATTTGGTGAGCCCAGGGGCCTAGTCAGAGCTTGAGTTTGTATTTAAAGCCATGGGGGACGATACTGACGTGTACATTCAGGAAGAAAATCGACTCAATTCTCTTCGGATGGGAACACAGGGATGGAACGAATAAAGGTGGCGGCCACAGGTAGCCACACTGGGAATTTTTCTCTTGTTTTTTTTTTTTTAAACAAAGAACAAAGGGCACGAAAAACACTGCAGGCAGACACACGGGATATTAAAAACAATAAACACCAAGGACTCACTACCTAAATCATTCAGACTCCATTTCACAACCAAAAAAACTGCACATCGAAGATGTAACTCAATTTGGTGACGTGCAGCAATTCTGAAAATTTAAGTGTATAAGCATTAATTGAAAGGAAAGAAAAATCCTGGCACATTAAAATAAAAACCAAAGTATTAACACTGAAACAACCGTCATGCCATCTAGTCATAAGTTCCACTGTTTCCCCAGATTCTCAGACCGCAGTAAAACACCGCCGCGACACAGCTGATAACTACAAGGTGAAATCATCGGGGCGTGAGGTAAAAGAAAGAAAAAAAAAACCTCTCCCTGAGGCTCTTAATCCAGCCCAGGGGACTTGCAACCAAAGTATCAGGAGTTCAGCCCTTTGAAGAGTAAGTTTTTGGAATGTTTTTTCAGAAGTCTTAAGTTCTAGAACTCCATTGCTTTCAGTTAGCAGTAGCGATTGTTACATCAGCATTAGAATGTTCAGTTAAGAACACTCTAATCAGATATGTGCGCTGTGTGATTACAAACACTCTGGCTCTGCTGGCGATCCCTGGTCTTGGAGTTTAAAAGCTGAAAGAGGTTGAAATTACTACCTTCATACATAACTGCGGGTCAGTATATTTCCCTTGATTCCTTGTATAATGTAAGCAAAAAAAAACAAAAACAAAGTCTTCACCTGTTATTGTGTGACATGCTTGTGAGAGGAACACTGGATAAGCCTTTATTCTACAGCTGAACGGGACGTGAAGTACTCGGCAAGATGACTGGTTGAATTGCCTTTCCCCTTAGCTATGTACCCTGCATTCAAATATGAAATGAACACGCATTTGCAAGAAAAATAAAGTTCACGCTTTTTTTTTGCAGCTACGAGCACAAGGACACAGCCATCTTGGAACAAGCTAGGGTGTGACATCACTAGCATGGTTTGTCCTGGCTGCTCAAGCTAATCCTATTACAAGACCGCTGACTTTCACTGAGCTCAATGATGAATCGAGAGGAAAAAACAAAACAGAGAACATGAGGGGGGTGTTTTTGTATTGCCCCAGGATGCTCAAAGAAGTATTACCAAACAAAACTTAATTAATTCTCAACAAATACCCTTGACAAGACCATAACCACTTCACCTGAGGACAAATCATCCGCATTGATCAAAGACCCCCCCCCTTCCCCCCGCCTCCCCCCCCCCCTGCCCCTTCCACAGGTGGCCATTTTTCTAGCAATTTAGGTTTTCAATGCGGGGAAAAAATCTCATCTAAATTATAAAGCAAATGAACCAGAGTCATATTACAGAGTGCTTCACGTCCCCTTTAAACAAAGTAGCCGATCCTCTGGATAGCAGCCCACTGATATCACCGTACTGCAAACACCATGGACATTCTGTCCCAATGCTAGGCACTAAACAAACAGGCTTGTTTGCTCATAGCCTGAGAATGGACCTTTACAATAAATCTGACATTTCAGGTGTGGGAAATCAGAAACCTCCAAAGAAATTGAAGGACCTGGAAAGATGCAGAGACGTGTGTGTGTGTGTGTGGTGGGGGTGGGGGGGTGGGGGGGGTGTTCAAGGTGTTTTGTTCCTCCTGTGCTAAATCTGTGCGCCTCTTTTGCGTCAGTCTAATGAGTCCGCCTCTTGCTCATCTTCTCCCGCATCTCACTGAAGCTCCTGACTTCCCCCGGTCCCTCAGCAGGCGTCCGTCACCTTCGTGCTCTTTCTTCTTCCGTCTCCGACCTCCTCCTGCTGCGTTGCCCGCTTTTCCCCTCCTGTGTGATCTCTCTCTCTCTCTCTCTATCCATCTCTCTCTTCCCAGAATTCCACAGGGTTTTTTCCTCCCATTAACCCGCGTTAATTACTAAAATGCCAGATCAATAACATCTCAAAAAATGGATGCTTCATCTTTTTTCTCCACCTTGTTTCTCAGGAACGATAATTCACCAGTGAATTTCATTTCACCGGAATAAAAACTCACTCGGCACGGACAGCGCATTGGCCGTGAAGGCGGGTCCTAAGCTCCCTTGCGGTAAGGAGAGCTAATTGCCACCGGATGTCATATTTACTTAACATTAAAGGATTAACCTCAAGGTCTGAGTGCAAATTTGCTGAAAGGCAGTTCATTTAAAAGGAGTTCAGTCCACATCGGGGACCCAGCAGTCGTGAAGTGAAAGAGAGGACAGACGTCGAATCGCCTCTGGGAAACATCCCAAACAAACCACAGTCTCCACTGGTCTCAGATCAGCTATGGTGCAGTAACTCCCAGCAGAGACAGTTTCAGTAGAGACTGGTCAGGTGCTAGCATTAGCCCTAGCGCTCACAGAAATTAATGGTGGCAAAAATGAGCAAATTTCCCAGAATGGGCGCGCTATGGATTATGGGTAATTTTGCTACAAAGGAGCGCTCAGCTTGGTACCGACTGAAAAAAATGAATAGAAGTCAACTGGTAGCTTCATTAAGGTGCCACTTAAACCCTGATAACAGCGTTCAGAAATCATTTTGTTCCCATTTTTTCTTCTTTAAGCATGAAGGAAAACCTGTCTGCCTCGGCGTATGGCGAAACATGAGGCGTGACAACTAATATTTACCCAGCTGAAAAAGCGGTCTTGACACGATCTTCCACCTCAGGCATGGAAACATTTTACAACACCTCCTATCAAACAATCTCTGCTCTGTAAACACCACGCAGAGCAGTCTAACCACTGATCTGAGATCAGTGAAGAGTCGTGTATACAAATTGGGATGCTTCTAGAGCTGCCAGTCTGTGCTGTAGCCCATTCTCTATCTTACCCCAGTCCCCTCTCTCTCTTACCCCAGTCCCCTCTCTCTCTTACCCCAGTCCTCTCTCTCTCTTACCCCAGTCCCCTCTCTCTCTTACCCCAGTCCCCTCTCTCTCTTACCCCAGTCCCCTCTCTCTTACCCCAGTCCCCTCTCTCTTACCCCAGTCCTCTCTCTCTCTTACCCCAGTCCCCTCTCTCTCTTACCCCAGTCCTCTCTCTCTCTTACCCCAGTCCCCTCTCTCTCTTACCCCAGTCCCCTCTCTCTTGCCTCAGTCCTCTCTCTTACCCCAGTCCTCTCTCTCTTACCCCAGTCCTCTCTCTTACCCCAGTCCCCTCTCTCGTACCCCAGTCCTCTCTCTCTTACCCCAGTCCTCTCTCTCTCTTACCCCAGTCCCCTCTCTCTCTTACCCCAGTCCCCTCTCTCTTGCCTCAGTCCTCTCTCTTACCCCAGTCCTCTCTCTCTTACCCCAGTCCTCTCTCTTACCCCAGTCCCCTCTCTCGTACCCCAGTCCTCTCTCTCTTACCCCAGTCCGTGCCGTCCCCCGCGCTCCGTGACTCCGGTGAGCTCTCCATGTCGTCGGGGCTGGCCAGGAAGTCGAAGCCCTTGAGAGCCTCTTCTGTGTCGGGGTCGTCGCTGATGTCCGAGGACGAGGAGGGGGAGGAAGAGCCCTTCTTCCTCAGCGTCTGAGAGAGGGGCGGGGTTAGGGAGCACAGCCACACTGCAGGTTCACTAAAATACTGAAATAACCCTGACTGAGGAGTCCCTCAGGACCTGTGTGTGTGTGTGCGTACATGCGTGTGTGTGTGTGTGTGCACTCACTGCGGTCTCCATGATGGTCCTGTCCTTCCCATCGCTGTCTTCATCCTCGTCTTCATCGCTGAACTCGGCGGCCGCGCTCTCGATGAACTTGAAGGCCTCCAGCACCGAAGCGGAGTCGCTCAGGTCCGGTTTCCTGATCGCGCGCGGGAGCAAGGACAGAGAAACGAGTCACGACCTTCAACTGACCTTTCACCCTGGCTATCAACTACAAGCGCCTTGCTTTCCTCACCACGCTCGCAGCGTCACAACCCTACAGGAACCCTGAGAGCCATCATTTTTCTCTCCTCTTGCCCACTCAACAGCGTTCCATCAGGGAACGCATCTCATTTCGCTCAACCAGTATCATCGCCTCTACACAGAGGTCGGAGGTCAACGTCGAAGAAGCGAGACAACACAGACCAAACAGAAACCTCCGGTCCCTGAGCTGAACACGGAGAGAGAAGAACGGCGAAGCCGCTCTCACAACCGCGCTCTCCACCTCTGCAGACCAATTAGAACAGCCGCAGACGTACGCGGGAGCCTATTAAACCATTATCAGCCATTAGCATGTTTGACGACACACAGTACATTAAGCAAGCCCCGTTAACGAGCGGTAATTAGCGTGCCTTCGTCAGCCTCGAAGGACGTCGAAACGCACGACTCCTGTTCTCGTTTCAAGGGGCGCCCTCAATGGGGAAACTAGACCTGTAGCTTGTATGTTTTTTAATTTTTTTTTAAATTCTTGCTTTGTTTACAGAATCTCTATTCCCGCCCCCCCCCCCCCCCCCCCAAGTAGGAGAGCGGCTATTCTGTAGAAGAGCGGGATTTGTGATGAATTATGAGCGCTTGTCGTCGGTTAGTTTTACTTCCATCTTGCTTGGCTCAGTGAGTCGGGAAGAGGAGGGTAAAAAGGTCAGGCTGACAGAGCAGAGAGGAGCGGACATTAATTCGGTGAAGGTTCACCGCCGGCGGCCGCGGACTCCGCCCGACCGTTACGGCCGCGAGCGCGCTAGCATTCCCGCGAAGGCGACGCGGAGCGCACCGCCCGCCCAAAACCGGGCCGATGAAGAACAGCCCCCGTCTGCCTCAGCGGGGCGGTCGCCGCGGTTCAGACTCCGAGCGCGCTCTCTCCGCGCCTCCACGGGGTCGCCGTTCGTTCATCCGGCCAATCAGCTCGCTGCCGAACTGAGCCTCTGTGCTGAACATTATTCTATCCAATCGTAAGTCGATGCTGTAATCTAGGGCTGCTCAGCCATATTCTTGGAGATCTACGTCCCGTAGGTTTCCATTTCAACCCTACTGTAATTTTGGCACACCTGACTACCAATTAGCAGCTCAACGAGCTCTCCAGCTGTTGAGTAAGGTGCTTTGTTAGGGTTGGAGTGAAAACCTACAAGATGGTAGATCTCCAGGAACAGGGAGGGGCAACCCTGCGGCAATCAGAGACTGGGAGCGAATGAGGTCTCCTGGCCCCGGTGCATTGTGGGTAGCTCACCCGATCATGACGCTGCTCTTGAGGGACTCCGTGCCGTTGACCATGGGTTCTGGGTTCTTGTCGGAGGGCCTCTCCCCCGTGTCTCCAGCCAAACCCAGCAGTGCTTTGACCCGCTGGGACTTCACATCCAGTATGGTGTCCGTGTAGCCCACCTCCTGCAGGTACCTGGGGAAGAGGGGCAACAGGGGTCAAGGGTCAGAGTCGAGAACGCAACACATGTATCCTTATCTTCTCATGCTCTAGTTGGGCTAAAAGGCCTGTTCTCCTCATTATGTATTCTTATGTTTTAGATGGGCAGAATGGCCTGTTCCCCTCATTATGTATTCTTATGTTCTTATTTGGGGGTTCTGTAATTGGTTTGGGAAATGGGAAAACACTCTCATGTATTGTCAAGCTTTATGACAGCTCCTTCGATTCAGAAAAAAAGAAAAAAGATCAATCTAACTCAACAGCCCCCCCGCTGGCCTTTTTGATTAAAAACATGGAGCGCCGTCACTTCAATCCGCAGCGTAGGCTACACCGGCCCCCGCCTGAATGAATGGAGGATGAGAAAAAGAAAGCTGGCACACCGATCTGCCTTTTCCCCCAATGTGGGCGATTCCTTTCTTCTCTTCCGCAGCAGAAGAACAGCCCCACGAGCGGTTTTGTGTGAGCTGCGCAATCCGCGGGGCCGTGCTGTTCTGCAGGGGACATTTTGTGGAAGACAATACCCCGAACCGGTTTAGCCGTAGCAGCCCGAGCGAGCAGAAGAACGGTAAATCCAGCCGTCCAGGCACAACGTGTACGAGCCAGGTGCCGTTAATTAGGGACTGTAAGAACCTTTTCCCTCCACTGTCTCAAGCAAAGCAAAGCTATCCTTTTCTATCAGGAATGCGAGCTGACAAAAGTTTAATTTTATGTAACTTTTTAAAAAATTCAAAACTTTTTTAACCCATTCTTTAAGCAATCCTCAATTTTCCACTCCATGCAAAATATCTTCTGCCACCCGCAGTCATTGTGTCCGGTGTTGCTATAGTGATGAGACTGCCACAGCACTGTGGACCAATCAAAACCCTCTGTCTGATGCTCCCAATGACTGTAGGAATACTGTGACTGTGATGTCACAGTCAGGGCTGGGACGGTCAGGATACCGCTCCAAACCACAGGGCACACAGCGACACTCAAAACCAGCGCTTTCCCAGAATGCATCACTCAACGGGCACATTTTCTTACTCCCTTTTCCATTTTTCCCCAAAATGATTAACCCAAACAAAAACAATTCACAAGCGAGACGTCTGTGACATGGCAATGGTCGGCCCGCACCTCTCCCACACTAACTCACCCGTTAAACAGTCCACAGCGGTTGTGTCAGCACGCCAGCGAGTCTACACACCCCCACCCCCCCCCCCAACCTCCCCCCACCCCCACCCGAGACCACCAACCTCTCCAGAACATTCTGATCTGAACACTCCGTCAAGCGAACAGCGCTGGACGACTGCGAGATGGATGGCAGCCTGCAAGCGGAACCCCTGCACCCAGTCTTCGTCTCACTCAGGAACTAATTTAGCGGCGCAAAAAAATCAATTCTCATACGCCGAGGGCAGAATCCCTGCCTGCACACAAAGCAATGCCCTGGGAGCGGACTCGGCAGACATCTAATAACGCACTATAATCAACACACCTGGCGCAGAAACCAAATCGGGGGGGGCGGGGGTGTGGGAGGACAGGTCGCCACAGAGAACCGTAAAACTGTTCTTTTTTTTTTTTAATATATAAAAGCAGCGCTCCTGAACCAGTATTTATATAAAGCATCTCAGAGCAGTCGTGATGAACTCAGAAAGGTATGGCTGAACCTGAATCAGCTACGAGCTGCGCAGATGTGGACACGGATTCCGATCCTAGGAGAGTGTTCCTTTGGTTCGAGATGCTTTATGAATACAGGGTCCGGTTTCATAAAGCATCTCACAGCACGAGCGCTAATCCAGGGGGTCAGACTAGCCTTCTAGCTCACGATGGATCTGGGTTAGGATATCGACAGGGGAGCGGGAACCCGATCCTAAAATCGCACCCCTTCCTCCAGACACATTACCAACACGGGCCCGGATCGATGATGGGTTTCGCCTTTTCAGCTCGCGGCGGACGAAAGCAGAAAGTCGACAGACGAAGCCTGATCCGAAAGGCTCAGCCCCAGCCTTCGAGTCCCCGTGAATGCGGAGCTTAGCACAGCTTGCCGCTCCTTCTGCTGAAAGCCAAGCCGCTCACAAAAAAAGGCCACGCTAGCAGTTTTTCAGCCGATGGTCGAACGAGGACACAATGGCTCGTTCTTCTCCTCTAATTGGCCGGCCGGCCCGGCACTGGGACGGGACTCAGGACGCGGACACGGCCTGCGCTTGTTCGGCCGAACGCGCTAAATCAACAGAAGGCCTGACAGCCACGAAGAAGAAAAAAAGGGCTCGTCAACAAGACGACGCACGTACACCTCCTCGCCACAAATTAATAACAACCATAATTAATAGGGGCAAGCAAGCGCGACGAATGAAGCGATTTGTAAGTTTTAGCGCCATAATAAAACTGTCAACACAGATGCCTCTTGTCCCCGGTGAGCAAGGTACCCACAAAAAAAAAAAAAAAAAAAATCTTTCTTTTTTTTATTTCCGTCTTTTCAGTTCTTTTCCTGAGACGAGCAGCTTAACTCCAGCAGAGCCCTTCCACAGCATTTTAATGAATGGCTGTGAAAGTTCTGACAGGGGATCTACGGCGGCGTTAGCGGAAACATCTGGGACAGGAGCAAAACTCCATCCTCCCCAAAAAAGTGAGTTAGGATTCACATCATCTCCAGCCCATTAATCCAGACGGGTCTGGGGCGATCCGTCCAAAATACAACCGCGAAGCACACGCGCACACACACACACACACACACACACACACACACACACACCTCCCGCCACACGTTCAATTCAGCAGCGCCGCGACGCGTAAGCTAACGACCGATTAGCACGCCTTGCGTATATCACAAGTCGGCTGAAACACCGGCGCTGTTTTTCTGTCGCGTAAAACAGCCGGCGAGCGGCTCGAAACGCCGTGAACACTTCCAAGCTGGGGAACGCGGCCTTACTGTGCAGAAGAGGAACGGCCGGAGTCCCGGTCGCCGCGGAAACGGAGCCCGTTCGACGACGACGACGCTTCGCCGCAGATTTAGCGGGGTCGCTAGCGGCGGCCGGGTGCGCGGTGAGATTCGTGGTTGGGGTGCTGCGGTCCGTGCACTTCTCTGTGCGAGAGCGCTGGGTGAAATATCATCTGGTACCAGCTTTTAGGTGGCGGTGGGGGCAGGGACGGGGCGGGGGACAGGGGGGGGGGGCAGCGGGGGTTCCAGTCTCTTGCTGTACCAGCCTCCCCGCTCACAGGAGCCTGAATGGAGCAGCACAATTCCTCATTCATTCCAGCTCTGTCTCCAACAACGGCCCTGCTCTCTCTGTCTCTCTCTCTCTCTCTTTCTCTAAACACACACACACACACACAGTCTCTCTATGCATATACGCATAACACACAAACACACTCCCTCTCTCCATCTACAGTATATACAGTATGCATAACACACACACACACACACACATATCCTCTCTCTGTCCATATACACATAACACACACACACACACTCCTTCTCTCGATCCGTACACATATAACACACACACACACTCCTTCTCTCTATCCATATACACATAACACACACACACACTCCCTCTCTCTACCCGTACACACATAACACACACACACACTCCTTCTCTCTATCCATATACACATAACACACACACACACACACACACTCCCTCTCTCTACCCGTACACACATAACACACACACACACTCCCTCTCTCTATCCATACACACACACACACACACACTCCCCCTCTCTCTATCCATATACACATAACACACACACACACTCCCTCTCTCTATCCATACACACACACACACACACACACACACACACACTCTACTCTCCCAGCGGGGAAAAACAACGGCACATTCAGATTGCTGTTGAGGGATGTCAGCTAGGAGCGATAGCATTTAGCGCCCTGTTTTCGCAAAGCCCCAGAGGCTGGGTCTCCGTACAGCACACACTGTACGGTGAGAACGGGAGACGCACACACAGCCCGGGGGATGATGAGGAGGGACGGCGGCTTTTCACCAAAATCATCCTCGGTGTCGGGCGTGATGCAGAATGATGTCATCGCGAAGCAGGGGGTACGGGCCCCCGGCTGGGCGCCCCGTTTGTCAGGAGCGTCGGAGACGTTTGAAGCGCCTCAAACGAGCGCTGATATATGCGCGATCTAAGTCAGGCCGCCTCTTCATTAAAAAGTCACCTGCAAAGACTTCCTGTTCCATGCAATGAGAGCAGTGTCCCCATAGTGAGCACACCACACCACATGCACACACACGCACAGGCACACACAGGCACACACGTGCCCATTCTTGCTCTCACACACACACACACACACACACAGCCTAATATGGGCCACAGACGTCGGGTGAAGGACTGAATACTCGTTCTTGCGGTGAATTCCCCATTAGAGAACAACACAGCTAAAGGTCTCACTTTAACAGCCCGTCGCCCGCACGCAGAGCACAGGCTGCACCCGCGCTGTGAGGATTCAGCGGCTGGAAGGAGCCGCGGAGTGTGACAGGAGACCGGGGGCGAGGGAACAGAGAGAGAGAGAGGGGCAGCGGCCAGGCTGGTGATATATACGGACCGCAGGGCGAGAGAGCGAGTGGAAGTGCTGCTGCCCGGAGATGTAGGTCACATCCTGTTGGATTTCTTAACCCTTTCAGGTGCGAGATCGCAGATACGTGATCGGAATGCTCTAAACTCAACATTCTAATGCTGGTGGAACAACCACTGCTGGCAATTGAAAGCAATGGAGTTCTAGAACACCGACTTAGAATTTTAAAAATTACGATTTTATTTTTAAAAACCTACTCTCCAAAGGGTTAAATCTCGCACTCTCCCTCTCTTCATCTATAAAATCCTCTGTCAGGCTGTTTCCCTCTTCATCTCTCCCCTCCATCTCTCTCACTCCCTCCATCTTTCTTTCTCTCACTACCCTTCTCCCTCTCTTCTTCTCCTCTCCTCACTCTCTCTATCCATTGTCTTTGTGGTGTGCAATGGGTTCAGTGGTGTGCGCTCTCGTTCCTCTCTCTCTGTCTGTCCATTCTGTCCATCTTTGTCTTTGTGTCACTCACTCTTTCCCTCCTGCTCTCTCCCTCTCTCTCTCACTCATGCTCTCTCCCTCTCTCTCTCCCTCTGTCTCCCTCTCTCTCCATTGTCTTGGCGGAGTGCAGCGAGTTCAATGGTGTTCTCTCTCTATCCCTCCCCCTCCCTCTCTCCCTCTCTGTCCCTCCCTCTCTCCATCTCTTCCTCTCTCTCACAGTCTCTCCCTCTCTCTATCTCTCTCTCACACAGTCTCTCTCCCTCTCCCAGTCTCTCAGCATCAGCGACCAGAGGGAAGAGAGCTGAGGCAGAGAGAGGAACTCAACAGAAGTACAGCGCTGCTCTCACAGAGCCACAAACGTGCCTTCTCAGCAAACACCCTCTGGACCGAGCCCAGCACTCTCTGAGGCTGAAGTCCAGTTTCCCCCCTTTCCCAGGTAATGGAGGCGACTGGTGCACCAGGAGGAGAGAACATGGCCGCCGCAGGGGAACCTCTGAAGGACGCGAGACCGATTAACAGCGCGTCCTTTTCACATGTCACTGCGGTGATCTGCCTATTCAGGTCAAAGGCAGTGCGCATTCGAGAAACCCCGCAGGCAAATATATGGCATCGGCACCGATTGGATGAAGTGGGGGACATGGCTGCTGCTGGTTGGATGAAGTGGGGGCTCGGCTGCTGCTGATTGGATAAAGTGGGGGCTTGGCTGCTGCTGACTGGTCGAAGTGGGGGCTTGGCTGCTGCCGATTGGTTGAAGTAGGGGTTCGGCAATTCAGCATTTTTCTTGTTGCGTTGTCGTTGTTCTCTTCGCAGGGGGAGGCAGCGGTCACATGGGGTTCGCGCCAAAATAAAATTGATGGCGTGGCGCTGTGACGTCGTGTCCCCGCGGGAGAGAGACTGTGCCGATTCGGCGCGGTGCGTAGCGTGACCTCACGCCGGTCCTACAGTGGCGGGATCCTCTCAGCTCCGCGCACCCGTTCAAAAGATTTTTAAACGAGCTGTAAGGACTTTTGGTTGATTTCACCTGCCTCAGCATGTCTGAATGTTGACTTGAACTGGGATAGACTTGCAGGAGTCGTGAATTTATCAAAGGGGGGTGGCGTATGGCCCACCAAAGCCAAATGGGAGGCACACACACACACACACACACACACACAAACACACAAACACACACACACACACACACACAAACACGCCATGCATACGGTAGGGACGGCATGTTTCACCCACTGAAGTGCAATACCGCTGACGCCCTGGGGAGGGCACCGTTTCCCATCGTTCCCGTGAGCACGCAGCTAAGCGCTTTGGCCACTGGGCCCTGAATCCCTAAAACGAGGTCCCAGTCTGCTTCCGTTCCAGTGACAGCTGACCCACGCCTGGCAGGGTCAGGTCCCGTCGATACTTCACATGATGAAAGACCGCGAGTTTCAGGGAGGGGGGAGGGACATTATGACTCCGAAACGTGCGTGCCGTGCTGTTTTTTGGTGCCTATTTGAGCGGCGGCTGAAGTGGCGTAAACAGCGGCGCGGTGCAGGCTGTGGGCGGGGCCTGCAGTGGGCGGGGCCTGTGGTGGGCGGGGCCTGCGTTCGGCGGTACTCACTGCCTCAGGAGCTGCCGTCCCTGTTTCCAGGTCAGCTGACTGTTCTGCAGCCCCGGAACCTCGTTCTCGTTCTCGTTCTCGTTCCCTTCATCTGAAAGGCAAAAAAAAAAAATGAGAGCAGTACAGACTGCACCCCAAAAACACAAACCTCACCCTTACAGAGGAACCCCAGATATTGCAAAAAGCAATAAACATTAACCAATGGCGCAGACTTCCCAATCTTAAACAAGGAGGAGGACCTAGGATTTTTCAAAATATACTAATTATTGATGTGTTTAATTGTTGCAAAGAATTACAGTGCTGTGAAATATATCTAACACTCTTTTTTTATATTTACAATATATTTCACTGTACTCCATTTCTGTAAGGGTAGGTCATTATTTGAATCGGGTTTCAGAGCACTGGGTTATACCAGCCCTACGTGGATAAGACAGGGCACCCCATGACCTTTGGCCAAAGACAGTGGTAGGTCAGAGGTCAAAATTACTGTGATGCAAAACCATACAGCAATATACATGTCACCACAAACACATTAACGAGTAAATGTAGAACAATATTCTGAGGTTTTGTCAGCTACAGTTGAGTGAAACAATGTGTGGATGCGATCGGATTTTACAAGGCCGTAAAAAAAGAAATTGATCAAAAATGGCATGAGGTAAGCAAAAAGTGAACTGCTTCTGGAATTTAAATGGATCTGGCGGCTCTGGAACAGTTTACCCAAAATAAAATGCCTCTGAGAATCTGTGAGGTTCATTCACAGAGAAAAAAATTAAAGATAAAACTAAGCCTTGTCATGAAAACGGTGACCAACTATCATTGCAGTCAAACATGTTACGGAGACAGAGCTAGCTCACCCGTTACGCTTCAATATTGAGGCTGACAGTGGCTTTCACACACTGTAACTCAAAACTACAGGGAACATAAGACCGGTCCATAAGTCACGACGAGAACCTTGGTGGCTCTCCGGGCTAGAGCAAGCGACCCGCGCGGGTCAAAGCCGTTTCTCACGCACCGATGCACAGACGCATTTATTTTTATCAATGGCTTAGCACACTGTGTAATAGCAATGTTTAATTCATTCATTTCAAACTCCCTTCGGCATTTTCATAAGCAAACACGAACTTCATTTTTAATGGAGGAAAAAAAGGAGGGAATTTGAAGCCCTGAAAGATTTAGTAGCCTTGCTGTGGGACACAGGGGACGGCGCACGTGATGATGGCCTTGCGATGAAGCTGACGCTACCAATGCCAAGCAGTAACTGCTCGGAGTGCACACCCACTGCTAAACGAAAAGAAAAGACACTTGAAAAGAAATGGGGGGTGAGATTATTTGGGGGGACCCTTAAAAACAACGGGTGTGAACAGTCAGCGCTGTGTCCTAGCCTTAGGGGGTCCCCCCACAACCTCAAATATATGGGAGGGGGGTTTGAATTCCCTCTCTCCCAGCACATTCACCCCCCCCCCCCCCCCCCCAACCCCCACCAGGACCACCACCTGCCAATACACAACGATTGCTGCACCGATTTAAGACCGTTTTGGACCGCGTTGGTCTCGATGACCACACATCCTGAGCTGGGAAGAAGATGTTCTCTCCCCCATCGTGACAGATGACTCCAAAGGTTTCAACCAAATTACCCAACTTTAGGATTGTCCCTTGTTGCTGTCACCCTCAGCCTGCCTCTGCCCAGATTGGAATGTGCAATGCAAATATATTTGCATGTAGGCCTATGTTTTTTTTAGTTGTTTTTTTAAATTGAGGTCTTGGGGCCGCTGTGGATGGGATAGGGGGGCGGGTAGAACTGGGTCACGGATAATTCAGAGGACGGTCAGCTCCAGTGCCCAGCACAAATACAGATGCATCCCCTTTTTCCAAGACTGCAAAAACAGACGTGTCTGTACAAAGCAAGGGGAATTTTATAATGGAGTAATTCATTTTTACCTCTTTCCAAGGCTCATAATGACGCCCCTGAAGAAGATTTAATCCTAAATTTGAAAAGGGGAGGGGGGGGTAAACCAGCAAGGGAACCCCCCAAAACTGCGTCAACAATTTAAGAGATGATGCAAAACAGACTTCAGGAAAGGTTGCCAAATCCTGCTGCTCAGCTGACAATGACAGCCTAACTACAAAGTTGCTAAAACCTTACAGTAAAGGCTACTTCGACAGCACGTGTCGGAGGCCAGACCTCTTACAAAAAAATATAAAAAGCTGACATGTTAACAGACGGCAGCATGCACATTTGCAAACCTCGTCACATAATGTTAAGTTACCATCTCTTCTGAGACATTATGTGCACTATGTAGGCCAGCTATGCTTTGCACCAAAACCAAATCGCAGGGAAAGTGGAAACGCGGAACACTAAATTCCAGGAGCAGACACGTGATTCCAAGCAAAATTCGCGCATTGTGCGTTAGCAAAGAAAAAAAAAACGCCCTCTCAAAATATTTCGGAATTGGCAGCAGTGCAAGTTCTGCCACCTGTTTACACACTCGAGCGCGCCTGTGCGGTTTATGCTACCAAGAAAACAGGGTAATTTGAGTCCGTGCAGACGGAGCGATGCTTTGTTGCGCCAGCTTACGTCACGCAGGTATTTGAATTCAACTAAAAAATTCAAAACAAGCACCCTTTCCTGGTCCGTCCGGAATCGCGACGCGTCATGTTAAATGTTATTTTCGAACGTCATGTTGGCCCGGTGGAAGACTGAAAAAGGAACTTACCGGAGTCGTAGCTTGGCGGCTTCACTTCTCCCTGGTTAAGCTCTGTTCCATATTTTAATTTATGGTATTTTGCTCTGGAACAGAAAAGAGAAAAAGGGGGAGGTTTAATGATGAGATTACCACAGTTATTTTACACCCCATTTGTATCTCAGAGATAATGATCGAATGATCGCACTGCTGGCTGTCTTTCGAAGCTAATTCTTCAAAACATCAGACACTGCAGTGCCTAAATACAAGTGAATGAGGGCGAAATGAATTGGGGGATTGTTAATTATGATTGACGCGTCTGAGGACTTAAACGATAATGAATACACCCTGTTCCTCTGCGTGCCCGATGTCCAGGTTTAAGAACACCATGAATCAAAGATAAAGCACAATTTTGCACAGATGCTGTTGACTGTAACCACACTCTCTAAATGATTGTTCTCAATCTGGCAAAAAAAGATGCACGCAATCCACAACTCGGCACGTAGGGCTAAACGTCCACCGGCCGACTGCTGTCATCAACTGCAGACCATCCTAAATGAGAAATCATAGACCGTTAAAACAGCGGTGCACAATACGGGCTGATCTGTTTCAGGATTTTATCCCTATTTTTTTGTAGTTAGCTAGACTAGTATATTACCTTTTGAGAAAGTAATGAGGGAGACTAGCCTAAAGCTTGCAGACTGTCAAGGCATCATCTGACAAAATGTTTAACTGAGCCTATTGTAACGGTAGTTCGAAACAGGAGCGAACCAGCATTGGAGTACACAGAAAATGGAAAGGCAGAACTATTTTTAGTGAGAGGGGGAAAAAACTACGGAGATGGGCATAACATTATAATACAGGAATCGAGTTGTGTTTGTGCACACGTGCGCAAACACGTTTACCATTAGACTATTGTCACATGTTGCCTACATTGCACAGACAGTTTATCGTAATATCATACACGTTCTGCTTAATGCCGTTTCAAACAATGCGACCTTACATGTTACTTCCTGGAGATAAATCTGCTGAAATCAGGAACATTCCACATACCGCCAGGCCCCATATCCCTTTAAAATGTGTCGAGAAAAAAACAGACTAGTTGCTAGGCAACCGAAGACATCATTAGACGGTCTGGAGGTTAAGCAATGTCGTTTCTCACTCCATCCTCGCCATCGAGCCGACACTAAACACTTTTTTTTTTTGCCAACTTAAAATTCCACACACAGCCCTGTTAAGTCATGACTTTTGAAGGAAACACGGCGAAGCCTTAATATCCACCTCCTCATAAAGAAAAAAAAAAACAAAACAAACAAATCTGACATAACTACCACCTGCTGTCTCGATCGTAAAAGGAAAACAGTTGCTAAGTAATCCTAGCAGGCTTTAAAGGACATTAATTCATAAACAATGGCAGCCATAAACACCCAATTGAGCACCAGGTCTACCCGTCTCTGTGTCCTCTCAGAACCATTTAAAATGCGTTAAAATACAAATAAAAATTAAATTATCAAACCAGATTAAAACACTTTAGTCATTCGCCAACTCGAGAACTTGTTCACACACCAAGCAACACTACAGAGCATACAGCTGAACTGCAATTCCCACAATTTCGTCTGTGTGGGATATCGGGGGGGGGGGGGGGGGGGGGGGGGGGTGTGTTGTTGGTTGACTAATGAGTTTTCTGTCCTCTTCACTTAAACTGTTTAAGAAATCATTTCCATCACGCAGCGTATTTATTTTTATGTCACACGCAGTTCGACTGCACGTTATCGTGAGAAGGCCAACGTAAAATAAGCAATGGTTACTCAAGCTCAGTCTGCCGGATCGATGCTCTCCATCGCTATGGCCGACGGCAGATCACTGTCACACAGGAAGCAGAGGGTGACCCCTCAGAACGCTGACTGTTCCTGATCACCCGCCCTCTCCATCTCTCTCCCCCCTCTTTCATTCCTTTATCTCCGTCTTCATTCCTCTCGCCATCTCTCGCTCTGTTTCTCTCTCGCTTCACAAACAGACCCGTTTTAACCCTCTCTGCATCCCATTTCTCCCTTTATTTACCAGTTCTTCCTTCCCGCATTTCTCCTCCCTCTCTCTCTGTCTCTATCTCTAACCCATCTCTGCATATATCTACATACCAGCTGTAGAGCTGGCTGTCCATTCCTACATCCCTGACGCAGGCACGCTTGCTGTGGGTGGCTGAGCAGCAGCAGGGGGGTCAACATGGCAGCCTCGACCGTTCTATTTCTACTCTTCAATAAGTAGCAACTGAACAGTCCAGGCCTATTTTTTCCTTAAAGAGGACAGGAAAAGACACAGTGTGTGACTGACCCCCATCTCTTTGCCTGGGCTAATAAAAACACTGGGAGGAGAGGAGTAAACAGTCCTGGGTTTGTCAGGTCCTGTTTCTGCCACAAGTACAAGAAGGACAGGAGTGGGAGTGGGGGGGTGGAGTGGGGGGGGGGCAGCGTGCGGAGAAACACTCTTCAACACTCTGTCCCCGACTGGAGCCGCCACACGCAACGTTCCGTGCGCCACTCACAAGGAGAGGGTGCCAAAGGTCAAACAGCAGAATACCATGGCGACGAGAACAGGACGTTCAGTCGCTCTCTCCCCACTCCACATCTCGCCCAAGAACAAAAATAAAACAGTTATTACTTACTTAAAACGGCACTCCTCATGCGTAAAATTGCACAAAAATTAAAAACAGCGACCAGGCAGGCGTGGGGACTGGACTCGTGTACAGGGTCTATCAAGGCTCTCCAGATTTTGTTTTATATCCAAGCACAACGATAGCCAAACGCACAACAATAGCGTAAAAAAAAACTATATTCAAGTCGTCTGACCCAACTCTGGCCACTAGCCAACTACACATCCAGAGAGACCCACATGACATCATCTCTAGTCGTAGTCATCATCATCATCATCATCATCATCATCAGCAGATCCCTTGCAGCGAAAGCCACGTGAAGGGGTGTGATGTCATCGGATCACACACCGAGGCGTAGAGTACAGGCCTCAGGGCCTAGGCCACCGGGTGAAGTTACACGCCCAACGTCGAAACAAACATGCTATTATTTTTAGAAAACAAAGCACGCACATTTTTTTTTTCCCCAACAGCCCCAAGGCCAGGTGACAGAACTCTTAACCAAAGCAGCTCCTGAGGTATCAGCACGGGCCAAACAGGGCATTGTTTTGTCTGTGATCCTAATTATGCACCCACGCTATCATGTTACCTTGCTTCCGTGCTAACCGCACGCACCTGTGTTTTCCTGTTGACTTAAAATTATATTTACTATACCGTGAACTTGTGATACTGCTGTATTGCGGACCTGGTTTGGCTGTTGGTTTCGCTTGTAAAAGAGGGTTTTTAATCTTAATACGGCCTTCTCGTAATAATCAAGGCTAATGATGATAATGATGATGATGGTGACGATGATGACGACCCCAGCTTCTGTCGACATTTTAGATTTTTTGATTTTTAATAGGCTCTCTATTCAGTATGGAAATGGAGCCAATGCCAAACATATTTGACAAACACCCAAAATCTCTGAACACCGTCGTGTTGTACAGTGCATAACAGGTGCAAGAAATTAAACAGACCGGCTAATTACAAAACCCTGCACATGAACACAATCAAGTCATGCCCAAATAAAAACCCAGACTCATTTACAATGCAAATGCTATCAATGTAGCAGCACACTGGGATATGACAAAAATGTAGTGCCTAAATAAAATATTGGCAACAACAAGAATAAGAATTATACATGCATAATAATACATTTTGTTTATTAAGTGCTGTTCATATCCCGATTGTACATTAAGAAAATTATTTAAAAACCTCTCTCATCTCCTACTGAAATGCAGATTACCGTTTAATTTAACCCAGTGGCCAGTCTTTATGAATGCAGTAAAAACAAACAAATAAATAAAAATAAATCATCATAATCGTAAAAAATGACAAATGTGCCAATTAGTCAAACTTAGATGTTTCAGAAAGCTTGAAGACATTAGTAGTTTCATATTGAAAGCCTATTTTTCCACCCAAAGTCCATCCATCCATTTTCGAACCCGTGAGAGACAGGAAGGAATACAGTCACTGGACGGTGGGAGGAAACCAGAGTACCCGGAGGAAACCCACACAGACAGAGAGAACATGCACACTCCACACAGAAAGGATTTGAGTCCAGGACTTTCTCGCTGTGAGGCGACAGCACTACCCACTGCATACCCACCCTAACCAATCCGGAAATTTCTGGGAAATGGACCGATCCCCTTATCGGTTTTCTGCAGAGGCTGAGAGATTCCTGAACGCCTGACTCCAGGGGTTAGGGCTACTGGCCCGCCTACTGTGATTAAAGTGGCGAGTCATCCAGATCGTTTTACAAACACAACGGACACGACAGGCAGAGCTGGCCTGGGGAACTCAGCCCCCCCCCCCCCCCCCGCCCCCCAACAAGGAGCATGACCGTTAAACGCTGCCGATTAAGAATAAAGAGATTACAGTTCTGCTCCTTTCTAGCAGCTTGGGTACACAAAATTCAGCCTTCCTTGCCTCTGTTCCCCTAAATATAATTCTAACTTCCAGGAAAACAGGACTGTGTCTGTGCGTCTATCGAAAAAAACAGAACGGTGTTTGTGCGTCAATCAAAAAACGCATCGGCGATGCTGCAGCGGGGACACCTCACCTCCGAGTTCAAGGTTTTCCGGGTTTGAAAGACGCAAGTGAATAACCGCGCTAAACCCAGAGAAGGTGACTCAGCTGGTGGGCGAGAGAGAAAGAACGGAGGATCAACGCGAATGAAAAGAGAGACGGAAGAGAAGAGAGGCCTTTCTGCCACACTGGAGCGGGGAGGCTTCCCACAAGCCTTCTCGCTTGGCTGTAAAAATCTGTCGCGCTCAAATGAAGAATTTCTGCCATTGACTCAGCCCAGGAGACTTTAGAGACGCCTGCCTGAACATCACATCCCAAAATCACGATTGAGTGAGTCAGGGGAAAGAAAAACTGGATTTTATTTGGTGCAACTGGGTCAGGAACACTGCGTTAGATGGAAACTGAATGTGGGTCGATTTGCCAAACTCGTCCCAGTCAATGGAGTTTGTGTAGATTGGAGTGAATATGATAAGGTTTGTAACAGAACTACATTTCCCATGATACATTTCCCTGAGCAGTCATACTTACTACAATAAGCTAAATGTAGCATTGGAACTGAAGTCCTTGTATCATGTGTCAAAGCACCAGAAGTTTCTCAATGTTTTGAGAAACTCAATGTTCTCAATGTGAGCATGTGACATGGGACATGGGTGCAGCACTGACCTCTCTTGTTTTAGGGCATACTCCAGCATCTTGATCCGCCTCACCAGATCTTTCTTCAGGTTCTCCTGACCCCTCCGCTCTCCCTGCAGAAAGGCGATCTGTGCCTGGGGAGACAAGGAGAGAAGCAGGGAGGTTACAGCACTGGATTCAGGCCAATTGCTGAAGTTGGCTTGATTTGCAGCCTCCAATCAGAAGCTTCCAACCAGTCTCAACAGTCCCAACCCCAAGAGTTTCTGGAAATGGAAGTTAGGAATTAAAAAAAAACACTCTTTCCTGTGATATTTTATGAATGAATAGCTTAGTGCACATTGAACCTACAACCTACAATCTCTTGAATGAGCAACAGTTGGTGTGTGCACAGTCCTTGAGGACTTAAATACCTTTTTCCTTAAGGCTCATGTTCAGAGATCTCCTAGTTACAGTGGCCGATCACCTTACCGGCAACGTATGCAACGCTGAACAGAGGGAGACTGGTACCCTGGTGACACACTGGCCTCACCACCGTACCCCCACCTGCCGCAGGACCACCATCTCACCCAGGACAAACTGCCTCTCTCTCTCTCCAGAGTGCGGCAGATCCACGAGATTTGGTCACGATCTCAACCAACCTCCACGCAGACCTCTCAAAAAACCCAGGGGGCAATCTGAACGGGTCGGCACAACGAAACGAAGACATCCCTTTCGCCAAGACACAGAGAGCACCAGTTCTCTTCAATTTCCCGAGTGTCTTCGGAGACGTGTTGGCAAAACACCGGAGAAAAGGAGGACCGAAGACATTTAGAGATAAAAGGGAAGAGGTGAAAAGCAGTCGGGGTTTCTTTTGATGGAGACGGGGAACAATTAACGGCGGCGGTTCACCTACGCTCGCCTTCCCTGAAAAGGAGACTCGCCGTGTAAGGAAAAGAGGCGCGGTGTAATCAGAGAGCATTCACAGTGGCAGAACAAAAACGGGGGGAGAAAGCCTGCGAAATTGGAAAAAAAAAAGAATATTCTTAATTCCTGCTCAGCTCCACCCCCGCGCATTGTGACATCACAAAGCAGACGGAACTTCAGTCCCAGAAACCACTCCCCCTCTTGAGTGCAAATTTAGTAAGAAGAGCCGCATTCAAAGTACATCTAATGTATTTCTTAGATTAAAAAAAAAATACATTCTGTTAGCATCCCCATTCTAAAATCTGGAGAAGAAATTAGCAATGGAGCTACAGTCGTGGGAATTGTCCTCCTGATGTACCCTGTTTTACATAAAAAAAACTGAACAAGTTTGTTTCTCATTGGTTTAGGTTTTCTGTGCGTAAGGGGAAAACCGTATTTGTTTTATTCAGCCCCCCCCCCCCTTTTTGAGATGTAAGCGTCGCGCCGTGTGTGTAAGTCGGTTATGTCATGCGTTCCCACGTTCGGTCCGCTTTTCCCCCGGCCCTGGACTGTCTGAGCGCGGGGGTGGCGGAGAGTTCAAACTCGCATGACGGCTCGCCGCGAAGCAGAGGCTCGAGTCTCGCCACCGCACAGATGACCTCCGAGGGCCGCCGAACCGATAAAAGCTATAAACTAACCACCCGGGAGCCGTTTCTCCAGGAGCCGTTCCTCCTCCTTCCCCCCGTCGGCTCGGCCGCCGCAGGGCTCACGACGCCGGCCCGTTTCACGCACCGCTGCGGTCCTCCTCAAGACGCCCGATGATCCGCCCCCGCCTTCTGTTCGAGCGCCACCCGAGCGGCTACAGACCAACAGCAAATCCACGTCCTTCTCGCTTTCGCATCCGATCAGCAACACATCGAAATGTCCGCTTTGTGTACGTCCACTTGCATTCATTCTGATAGTAAAAAAATAAAAAATTTTTAAATGGAATGCCTGTTTTTTTTGGGATTACGGGCAGGCTGGAGCATCGATAATGAAGTGCGACACCCACAGATGTGCCCCAGACACTCACTTTACTGGCACTGAACCAGGGGGCTGATGGGTAATGGACCAGTGGAACTACCATTGCAGAAATACTCTCCGCCAATTCCCCCCACCCTCTCTCTCTCGCTCTCTCTCTCGGTCTCTCTCTCGCTTCTCTCTCTCACTCCCGCTCTCTCTCTCAGTCTCTCTCTCTCTCTCTCCGCTTCTCATCCTTACCGCTTGCAAATCGCTTCAGAGCCGTGAGCCGCGAGTTCTCTGGAAGACTCAGACAGATTTCCCTGTAACAAATAAACTCAAGGCTGTGATGCTCCCGGCGCCAGGCAGGTTGTGTTATACCGGCACGGAGAGGCCGGCTCTGATATTTACTCACTTTCCCAAGGCCACGACGCTCCAGGCTTCAAGGAGGAAGCCGCAGCCTCACCCCGATAGCTCAGTGACTGATTTCATGGGTACAGTTACCCGAGACTCTATATCTGCCAGAGCCACACACTAAATTATTTGTCACCGTTTTCTCCCAATTTCGAGTTTCTCCCAATTTGGCCTCTTGTCAGAGTCACAGGCGCCCACTCCGATCCCGATAAATGTGGTGTCAGACCACTCCTACCGTTCTGTCGTTTAAGAGCGCCTGGACCCCGTTTCACACCGTGGCCATTTTGGTCACCGGCGAGCGACGGGACGCTGACGTCCCGGGCAACGGAGCCCCTTCCTACATCACGTGACGCTGCAGCCAATCGCGCGTCGACCTCGCTGGGCTACCAGTGACATCACAGACACGGCCAGGATCCTATACCAGGCTGTTACCCGGGAGACTTGAACACGAAGGATCCTCCGCAGAATCTCCAGCTCTCTGGCAGGCCGTACGGCCACAGAAGTGAAATGTAGGACATGTATGTTTTTATCGAACCGACTACTCCGGGAAAAATTGAGAGACCACCCCACATTTTCCTGAAGAAGAATCGGGGTTACTCCACCAAATATTGATTGTTGAATCCTTCCTATGCAAAGGCATTGTCATTTTTATTAATTATTTATGGGTATAAACTTAGTTTGCATTATTCATCACGTACAACAACACATAATGCATAATGTATAACAACACTGTGTATTTTTAGTACCTTCTGCAAGCAAACGTTCTGGATGACAATATTTTTATTTGGAACCGAAATCAGTTCATGAAAGAATATCAGAAGTTAAACTCTACACAGACACATCACCATAAACCGTGAAACGGAAAATTTGATGTGGTCTCTTATTTTATTCCCCAGAGCTGAATTTACACAATAAAAGGCAAGCGGCAGACAGATGGCCATTTAAGAAATCCTGACCAATCAGCCGCCCACATTCCACCCCATCTCTCTCATCATTTTATTTAGAGGAAACCTGTGGCTTTCTGGGAAGCAAGAGGGAAGGAGGGAGGCTGGTGATGAGTGTTCAGAGCAGGGGTCTCAAACTCCGGGTCCTGGGCCACAGTCTCCACAGGCTTTTGTGATTTCCTTTCAAAACAGCCTCTTCAGCTAATGAATGACTTACATTAAGCACTTAAGTGCAGGAACGTATCGAAGACCAGCCGACCTCCAGGATCTGAGTTTGAGGTCCCCTTGGTTTAGACCATCAAATCAACATCTCACCGTCAAGCTGTACATTACAGGGCCTCACACAAACGTGATGCAATGAACAACCCCAAACACATGACTATTCTGCAACATCACAGATCACATAAGTCTATACAAATGAAAACCACACAAGACTCAAACTTGCCTACAGCACTGCAATGATGATTTCTTCATTTCATGTTTTTTTAAAAAATGGAACGCTGTTTATTTATAAAAAAATATAATTTAAAAAAACGATGAAATGGCCGCGTGATGTCATACGCGGCAGTGGGCCAATCACGGGCGCACACGTGCAGACGCCTCAGCGCGTTTCTGAGCTGCAGCGAGCGTCGCATGAGCTGGCGCGTTCAGCGCGTTCAGTGTGTTCGGCACGCTCGGCCCGTCCCCCGAGGACGAGGAGCGCTCTCCGTTTGACACCTGAACTCTTCCACACCGCAGCTGACTCCTGACCCGGCGCTGCAGAACAGCTGCTGGGGGGGGGGGGGGGGGGGGGGCTCACTTTAGACAGGGCTCTGTCTGTCTCTATCATTCTCACACATCCACTTTCTCCAGTTCCCTCGCCCTCTCACTCACACTCACATACTCACACTCACGCACTCACTCACATACTCACACACTCATATACACTCTCTCACTCAAATACTCACACTCACTCACTCATATACTCACACTCACGCATTCACATACTCACACACTCATATACCCACTCACTCACTCACCGTACCTTTCACCAATGCACTCACTCGCCCAACCACTCACTCTCTCTCTTTCTCCCTCTCCTCTCACTCTCTCGCTCTCAAATAGGCTCTATTAATATGGCAAGTACACACTTGTGCTGGTAAAGTGCACTCTTAAATAAACAACAAATGGAGTGCAAAACACAGGCAGAGGAGGAACAGAAGAATTACAGAGGAATTATTTATTTGATTTCTTTTTATTTGCATGACTTGTTTCCTTCAAGCGGTGCAAAGGGCAATCGCTCGCTCGCTCGCTCTCTCTCTCTTTCTCTCTCCCTCTTTCTCTCTCTATGTAAAGCTGCATGTTAGCAGACTGTCGCTTCTGTTCAGCTTTTTGTTTTCCAGAACAATGGCTAAAGCCATGCGCATGCAGTTGATTTAAAAAAAAAATTATAATAATCATAAATAAAAAGATGAATAGCAAGCTCTTTAGCACACTACATTGCCGCACTTGCAGAAAAACAAAACGCACAGCCCTGCTCGATAATGCCTCCTCAGTCCCTGGTATAAAAATGTCACACCCCCCCCCCCCCCCCAGTCACTGAGCGTCTCTCTGCAATGAGGACTGCAGCACATACAAGCGGTTAGCTTAGCTGTTTACCTCCAGCACTTCAGTCCCTGTGCAATGACTGCAGCACATTTAAGCCGTTAGCATAGCTGTTTAACAGCAGTGCTTCGGTCCTTTTGCGATGACTAGGGCACCTTTAAGATGTTAGCTTAGCTGTTTAGCGCCAGCGCTTCAGTCCCTATGCAATAGCTGCCGCACATTTAAGCCGTTAGCTTAGCTGCTTAACATCAGTGCTTCGGTCCCTGTGCAATGGCAGAAGCACATTTAAGCTGTTAGCTTAGATGTTTAGCACCAGTGCTTCAGACCCTGTTTAATATTTCATAACAATGACCACATCACCCAAGCTCCCCTTGTGTGGAGAGGTTTGGTGGAGAGGGTTTTTTTGTCTAAACAATTTAATAACAACAATAAAATCTTATGAAGAAACAAACTTGAACAAATGATCGTGCTGAAGAAAGGCTTTGTTGTAAATACTGGTCCAAGGAGAGGTTTCTTCTAAAAATCTCAGTGATCTACAGGAGTTCTCACTGACGTCCAGCGGGTGAGAATATTTCATATAGAGTGTGTGACCCATGTCTAGTGAACACTACACTGCGTGTTACAATAAAGTGCAGAGGTCAATGACCACTGCAGAGGGCAGAGGGCAGAGGTCACAGGTCATTAGGAGGGGAAGGGCCGGGAGTGATGTCATCGGAATTTGCCAGGAATTTGGTTTGTGGAGGGAGCGGTCTTCAGGAGGCTCTCAGCATGCAGACTAGAGCCCGCCCACCGGCCTGCTCGTTCAGGCGCGGATTCCCACAAGTCCACCAGGCGGCTGAGACAACAGAATGTCAGAAATTTCCCATAATACAAGGCCTGGAGAAACTCGCTCTCTGGAGGAAGCCTGTGATTTTGTTAAGAGGTCTTCAGATGCCTCGGTAGGTTCCTACAGTGCAGCTATGACAAATTCGTTGTTAAACATGTTATAAGAAATGTATCCACTAAATCAGGGGTGTCAAACTCATTTTTACCGAGGGCCACATCAGCATAATGGTTGCCCTCAAAGGGCCAGATGTAACTGTAAGACAGTATAAATGTAACTAAATGTCACCAAATATAATGTAAAATAAATGTAACTACTCCGTAATATATTGTTAAATAACTTTCTGTATTTATTACTTAAAGTTACAAATATTACATATGCATTTGCATAGATGTAAAAAAAAGTGTTTGCTTGTTGCTCTGTTACTATAACATAAATCCAATGATCAAACTATTCACAGAAAAATATTAAAACACAAGTTAAGACATTAACTTTCTTCAAAAAATTTTTGTCACAGTCGAGAGGGTCAGAATAACGTACAACCAACTATAGTGAGCTGCTAAGAACATGTGTGACAGATGTAGCATTTTACAAAAACAAATGGCTGCACACAGCCTTGCAGGAGTAAACATTTGTCTGCATAAACCTGTAAACAACAAATACATTACTACACAAAAAGCAGTATATGTAATAAACTCAAAATAATAAAATAGGGTTGTCTCAGTTCACAACTAGGAGTTGAAAATGATGAGGATATGCTCCCTGTCCTTGAACACACCAAGTGGATCCCCTCCACCATCCTCATCCATTGATCATGTTCTGAAAACAACAAACACAAAACAAAATGCAAGAACAATCACTAAATTGCACTCAGTTTAACTATTCTTATTTTTGGTTGAAATACATTTTATCATATTTTAATTAGGTTTTTAAAAATACTTACCAATGTGTTTTCTGGCCAGATGTCTGACACCGTTTTCCTTTGGCCAGTGTGTCAATGTCTGGTTTTAGCTCTTGTGCTGTGGCAATCCGTAAAACAGCGTGGAGGTTGTCATCAGTGATGCGTGATCTGTGCTTGGTTTTGTTCAGATTCATTATTGAAAACATCTGTTCGCACAGATAGGTGCTCCCAAACATAGACAGAACACGGGCAGCATGAAGTCGAAGCTGTGGCATCACACCAGGGGGCAGTAGACGGTAAAAGTCCTCAATTGCAGCATCCTGGAACTTTGCTCTCAGGCCACTGTCGCTTTGAAGCTCGATTAACTCCAGCTGAAGGTGATGGGGTGCACTGCTGACGTCGGTGGTGAAAGGACTGGCAAAGATGGCAAAGCCCGAGTGCTGTGCTTTGAAGTCAGAGAAGCGCCGATCAAACTCATTCATTAACCGGCTCAGTTTGGTAGCCAACCGGGCACATGAAAAAGCATCGGGAACTGAGGCTGAGATGCTCTGACAAACAGAAAAGTGGGCAAGATTGTCCTGTTCCACTTGCCACTTCCATAGGTCAAGTTTACGCTGGAAACATGTGATCATGTCGGACATCTGCGTGATGACTTGTTTGCGTCCCTGCAGCTTCTGATTCAGTTGGGCGAGATGCTCAGTTATGTCACATAACATAGCAAAATCACACAGCCAGTTTGGATCTGACAGTTCGGACAAGGGTTTTCCTTTACTCTGCATGAAAAGAGCAATATCTTCCCTAAGCTCAAAAAATCGTTTGAGGATTTTGCTCCTACTCAGCCACCTCACTTCTGTATGGTACGGCACGTCTCCGTACTCCGAGCCCATCTCCTGCAAGAACAGCTGGAACTGGCGGTGATTCAGGCCACGCGCCCGAATGAAGTTCACTGTTTTCATGACCGTGGTCATTATATCATCCATCCCCAGCACCTTTCCACACAAAGCTTCTTGATGGATAATGCAATGATACGTTATCAGAGGCGTGTGACAGTTACTTTTTTGCATTTTCTCCTTCATTAGTCCAACCAAGCCCGCTTTTCCTCCACACATTGCAGGCGCACCATCTGTAGTTAATCCCACCAACTTTTCCCAGGGCAATCCAGTTTTACTTACGGACTTCTCCACCGCATCATAAATGTCCCGTCCCGTTGTGGTCCCATGCATGGCAGCTACATCCAAGAGCTCCTCGGTGACAGAGAGGTCCGACTTCACGCCTCTAATAAAAATGGATAGCTGTGCCATATCCGTGTTGTCTGTACTTTCATCAACCGCTAATGAAAAAGCGGTGTAACTGCGTGACTCTTCGGCCAGCTGTGTTGACAGGTTTGCTGCTAGCTCCTTGACTCGGTCCGCAATGGTGTTTCTTGACAAACTGACATTTTTAAAAGTCTGTATCTGGTCGGGGCACACCTGCTCACACACCTTCAGCATGCACTGCTTCAAAAACGCACCCTCTGAAAAAGACTTTGAAGCGCGGGCGATTTCTTCAGCCACCATAAAGCTAGCTTTCACTGCTGCATCGTTTTTGGTTGTGGCTTTGGTGAACAAATTCTGCTGCGATCGCAGTTTGCCTTTTAGTTCTTTGACAATTTGTTGTTTTTCATGAAGGCTAACTTTGGCATACTTGGCTCCGTGTTTGGTGTCAAAGTGTCGACGTAGATTGTACTCTTTGACGACCGACACCGCCTCATAACACAAAAGACATACCGGTTTTTCTCCTTGAAGCACAAACATGTATTCGCCTTCCCATCTTTCTTGAAACTGCCTTCCATCTGCATCAATCTTTCTCTTCCTGGACATTTCGGGGTCAATTGCGGATATTCTCAATTTCACTTGTAGCATTAATTGAACACCTGCGATCTAGTGGCGGGATGCCGTCACTTCGCGGGTAACAATCACCATGCATTGTGGGAAATGTAGTTTATGGTCAATGCACGCTTTAAAGCAGCATAGACCTATTTTAAGACAGATTTTAAAACCAATTAAGCACTCGCGGGCCACATAAAATGCCGTGGCGGGCCACATCTGGCCCGCGGGCCTTGAGTTTGACACATGTGCACTAAATGCAGCCAAACAGGAAAATGGAAAAAAGATGCTGCTTTAGCAGGCAGTCACCAGGCATCTCACTGACCAGCAGGGGTCGCTAGAGAGTGATGAAACACAGTCCCCTAACAACCCTCTCATCCCCATGGTGACATAAACGACACCTGTGCGGGTTTCCAACCACAGTCAGCACCGGCACAGTCCACGACCGATCTGGGAGCGTACCTCAACCGGAGGAACCATCCAGCCACCCCTCCGTTACCACGGTGAAGGATGCGTCCAAACGGACAGCAGGGAGTCAGGACTCAAGACCCAAGGAAACAGAACCGAGGGCATCTGTGGCAGAACCTCAGGGTGGTGCACCAGTCCAGCAGCACCGCCCCATTCTCCTGAGCCCCCCCCCGCCCGTCACGCTCCGACTACATGCAGACAACGAGCCTAATTTATACTTCGCCCCAAGACAAGTTCAACAAGTGCTGCTCGAAAAAAAATATAGGCTATATATTTTCAACTGAAAAATGCGTCGCACAACACTTTCTCAGTGTCACGCACCTCTGGAATTCTGATATGTCACAGACACCGTCAAACGTTGTCGTGTGGTGCGATTGCACCGTAGAAAACTACAATGCAAAAGGGTCAGGGGTCAGATGTCTCGTTACCATAGAGACAAAAAAAGAACCCTCCATGCAGGCTTCCGAAGAAAAAGAATGGAGGATGCTGGGGCTTTTATTAGCTCAGTGTCAGCTAAACGCCGAACTCTCCGACTCATGCTCCTCTCGCCAGGGAACCATACATCAGGACGCGCGGGTCTCCCCCGGCAACAACCCGAGTAAGCGGGGTAAGCGTCTCACCCCCCCCCCCCCCCCCCCCGTTTTTATTGCCCGGGATAAGACGGTCTCTCTCTCCTCCCGCCCGCGCTCATTAGAACATCCAGAGCCCCTCCCGGGGGGAATTACCCCAGCTTTAAAGCCCAAAGCTGCGGTGGTGGTGGTGACTCATGCGTTTTTCCGGGGCGAACGTTTCGGGAAAGCACGCGGACGATCGACTCCTCATAAATAAAACATGGGCGCTTCATCCATCTCTCTCGCCCTCCCTATCCCCAACCCCCCCACCGCCGCCCCTGCCTCGACCCCTAGCTTGCTCATTTCACATAACCCTTTGCTACAGTCACAGAGGATGACCGCCCTGTGTGGCTGTAACCCCCCCCCCCCAATTGACCCTCATCACCATGGGAACTTCCCCCGTTGCCCCAGCCAGAGAATCATTTCCGAATACAGACTCAGACTCAGTTCCATTGAGGAATCTGTGAGATCTATCCCACAGGTTTGCCTTCTTACTGAGATTACTGTCAATAATAACACAGCCAAAACATATGAACCCAGAACCAGACTGTACCAAGATATTCTTTCAGCACACACACACACACACACACAGCCACACACACACAGACACAAACACACATGATTAATGAGGAGAACACTGTGTTTTCAAGACCAGGGCCAGGTGCAGATAGGGGTGGGGTGGGGGGGGGGGGGGGCAAGGAAAGTTAAATTCAGTCAAGGGTACAAAAGAGCACTAGCTGATCTCAGTGCCTTCCACAGGAGATAATGGAAAACAACACCCCCCCAGAGGAATAAGGGCTCTAAAGGCCGAACGCAGGCAGAGAGATAAGGGTGTGAGGAATCGGGCGGGGCCCACCCCTGTGCCCTCAGTCAGGCCTCCTGCGCATGCAGGGCGCAGGTTTTCCGCTTCATCGACTCTTTGTTATTGCAAGAATGGGCTGCGGGGCCCCGATCGCTTGCCAAGTGCATTCCGCAGATTCCTCAACGGCGAGGCAACCTGTACTGCGCCGCGCCCTTCCCCCCGACGCAACGCCAACCTGCGCCGCGCCCTTCCCCCCGACGCAACGCCAACCTGCGCCGCACCCTTCCCCCCCGACGCAACGCCAACCTGAAGCCAACCTTCGGTCTCAGTCAACCGAAACGCGTACGTGTACTCGCCCCCGTCCCGAACCCAACGCCAAAAAACCCAAACTCTCCGTTCTGAACTCAGAAACAGTTTCCAGTTTCCCCCGCGGGTATTAATAGCAGAGGTGCTGCGCCTCAGCCGAATTCGCGAGCACCTCCGCAAAACAGGGCAGGATCAATAAAGCCTTGAAAGCTTATGCCTCACCTATTGGTTCAAACCCCAGGTGGGGGTGTGGCCACAGTACCCATGCGGAAGGTAGGTAACGTGAAACGCTTCAGTGAAAATACAAAGTGGTAGTTTTTGCTAAGCAAATAAACAACGTGATGTTGGCCAAATGTAATGGAGAAGAGCGCATAGCTTCATTCCATTCTACCTGACTGGAGACACCAGCTTCCTCTTCCTCCAGGGTTCTGGCAACCCTCCTCTTAGAAGGCAGAGAGAACTTCAGCACGGTAACCGTGCCAACTCCTCAAAAACCCGCCAGCTCTACAGATGTGCATTCTTCTGGGCTTTGGGGGGGGGGGGGGACCAACCAGAGAAGCCAAAAGCAGACCAGGCAAAGTTGCCATGTTTTTTATACGAAATCACAAAACTTGCACCTCTTCCACTCCTTTTGAGAGCACAGCGCACGGTCCAACAACTCAGCCGCTCAAGGAGCCGGCTAACGAGCTAACTGGCTAACGGGCTAACATTCGACGCTCTACCCGACGTTCAGCAGGCTTACCGTCCAGCAGCATCGGCGTCCGGGGCCAGTGAATGCGGACCATCAGCGAGCCCCCGCGTGCCCGTTCGCTCGCACGAGCACTGCGCACAATCTCCGATTCCACCCCGGGCAGCGAGCGGATGAGCAGATCTAATTAAGGGCCGTTCGTGCTCCGTAACCGGGCCTGGGATCCCGCGCTCTATTTAAACCCAGCCCATGAATCACGTCCCACTGCGGCCACAAAGGCCTTGTTTATATCTGTTTGGGGGACGCGGGTTTTTTTAATTAAAAAAAAAAAAAACCTCATTTGAAGAGCAGGGATATTATATTTAGCCCGGAGTCTCCCCTCCCCCCGACCCCCCCTCCCTCGCCTTCCAGAAGGGAATCTGCAGCCGTGGTTACCGCTCGTTATGTGACAAACGTCCGTAACGGTCATCGTCGAGCGGAGGGCGGGGCTGCTGGCTCGGGGGCGACTGCCCGGCCAGACCGGGGTCACACGCATCGTTTCAAACATGTTAACCCTTTGGACCCCAGCAACAATTTCCTGTAGGTTCACTGGTGGATTTTTCTTCACATTCTCAGACCACTGTGAACAATGCCAGTCAATGACATCAACATGGCTGCACTTCCTTTCACGAGGCCACTGTGAAGGAAAGTACCTCTATGTCCTGATATCATTCTTAACCTTCACATAAAATGCCCAAGTGCGCACCAGCATCTAACCAAAGACTTAAGTATAGTAATAACAGTAAAATAACAGAAACAAGAGTAGAAGTCAGTAACACCGCTGTTTAATAAGCAGGCTAAATCATTTGGGGGAAGGCCACGTAAACATTACAAATTGTAAGGGCCAGGCAGGCAGACATCTTCACAGAACATCAAATCCATCATTAGCATCACTGACTGAGGCCGACGTTGTTGACAGATTCTACTTCCTGTAACGACCTCCCGTCCTGCCCTCTGGCTCCAGGCAATCGGCATATCCGATACCGCCAGGAGATTCCACGCCTGCCGATTCGCCGGTTCGTTTCTCGTGGAGAACTCTCGTTACTCGTTCCCAGCCCCTCGACGTCTCCGTCGAGAGGAAATTTTGTCTCCTCCCCCCCCTCCCCCTCTGCCTTTTTGACCTCCCTCGGTTCCTCAAAGCGCTGCTCGGCCTGGACTGGGGTTGCCCTCTGGCGAGCACACGGCCTACATCACAAACCGCTTTCATCACAGCTCCACGTTCATCACAAACGCTGTCATCACAGCCGTGCCTACATCACTAGCATGGAAATTCATCACAAATAACCTACATTTTCATCACAGCCAAGCGTACAACAAAACTACGTTTTCGTCACAACTTACGCCTGTGCCAAGTCACAGTTTCCTCATTACAGCTACAATCTCACCATCACTACGTATTCATCATAACTAGGCCCACATTACGGCTACATTTTTATCATATCAATGATGACAGAAGGACTATGCTAACATCACAAATATGCTTTCATAACAGCTATACCTCTATCACAATTGTGCTTACAAGAACACTTGTGTAACAACTAGGCTATCACTTCATCTGTGATTCAACCCCTACTGCCCTCAGAAGACCTTTGGTTAGGCAACCGTTTATAATGGATTTCATTCTGATTTTACAAGAAAATCATTTAAATGCCCTTAAAATCAAGACCAGAAATGGACAACGGTAAACGACTGACAAAGAATTATAGCCCATGCCCATATTTATCCTGTTATAAATTTGTTTTTTTTATCTCAGCAAAATTTCCAACACCACTGCATAAAGTAGCACAAACAGGTCGTAAATATAACTTCAGCAGTGTTACGTTTTTACAAGCCGTTAGGGAAAAATTATTAACCGCCCTCCTGCATGGTTGTTGACTTAAAACGAGGGCCTTTATTAAATTACCGCTCATGGAAGCAGTAAATCCACAGATTTTGTATTTAAAAGGCCCACGGTAGAGGGCCTGCAGGTCAAAGGTCACGCTGTCCTGATGAAATGACTGGGGAATGAATAACCCGCCAGGTCCGTATCTTTCACAGGCCTGTATTATTACCATCGCGTTAAGCCGACCGTGTCGAAATGTGACGGATGCTCTTGACATTTATTTCAAACGGCCCTCCGAGCGGGCGACCTCTTTCTCCGACCGCCACCGTGACTCCGACGAAGCTGCCCGGCCATCAAAAGGAGCGGGTCGAAGGGGACATGGCAGGCGTGGCGCGTCTGAAGGTTACCCAGCAACCCCTGTCCCGACTGACGACCCAGACGGCGAGAGAGGGAGAATCGTTCACGCCCCCTGACACAGAGGCGAACCCGTGCCAATTCGGCAACGCCTGTCTCCTTTAGTCTCGGAAACCCAGACGGTCAGATCTGGAGAGATCTCAGCACATGCTGACATTACTGTCTGAGAAGAGTGCCCCCTGGAGGAGGAACGAGGACGTGCAGCCGAGTCAGAGGTTCTGCTCAGATTTTCAGAGTGCAGTTCAGGGAAATGTGAGACACGTCAAACCACCTCTCACAGACTCTTTCCCCAACCCTTACACCCTCACCCAGAGTTCCTGAATCCTTTCAGAGGACTACCGAGCCACACGCGGCTGGACTCAAAGGTTGCGGGTTCGATTCCAGGCGCTGTTCTCGTACCCTTGAAAAAAGGTGCTATAACCTGAATCGCTTCAGTAACTGTCCATTATAAATGGATCATTTGCAAAATGGATGCTGCTGAAGTCACTTCAATGGATAAAAGTGTCTGCCAAGCAAAAAAAAACCCGCGAATAAAGGTCAAAGGGCTCTGTGCTGACATCATCAACCAATGACTAACTTCTCAAACTAAATTACAATACAACCATGACATAATTCACGAGGAAAGAAGCGGGGGGTTGCGAGGGGGAGCTAAGTTGTTGTTCTTGTGTTGTCGAGAGTAAGGACGATGCTTCCTGTTACCGCGTGGCGCATAAACACCGCTCGCGGACAGCGAACGCACGGTACGCCATTTCCTTTTCCAGCAGACGGAGCCTTCGAGAACAACAGCCCTCATCCTGCCGGGCCTCTCTCCTTCCCCCTCCTGCTCTGGGAATCTCCAGCACAGACTCCACAGAGACACGCAAGATACTCAACTCCGTTTCATTAGCGCTGAATATCACTGAATATAATAACGCTGAATCGTTATTTCTCCCTGCTGTTCACGCTCGCGCCCATCAAAGATGACGCAAGTTCTGGAAACTCAATTAAGGGGGTGTGGCTAACCGCGGACGCCGCGGACGACGCAGTGGAAGCAGGCCACCGTGACAGGGACACGGGAAACTCCCGCCACCAACCCAGAACCCCTTCCAGTTAACGAGCCAAGAGGCCTGAAGGGGAGCAGAGGGGAGTTGAATATCTGGCCAGCGCGAAGGATCTGCGCCGGCAGCGGCTGTGATGTCATCGGGCCGCTTGTTTACGGCGGCTTCCTGTGGCATCCACCTCCGCCGGCGCTGCTAATCAGCTCGGCGAAGAAAGAATTTCCTCTCCGATTCGGGAGTTAGACGCGCCGAGGGAAAAGGGGAAATGACATCACCCCCCCCCCCCCTCCCCCCCCAGTGCACTCTGGCACAGAAAACCAGCTGCCAAAAACAATGCGTCTTTTTTTGGGACAATGCCATGATTTAAATGCCACTCCAAAGGCCAGCAGCCCCTCCCTTTACTGTAAAGTGTAAAACTCTCACATTCAGCCTGAGCTACCAGAAACGCTTCATCACATCTTAAGGCAATAAAAAAAATAATAAAAATCCACAGTCTCAAGCTTTCTGTCCTCAACGCACAGCATCCAAGATTAAAATGAGAACCTGTGACGTAATGCTGCCCACGCTTTTAAAATGCCACACAATCAGTTTTTAATAATTACAGCAAGGTGAGGAACAAAAGAAACCGACCAAGAAAACCGGACGTTTCCGGTCCTGGTCACATCGTTGATGATGTTAAATGAGGCCACAGCACAGCCTCTGCCACAATCACCCAATCCACAAACCTTCCCCAGCGGTCTCGCGATCCCGCCGAGCTCGAAGAACGGCCCGGTTGCTAGGGCTGCCTCCAGCCCTGGCAACCACGTTCGCTGGCGTCACGTGGCTCTTGTGAAAGCGAGTCATGCAGCGCCACGCGCGCAGGGGCCCGCTTCTCCCGCGCACCAGACTCCGCCTCCAGCGCACCAGACTCCGCCTCCAGCGCACCAGACTCCACCCCATCACACCAGACTCCGCCCCCGGCGCACCAGACTCCGCCTCCAGCGCACCAGACTCCGCCCCCAGCACACGAGACTCCGCCTCCCACGCACCAGACCCCACCTCCAGCACACCAGACTCCGCCTCCAGCTCACCAGACTCCGCCTACAGCACACAGACGCCGCCTCCAGCGCACCAGACTCCGCCCCCAGCGCACCAGACTCTGAGGGTTAATTTTCCGTCTGCGTTGTTACCGCCATAGCGGTAGCCTACCGTGTCTCCGAAGCACTTTAAAACAGAAACTACCTACGAAAGCGGCGCAGCGGAATTAGCGGTTGCGCCGCCGGGGGGAGCTTGTCGAAGCTAACGATTTAACGGGGAGAGGGACGACTGATTTCCGAACTTTTTCAGTGAGACTCTGCATCACGTCCACTCGGTACATTCTGTACAGCATGTTGCATTACAAAGCAGTATATCTGTAACGCAAAAAAACAGCCCCACACATAAATAAGGGTGATAAAACTGATTAAACCCTGGATACTGCGTCTCCATCGTTTTATTTGAAATCAATCAAGGATGAGGCTGATGTGTGTGGGTCTGGAGACTCCAGCAGCGTTCAACAGGGTCTCATTTGGAGTTCAGGGGACGGGTGTTGAACGAGAGGCTAAATGGGTACTCTCTCGAGACTGCCCAGCATGAATCTGAACATATAGGCTATTTGTAATGATGTCACTTCTACATATTGGAAGGAGTTGAAGAGTGGTAAGTGCAGGCTTGTCAGCTAATGGTAGCTTCTAGCAGTGACAACAAAACTCATGAAGAATTAGGCTAGTCTTCCTTCAGGAACGGACAGAAATTGACACATGGCTGGAGACACCCATTCTGTTTCAACAGCAGAACAATCTTATTGGCCAATGTCAGCTTCTGAAAGTGAAAACAAAACTCAGGAGGGATTAGTAGACTGTCAGTTGAGTTGAGGGAGTCTGTTGAGGGAGAAAGTGACTCCTGACTACAAACACCAGCAGAAAAAAAACTCCCAGCTGCTTTACTTTTTAATAGATCACTGTTAAATATAACCATTATATATATATTTTTAAATCCACATATTTACAATGCACTGCATTATATTCCATTTATATGAGGGTAGAAGCTGAGCTAACTGTTCGCTGCCAAGTTAACTGATGGCTGCGAGTTTGTTGGCCAACAAACCAACTTTGAAGGGATGATTGCCAACAGCTGGTGAAAAGTTGCTGTTCGACAGTGTAAAGGTAGCAGCGGCAGTGGGGGGGAAAAAAGTACAAACACTGTTTTCTGTGTTATTTAAAAACACACCTGTGTTAGCGCTGCGTTGACAGCTGAACACGCTGTGTGTCAGAGTGACCTGCCGTGAGGTGAGCGGTGACCTCTGCTCTCTGAAGGAGCACAGAAACAGACTTCAGACGCCACCATCAATCAGCAGGAACACCCTGTTATTATTCCTCAAAACCGCGCTGTCCCTGACACCCATTAGCCAGAAGCTAACAGAAATCACATGGAGAAGCCATAGTGGAGAACCAGGGTTGTCAGTGCTGCTGTGTCATAGGTGAGAGGTCCACCTTAGATTTTTCAACTCCTGCACAACTTCAACACACCGTGCTCCCGGTTTAGGACCCGCAGGCAATTCCACACGCACCCAGATCAGTTTCAGAGAGTACCACAAAATAAGATTAACTCACGACACAAGACATAGGCTAATGAACATGCTATAATTTTCAAAAACGTTTGGATGGTTTTCTTTCCCTTCTTTTGAGAGAGCGAGGGAGAGAGTTTGAGAGAGGGCGAGAGAGAGAGAGAGGGAGAGAGTTTAAGAGAGAGGGAGAGAGAAAGAGAGAGAGAGGGAGACAGTTTGAGAGAGAGAGAGAATAAAGGCACAACCAGGTTATTTCTGTGCTGTTAGACCAGATGTTCCAGACAGGCCCCTCTCTCTCTCTCTCTCTCTCTCTCTCTCTCTCTCGGCCTTTGGGAGAGGGGCAGCAGGCCCCAGCCGTTATAAATAAAGGCCGACAGAACGACGCGAGGGGACCCGCGAACTCCGCCGGACCGCGGGGGGCTGCCGCACGAGCAGATTTACGGCTGGGGGGGGGGGGGGGTCCGGGAGCGCTGGACGGAAGGACGGCAGGTGTCTCACTCCCCCCTCAAAAAGGAGAGAGAGGCCCTAACTCAGCAAAATCTGAACCCACCCACCCACACCGCCTCCTGGCCCCTCCCCCCAAGAAATGCCAAACTCTACACATGACGCCAATGTCCCCGCAAGGAGGCGATAACGTTCCCACGCATTACACACGCACCCCCGCCTGTTTAAGGATCGATCAACAGGTCAAATATTGGGCTGCACTGGTACCAATACGGTTTCTATCCGTTTCAATTTTCAGCGATCTCTTTTCCTCTCAGTCAAAAGACTTACAGGCTACTGGACAGAGATGTCACTTCAGCTCCTTTTCTGGATGGTGATGCAACTACAGCTTGTTTACACTGAGGTGACTACAGCCCAATTTTCGGATGGTGACGTAAGTACAGCCCGATATTCCGACAGTGATGTCACTGCCACACTGAAGAGACACAGAAAAGGGGGGGTTACTCCCTGCTCCGAAGGTTCAGCCAATCACTGACACCCGATTGGCCGGGTTTCCCTGAACGAAAAAAAATAAATAAAAGAGAGACTCGACTCGGCTCAACTTAACTGAACTCCGCCACGACGACGGCTCCAAGGCCGCCGCCGTGACCTTCCCCTCTCTCGTCCGCTACGTTGCCGCAGCAACTGCCGCGGTCTTCGATAGAGACGCGCGAGACGGCGCCCTGGCGCGGGACGGGGGGGGGGGGGGGGGGCGCAGCAGCCGGTGCCGAGCGACGCGACATTCAAACCGGCTTCTCCGGTTCCGATGCGCCGAGGCCTGGCAGAGGCGCGCATTCCAAAAATGCATCTAAGAACGGCCCCGGGTTCGAAGTGTGCGAACGTGGCTACGCTGCACAGGAGCAAAAGGAGAAAAGGAAAGATATAATACACCAAGCAGCTGGGTGGGGAGGAACGCTTTCTGTCGACGAGCGTCGTTTTTGCTAACTTCACTGCCGTTCAAAACCGATTTCCGTTTTTCTATCCGATTTGGAGATTTGATGCCTTTACTATTCATGAAAAGCATGCATCCAAGTCAGATTAAAGACAATCCGTAATATGATAATACCAAATGAATAGCCAACAAATGCACAAAGCCATTTCCCATTATCTTCCAGACTAATGACATTTCAGGAAGAATTTCCCTGTGGCCACTCTTTAAGAGTTTTCTGGGAAGCCAGAACACCCGAGCCTTGAGCTTTTGGGCTGGGTCCACAAAACCAGAGAGAGACCTCTGTGCAGGGGATTGTGGGTAGCCCAGTTGCTTATCAGTCACTTCCTCTTTCGTCCTAAAGATGGGGGGGTCCTCCGCAGCGCCTCTCTTCTCTCTCTCCCTCCATCATCCTTCCTTCCCTGGGGTCAGCTTAGCTCAGGATGAGCCTCCGAGCAGATAAACGCAGCGAAAGCATGAAAGCGGGAGAGAGAAAATGTGTGTGTGTGTGTGCATGTCTGTGTGCGCGTGCGTGTGTGTCTGTGCGTGTGCGTGTGCGCATGTCTGTGTGCGCGTGCGTGTGTGTCTGTGTGTGCGTGCGTCAGTGCGTGTGTGTCTGTGTGTGCGTGCGTCAGTGCGTGTGTGTGCGTGCGCGCGTGCGTCAGGAAGTGTGTGTGCGTGTAAGAGGCAGAGAGAGGGAGGAGAGAGAAGGAAAGATAGAGAGAGCAAGAGAGATGGACTACTTGATGTTATGCAATGCTTTGGCAATGCACTTAAATATGTCAGGCCAATGACACATTTTGAATTGAGCTCAAGTGAACTGAAAGTGTTTTTGAGAGAGAGCGAGAGAGAGAGAGAGAGAGAGAGAGCGAGAGAGAGAGAGAGCGAGAGATTGAAGGAGGGGGGCTAAAATAAGCACAGGGGGCGGGGCTTGGTAACCAGGGCCAGTAAAGCCTCCCGGAATATCGTCAATGTGTGGGAGGTGGACCCCGCCACCCCCCACCCAGGGATTCCCATACTTTCTCAGCTCACGGCCTACTTACTGTATGAACACACCTCCCCTGTGACTCCCTCCCCTAGTTAAAATGCAACCTAACCTGTTGAAACGCACAGCCAGTCAAAAACAGCTGCGTGGAGGCCATGCTGCAACTAGTGCAAAGCCGTGGCACCAGAGCAGCATTCCATGTGAATGGAAAGAGCCTTACACATGGTCATTTTCATACCCACAATGCACCCTGCAGTGTCCACGACACACCCGGCTTCTGTACCAGTGTCACAGAAGAGCGCCCCCGTTTCTCTACGTTCCATTCAGAGGATATTACGCATAAGTTACCGCGTTACCGTGGACACACGCGCGTTACCGTGGACACACGCGCGTTACCGTGGACACACGCGCGTTACCGTGGCCGCGCAGCTGTCGCCGCTTGCCTCGCACTGTCATAACAAAAGCCCAGAGGACTATTGTGCTAAGCCTGTAAGGTATTAGTCACTGCACATCGCTGACTATTGTCACTCGTCTCTTCATCAATCTTCAGGCTTTCGTGCGTTAGTCATCGCCATGGCTTTGTGTTGCCATTAGTAACGGATGCTGGCGGAGGAGGGAACTGCACTGCAGCCGCTTAAGTGAGCGACTGGTACAATATCGCCAACGTCCAGGCTCTGCTCTGCTCTGATGCGCAGTCACCCTGAACCCTGCACAGAGACGGACCTGACTGCACAGAGACTGACCTGATTGCACAGAGACGGACCTGACTGCACAGAGACGGACCTGACTGCACAGAGACTGACCTGACTGCACAGACGGACCTGACTGCACAGAGACGGACCTGACTGCACAGACGGACCTGACTGCACAGAGACGGACCTGACTGCAGAGAGACTGACCTAACTGCAGAGAGACACACCTGATGGCTAAAGCCATTCCCTTTACCCAAATTAGGTTGCTTTGCAGCCTTTTCATAGTCCCTGATAATCAGCGATAAAGACACCAGCGGTTCTGTTTCTTCAGCCGACAAACCACAAACCGCTCTGCATTCTGGGTAACAACACGGCATTCACAGACAATATCCCGGGACGTTGCCGAAAACACAAACCCGTCACATCCCATCAAACAGATTTTTATTTTTCCCCTCGTTGGCCTGGACCGTGTCGGCTGCAGCGAACCGGACCTCGCGGGGATTTCGCGCCGGGGATTCTGGGACGGGTTTCCCGCGGTCGTGACGAGCTGCCCCTCTCTCTGTCTCTCGTGCACGCCGGCCGCAGCCCTCAGGACCGGCGCAGACCTGCGCTCGTTTCCGAACGCTCCGAGAGTCACTCCCGCCAACGGCGGATGGCCAGCGCTGAGCTCGTCAGAGACCGCGCACCGCCGTCTGTCCCCAGAGGGCTCAGATCTGGAGAAACTCACGCAGAGGAGCCGATAGATGAAGCGTCTGAGAACATAGCCACCGGCACGCACACACACACACACACACACACTCTCAGTCTCACACTCACACAGTCGCACTCACACACTCCTCGCACGCACACTCACATGCACACTCACACGCACACTCAGACTCAGACTCTCATACCCGCAATCACACTCACAGACTCACACAGGCACCCACACCCACACTCAGACACAGAGTCAGACTCACAGACACACACACACACACACACACACACACACACACGCACACACACACGCACACACACACGCACACACACACACACACACAGACACACGCACTAGCACACTCAGACTCAGACTCTCATACCCGCAATCACACTCACAGACTCACACAGGCACCCACACCCACACTCAGACAGAGTCAGACTCACAGACACACAGACACACACACACTCACACACACACTCACGCACCGGCACGCACACGCACACCCACACAAAGGCGAGACTGTTGGGAAAAATCCATCACGCTCACATAAGTCTAGAGTGCTTAGTGGGATAAGGACAGAGAAAGGCTTATTCTCTTTGAATTATGGGAAGCGTGTACAATGATGTCAAAGTCAAGCCACCGCGATGTAAACAGCTAAAAAGGGGAAGTTGTGGAGAGGGAAAAAATGGTAATAATAAGCAGGCCACATTTCCTCACACCCATTTTTATCTCCTTCCCCGATTCGTCGTCACGTTCATACTCCTGCTCTAGATAACCCTGCTGGGCCGCATTCCTCAAAAGCCACATTTTAATAGAGAAGGCAAGGAGCACGGGTCCTCCAATCCACCAGCACCGATCCACACGCGCTTTCTCCTCCAATGAGACGCGAGGAATGCGTGCCACTGAACTTCGGCAGGTCAATGCAAACACGCAGAGCTCTGGGATAAGGACAGAGTTAAACCAATGTGCACATCACACGCTGTGCTCCATAGATGACGTTTGTGTTTGGGGGGGGAAAAATTAATTATTTTTTTGCAACTGAACGAAAAACCGCCGTTAGGTATCACATAGGAAGCTACGGTAATTTAAAGCAGGCATCGGCCTGCGAGAGCTCTGCTCCTTCAGGCGCCCCGTTTCATGTCCGTGAAATATGTATCACGCAGTGTACAAACGCCTAAGAGCAAAACAGAGTACAGTCAACACATCTCAGAGCAAAACAGAGGACTTTAAAAAAAAAAAACATCTGATAGCAAGCGTGTGGGAGGAATGTTTCTGGGGCCACACCAAGAAAGCTTCCGTAAACAAAACGGGGATCCCCAAAACTATTCAACCTCCTGATTTAAGTTTTCAGGGCATTAAGGGGCGGAGCTATGACCGAAATGTAACCAGGAAGAAGTGGCTGTTCCTGACTGTAAAAGCAACGGGGCATTGAGGGAGGGGCGGAGCTACAACTTGTGATAAAAGTGGGCGGAGCCACATCGCACTGCGGGGGGGGGGGGGGATTGTTCTGAGCATGAGCTGCTCCAGGCATTTCTCTCATAGAGGGGATGAGCGTAGAGCGAAAAGGAAAATTTTGAGTACAGAACGAAGGATCACACCTCTGGCTGAGTGGCTGAAACACGGAGGGTGTGAAAAAAAATCAGTATCTCGAGATTGATCAAAAAAAAAAATCACATGATGTGACACTTGATGTGCATGACTGAGCAAGAAACCTCGTCAACGCACGGCGCAGAATTGAACTTAAATTTCGGATGAGGTGTCCGGCGCACGGCCTCCTTCCCCCTCCGGCAGGACAGCCGAGCACCGCTACCCCCCCCCCCCCCCGCTGTTCATTTCCGCCATTTTCATCACGGCCATTTCAGGGTCTCTCCCACCTCCGCTGGCTCCTTTTCACCCTTTACAGTTCAGCCAAACAATAAGCCATTCTACCGGAGGTGAGCTAAAGCACTAATTATGACATCCACTGCATTGTACTCCCGTGAATAGACTGAATTACTACGCTACGCTGTTGTCTTTTGAGGGTCCTGGCAACCATTCAACCGAGTGTTTTTCTCCCCTGATGTTTATTTAACCTTTTGGTTTTTTTTTGTACATTGAAGCCACTGACTTAATGCTGGAGGTTTTCTTTTTGTTTGCATTTATGTTGAGCAGATACAGTAGCATGCTAGCCAATAATGGTTAGCATGCTACCGTCGACTTAGCCTACACACCAGCTATAAAATCAGGTGCACTTGTGTCATGTGAAGAGAAGCATTCGCTTTTAGCCGATCCGTGCAACTGTTAGATTATTTTTGTTTTGCGCTTACAGCAAATAAATAAATAAATAAATAAACACACATGCGAGAATATTTTGTAAGTGTGGTACGGAGTGGGCGTGAATGTGACTACAGAGACACAGCAACACAAGGCCCTCTCTCTCTCTCTCTCTTATCCTTTCATATTAGCTGGCAGATTCCTGTAACTCACACAAAAAAAGAAAGGCACTCACATTCACCCCTGACACGGGTGAAAAATTCCTTGAGATGACAGAAAAAACTGCTGTACAACACAGACCCGAGAGTCATTTACATTTATCTTATTCAGAGAGACAAACGCACCGCAGGCAGATCATTTACATGTACCATTTGCATACATTTCCATCCTAGGAGTACAGCACCCACAGCAACGCACACACATACACACAGACCTTCCTTTGTTTGTTTTTTTATAACCCAATCCAAAAGAGCTGGACATGCTCACCGAGGAAATGCAGATGAAGCACCTTGCTCAATGGCGCCCCACCTGAAAATCGAACCTGCAACCTTCAGGTTACAGGCCCAGTTCCCTAACCCGTACACTACGATGTTATCAGGCACACAGCGCTGCCTGAATCAAAAGAACGTTAAATGCATGTTTGAAAAATAAACTATCATTATTAACCCTTTGAAGAGTAGGTCATTTGGAATGTTATTTTCAAAATTCTAAGTCAGTGCTCTAGAACTCCACTCCACTCAATTTCCAGTAGTGATTGTTACATCAGCATTAGAATGTTCAGTTAAGAACATGTGTGATATCACACCCTAAAGGGTTAATATTTAGGCTAATATGGCTGCTTTGGCACGGGTACTTCCCACAGTGCTGCAGTCAGTCTTACTGTCGCTTTGGATAAAAGCATCTGCCAAATAAAATGTAATGTAAGCTGAATTCTCCCCCCCCTCCACACATCAGAGCAGCACTGCAGGGGCACCACAGACTGCATTCTCAGCTCCCCGAACCCCCCCGAGCGCGACTCAGCACGGGACCGTCACGGACGCGATCGCCCCGCCCCGCTTTCCTGTCATTAACCATCAATTATTCACCCAGCATCGCCGATATCGTTTACGTAGCCTACTCGTCAGATCCTGTCGTCCCAAGGCTTACAGGGCGCTCAAAGGTGCAGTGACAGATGTAAGACAAGCAAACGCAACTCAACCCAGCTTATAATGTACCAATCACAACAGACTTTCAATGGAATCACACAGCAGGATATTTCAAAGAATTAGCTCCATTTAAAAAAAATTAAATGCATATAGGCTACTGTTTAAGGCTCTCAGCCAGACGGAGGCCATTTCACCTGCTCTCTGGGATTGCAAAGACACCAAAGAACCAAAACAACAAGGACTCCAAAATGGCTGACAAAAACAAACAAATACATAGAGTATATGACAGCAATGCTTCACTTTTCTAAATACAGAAACTTCCCAGGGAACTTCTCTTGTCCTCATAGGATGTCGCCTCTTTGCTAAAAAAAAATTATTTTCACAAAAGCAACATTCTGTAAGTATGTTTATAAATACATTTACAGTAGAGGCTATAAATAAGAGAACGCGATCGGAGGCCCAACAGCGGCCTGCCGACTGTAATCCGCGATAAACGAGCGGCAAGCGAGGGGGCATCTGTGTGAGAACGCTCCGGATCCGCCATCGGGCCGCTGGAGGGCCGACGGGCAAAAACGACAGCGAGCCCGTTTCCGGATGTTTCCGCCCCCACTGGCCCGCTAAAGGCTCCAGCGTGGGCGGTGCGTCCGTGCACGCGACACGCTAACGCTCTGCTGTCCTGCGCTATTAGCATGCTATCGAGCTCGAGTTCTCAAACTGAGCCTGCTCTCGGCCATTTAAGCCCGAAGCCCGATGAGCTCAGCCAGACGCCTGAAGCCTGTAAAACAAACCCGCAGCGGCGTGACTGGCGTTCGCTCCGTGAACTTGCGCGTCGTCCTCGATTGCCAATACAGTTACGGTTCAAAAATGAGAATGTAAGCCCGATACATGATCGGCCGTCAGACATACAGGTCAGGCTCTAGTAGGCACCCGCTGGAGGGTCGTGAGACAGCGCCACCCACATCGAGCGCTGAGCGCGTGAGAAACGTTATATTCCTTTCATCGCTTTTTATTCCTCCCTCTCTCATCGGCCTCTCCAAACGCATCTTTATTTCTCTTACGCAGCTCAGTTTCTCCCCATTTCTCTCACTCTCTCCCTTTCACTCTATATTATTTCTCTCATGCTGTCACACTCTCGTTCCCCATTTCGCTCTCCTTCACCCCTCTCTCACTTGCTCACAATCATCGTTTTGACTTTCTCTTTCACTTTCGCTGTTTTGTTCTGTTCTTCCCAAGGAAATTATGTCTCACTCTCACTTGTTCTCTCTCTCTCTCACTTATTCTCTCTCTCTCTCTCTGTAATGCTCATTAAAGTGCACTCTGTATTGGTGATTCTGCAGCTCTGATGGCAGATAGCCTCTGAATCATTCATGACCACATCCGTGCCCCCACCCCCGGTTGCCCCCACCCCCTCCCCCTCCTCTTCCCTTGCCTGGCAGGACCCTTCAGACAGGTCCACTCTAAACAGGGCAAGGTCGGAGTGAAAAGGGCGGGAGGGGGTGGGCGATCGATGCCTAAACGCACATCTCCCGTTCTGTTGCCTGTCCCGAGGGGGGGAGGGCGGGGGGGGGTTGGGTGTTGGGGGCGTGACGTCAGAGCTCCAGGTGTGAAGAAAGAAAAAAAAAAACGAGTAAGTTGTCACCGCAAAGCTCCAGCGCAGCTCACAGCACCATACCTCAGCGGCAGCAGGAGCCCGCGACATAGCAGAACTCAGTACTGAATAACGGCTCTGGTCAGTAAGCAGCAGGACGTTTACTGGCGTCTTAATCAGGGATCTCAGCTGAAACCCGGGAGGGCCGCTGTGTCTGCTGGATTCTGATGTGTTCCTGCGCTTAAGTGCTGAGTTTAAGTGATTGATTGGCTAAAGGCCTAGATTGGCTGACACGGAAACCAGTAGAGACTGCGGCCCTCCACGACTGAGGTTTGAGACACCCGGTCAAAAGGTTCCGCATATATCCAAATAGCTATTAAGTTTTTGTTTTTTCTCCATTCCATATTCAGGGCCCAGCTACACCTCCTGCACACACTACTGCTGTACAGTAGCTATCATCTAGCTGTAAAAAAGGCATTCGATTCAGTCTGCATGCCCTTAGGGGCCATTAAGAAAGACAGGCACAGAAGTGTCATCCACCACACAAACAGCGCAGAACAATCAGCTTGTCTTGCAGTCTAAAGGTTGCAGGTTTGAATCCCAGGTGAGACACTGCCGCAGTGTATAAGTCATGGTCTCGATGCCTGTTGAAACAGAAAGCGACAGTGAAATCAGAAGTGTAGTTGGTGCTAGTACGCACGGGACACCACCCCTGCCCCTACCACAGACAGGAGAGAGGAAACGATGCTAACCATCGGGTGGCAGGCTTTAATGCCTAAAAATGCCGGTGCCAGCTCGTTTGTTTTGTCCGCGTGCGTTCATCGGGATTAAAAAGCCGTTGGGCTTCTGGTCTCCCGGGTGAGCGAAGAGCAGCGCCGCGGGGGCGGAGTCGTCAGGCTACGGAACAGGAAGGCGGGCTTTTCAAAAACGCCCCACAGGAAGCCAGAGCGCATTCGCGCAGAACAAAGAGCCAGACGGAGAGAGAGAGAGAGAGAGAGAGAGAGAGAGAGAGAGAGAGAGAGACAGGAAGCCGCCGTCGCCGCTGTTGACACAGACTCCGCCCGGACTCCAGAGTCTCCCAGCTCGCGGACAATGAGACAGACGGACAGAGAGCAGCCGCATCGCCATGGAAACACGCCAACAGACAAGCGGCCTCCGACGAGGCTTTCGAAAAGGGAGAACTCGTGCAGAGGAAGTCGTTGTGGTTAGCGTGGTTAGCGCCAGGGCTAGCTGCGAGCGCTTGTTACCTCAGCGAGAGGTTAGCGGAGGAAGAGAGCGTTCAAACTGTCAGCGCTTGCGAAAAAGGCGGCAAAGATTAATCCACCCAATCGGCTCGGCACCCCAAAATGCATTGCGTAACGGTCAAAACTAATGATGCAATTTTTTCAAAAAAACACTCCAAAAAGCCTATACACGTCAAAAGGTTAACACTGAAAAACTGATAGCTTCCAAATTATCGCATCTTCGGAAAACGCGTTAAATTTGCGCTGTGCCAAATCAAATCAAACAGCAACCGTGATAACTTAACCGCACCGTCCAAGTCCAACCGCAAAGCAACCGCGCTGACGTGACGTGAGCGTCCGAGCCCACCGCGACAACCGTAACTGTGACGGTGTAAATAATGCGACGGTGGCGTTCGCAGACGCGGCGCTCTCCTCGGTCCAGTCCTCCTCGCTGCGCTCAATGAAGCGGACGTCGAGCCGAGCCGAGCCGAGCCGAGCCGAGTCCAGTGATTTATGCTCTTTAATAACCGGGACGAGGGCAGCCCGGAGCTCCGGCCAGCTTCAGAACGTCTGATTAAAAAAACACTGGGCGAGGGAGGGGGGGGTGGGGGGTGGGGGGGGGGCGGAGGGATGGCTCATACTGTTACTGCACTGTTCTAGGGCATGGATGGGCCCCACGGTGTAGTGTCTGAAATGCAGTGCACAGTCCTACTTCAGCATGACACAGTATAGGACACATTAAGACTACGCGGTTTCTCCAAATCCTACATCCCCCACCTCCTCCTTACCAGTATCAGATAAAGCTAAAGTCATCCAGCCTTAATGGAGCAAAGGAATGGACACTTTAGCACAGTTAAGTTCACAATGCTGGTCCCCGTAGAGCGGGGGGGGGTCCAGCCAGCTTCCATTTCCACCTCCAAATCAGCACCTAATTAAGACCCAAGAAACCAGGTGAGGCAACTAATCAACTGCTTTAAATGATCAATTAAGGTGCCGAGTAACAACAACAACAACAACAAAAGAATCAGCGCTCCCCATGGCACTCCAGGACACGTCCCAGGTCGCCACCAATCAGAATCACCGATCTCGGACAAGAGAGGAAGGGATAGGCTAGAGGGAAAAGAGGGGGCGTGGTTCGGGAACAGTGACATCACAGAGCCCCTGGTGACAGAGCTCCGCCCACAGTCTTCAACGGCCTGAAGCGGAACGCTGACTCTGCGTCCATAACGTGCCGTTAGAATACGCCGGCGGGATTAAGGTCTTAGCTGGCTCTCCCCCGGGGCTGATCCCTAATTAATTCACACTGAGACCAAAAACGACTAAACAGGATTTGCTCCCCCTTTTCCTCCCTCTCCCAGGTCAGAGATATCATACGAGTGCAGCTTTGATCCTGCGAAGAAGCAAAGTGCTCAATGCTAAAGAAAACTTTCACAGCACAAGTTATATTAGTATGCAATTTCCATAATTCTGTCCCCGGTACATTTTTTTTGTTTCTGTGCAAAGTAAATATTATCACAATCCAAAGGAAAAAAATGCAGGCAGGAGTAATTTTACTTAAAACATTTAATAAAAATTTAATAATTAAATACATTGCATTTAATGTACTACTAATCAGACCCCCTGTTGATAACTCAGGATTCAGGCAGTACACTGATTGCAGTAGGGGTCCGATCACAACACCCCCTCCCCTCCCAGTCCACGATCACAATCTTTTTTTTCACTTTTTAAAAATATTATTTTTAAATAATAAAGGGGTCCCCTGAGTGCCTTTGAGCCTGTGTGGGGGTCCCTGCATCAGAAAAGGGTTGAAAACCCCTGACCGAAAACAGGCGTGGGCATTCCAGTGAAGATTCCAGTGAAGAGAGAGCTTTCTGCAGATTCTATTTTAGATGGTCTGCCCTGACGCACCACCGTACATACACTCTCTCATACATTCCCTCACAGACAGAAACACTCTCAGCCATATATCTTACATCTCTCCCTCTTCCTCCCACTCTCCTGCTCTCCCACTCTCTTGCTCCATCGCCCTCTTGCTCTCTCACTCTCTCGCTCTCGCACGCACGCACGCACGCACGCACGCACGCACGCACGCACGCACGCACGCACGCACGCACGCACGCACGCACGCACGCACGCACACACGCACACACAGGTCTAGCGCACACGTAAAAGCTGCTGACTCCAGCTCCCTCACAGCGCTCATACAGAGCCCAGCAGCCTACCGCGTGTTCTGCCAAAACAGGAGCACCTCCCCTGACCCTCCTTACCGCCACACTCACCCGCCACCTGACCCCACATCCCTGGCCACTGCGCCCCTGCCCCACCAGGCACACGAGGGGGGGAGTGGGGGGGGCTAGAAGCACCCGCACGCCCCTCCTCTGGACGAAATTCAGGCCAACTGTCTCCTCAGGTCTCTCAGCCAACTGACACGGAACCCTCAGGCAAGCTCCTCGTCTCCGAGGGCAACCGAAATTAACTTTCGGAGAAGGCGGCAATTTAGAGCAACGGTTAGGGAATGGGGGCTTGTTACAGAGAGGTTGCGAGTTTGAATCCCAGGTTTGCACTGCTGTAAGCCGACTTGCTTCCGTAAACAAATATCCAGCCATATAATAAATGTATGTAAACAACACGGACGACCGCAACATCAAAAAAAAAAAAAACTTTTTAGCTGAGTAACAGGCTTTGGATACGAGGGGCTGCTAAGTGGCTAAATGTAACGTAATGTGATACGCGGAGAAGGTCGAGCCGCCAGCCCTATAGTATTACTGTCACCAATTTGTCACCATTACACCCTTCCGCTCGGTCACAGGACCCCCCCGCTTGGAGCCCTGCAGTCTGGGAGGGGGGGGGGGGGGTGGGGGGCTGCAACTGGCTGACAGGGCCGTCTCCAGGTCCCCTTCGGACAGAGCGACAGCCGAAATGCAGAGATCTCACTGGATGACTGCCGCCCACTCATGAGAACGCAGGAGCGCGTGTTGATGTGCAAAACGGCGCCATTTTGTGTCAAGCACGGTGGCCAGTTTCCCTTACACGCACCTGCAAACAAGCCAGGCTGAAGAAACTGCACTGAGCCAAAGCCACTGAGCGGTGACCAGCGCTCGTCTAGGCCCATCTTTTTAACTACACTCTACAGCGGGGATCTCTCAAACTCCAGGCCTGGAGAGCTGGTGTGCTTTGGGTCGGCTTTCAGTGTTTTAACACCAAAGCCCTTAATTCACACCGCTGACTGGTCTGCAGAGCCCGCAGCTCACCTGGTTTATCCCAGGCCTACAGAGGCTGCCGACCGAAAGGAAACCACGAAAACCTGCAGACGAGCTTAAGATCCGCAGTCTGGAGTCTGGATTTCGATATTCCCCGGCCTGGAGGGCGTCCGGCGCTGCGCTTAATCCTGGAGCTGAACACCTGGAGCTGAACACCTGCAGCTGAACACCTGCAGCTGAACACCCGTCCGACGGCTCTACTGCGGCACACGGTCCGGCAAAACCGCACGGCAGCCTTCGCAGAGACGGGCGCGAGCGAGGAGTTTCACAACCGCCATCCCCATCCTCCCGCCATTACCGCGCGTGTGCTGACCGACCGGTAAGCTCCCGCCCCCACAGAGGCGTCGCCCGCCAATGACAGCGCGAGCTCTGACCACGAGGGCGGAGTTTCAGCTCGCCCCGCGACTCCGCCTCCCCCGCGGCTGGACGGCAGGCGCGCCAGACGAACAGGTTTTCCCTTTTTTACTGACACCTCCACAGGTAACGTACTACTGCGGGGGAGGGGGAAAACAAAAAACAAAAACAAAAACACAAAAACCAAAACAAGGCAAACGGGCCGTTCGTTACGGGCGAGGTCACTTCCTGTTCTGAAAAGCCGCACCTGTCACGTCGCCTCCAGGGCTCCTGCTGCTCCGCCCCTCCCTCTGAGAGAGAGAGAGGAGGCTCCCTTTCCCAGACGCTCCTCCGGGCCCCCTGCTCCCCCCCATAGACACAAAGCCCCCTCCCTCCAGGGCCAAAAATGAGGAGCCCCCCCCCCCCCCCGAAACAACACATTCCAGTCTCCACACCTCTTATCTCAACACGCTCCCCACACAAAGCACTCGATCGTTGTGCATTTCCAGGAAATCAAACAAAAAAACAGTTAATTAAAGCAACGGCATGCCGCACACACACAGGCGCTTCGTGAATTCGGCAATCCATTAATTTCCCTGCCGACCCGCCGCCGCTCGGGACCCGCGGTCCGAGTCCAGCGCTCGCGCGGGGGGGAAGAGAATGTTCCGGAAAAAAAACAATTACCAATAACCCGGGGGCGTGTTTGCCCGTAACGCCGCGTTCCGTCCCAGTCGCGGAGAAACTTTGGGCTCGCGCTCGCAGGCGACGCCGTCCTGGGTCAGCTCCATTTCAATTCACTCAGTTTGGGAAACGCAAATCGAAATTCCGCTCATCAATCGGAAGGTCCTCACAGAATATTACAGCCACCCCCCCCCCCACCCCACCATTCATTAACTTAATTTCAATTTTGGCCAATGTCCTGAGTTTGGACCGTACCGAAAAGGAAGGATCTGAAGCAGCGGATGCTGAAGACAGAGGGGGGGGGGTCTTTTTCATTTTTTTGACCCCCTCACACCAAAGGACATTCGCTGAAGAACTGAAGGCTAGGTAGGCTACCTTCCTCAAGGGTACCACAGCAGTACCCCACCAGGTGTGAGGAGGGGATGAATCAACATTGTTCATATTACAAACATCCATTTTAGTAAAGTCTTGTTAGCAGGGGGAACTGTGGGAAGGGCATAATGTCATCGCTGAATTGCAGCTGTGCATTAACACCCAGCATCAGAACTGGTGGTCTTTCCCTCACTATGTTTTTATAATTTTTTTCTCTCATTTTGTTTAGTCTCTGTGCCATTTCTTATCTTCTGGCAAGAAGTGGAAGAGAAAATATGGCAGCAGACTAAAAACCTTACATAACTTTGATGCAACGCATGAAAAACCACTGGGAACCCCCCTCCCCCCTCCCCTGATAAACACGTCACATGACCCACGAGCACCAGCACAGTGATTCACAGGGTGAAAGAGATATGTGATGGCACAAGGAGAGTATTTGAATAGCCAGTTTAAAAAGCCCAAAAAGATTTCTGCTCCAAGAGTCCTTAAACCCACCTCCCCCACCCCTCCCCACCTCAACGCTTCTGTTGGGACAGCTCGCTGGAGACTCGTCCATCAGTCGGGGCCCCAAACGGTGTGTAGCGTAGCGTAGCAGTGCAGACAGCGTCCTGACATCACCCTCCGGGAGGCACACACCTCCGCAGGGGGGGGGGGGGGTCACTGCCCCACTGACCCGCCACTCAAACCTCTGCAGGCAACAGACAGCAGCCCCCCATGAGTCAGCGCCCCCCGGCCCCCCACGCCCCCGAACGGCGTGAGCTGGGTCACGGAAAGAACGCCATTCCAGAAAGCAAAGCAGGCTGGTATACATCTCCAACAGCTCTCAATCTCTCTCTGTCTCTCCCTCTCTCCCTCCCTCCCTCCCTCTCTCTCTCTCTCTCGTGGAATCGTTCCCACTCAGGTCACCCACTCCCTGATATTTTTACACCGCTGTGAGGGAAACAAGCCGTTACAGAGAAATGTGCGGAGGGGAGAAAACCTGGTGTGTGTGTTTATGTTAGTGCGTGTGCGTATGTTAGTGTACATGTGTGTTTATGTTAGTGTGTGTATATGCATGTGTGTGAATGTGTTTGTGTGTTTCAGTGCATTTGTGTGCTCTGTGTGCGGATCTTCCCTGCATGGGAAAGGGGAGGGCACAGCAGCTGTGGTCATAGGTCACTGGGTTGTCCCTCAAAAGGCCAGCCTGGATGGCAGATGTCCTGGGCCAAGCGCACACTTATAAATACTGTAATTGCACGCTGCTGAAGTTTTAAAAAGGCTCCTGCGGAACCCTGAGAACTAACAAAACACGCCACTCACCAAAACGCACAATCATAAGAGAAAAAGTTCTCTCTCTCTTTTTGTGTTTTCGTTCAGAATATGCGGTGAAATAAATGCTCCTTTTTAAACGGTCTGTGACCAGCAGAGAACCTGCTTCCACATAAAGGGTTAAAGTCGTTCATGGAGTCCAAACTGAACGTTTGCAAGCTGTCCGTTACTTGAGGACGGACTGCACGGCCCTCCGTCCGCCGCTGCCGCCACGTGGGAATTCGCTGACGGCGGCGACGGGAAAAGGAGACGGACCTGGAGCAGCGACCCGGGGCAGCCGTCTGCAGACCGCGTACAGCTGGGAGATTCCCGCCGTTGTTGTCTTTCTTTCTTTTTTTCTTTCTTTCTTTTTGCGGCAGGCACATGCGTTATGGCCAAGCTGGGCCCGATGGTCGTCGGGAGGGCACGAGCGTGAGGAAGACCTCAGGAGGAAGCAGCGGGGGGGGGGGCTGGAGGAAGCATCTGCCCTGCCCTGCTCTGCCCAGCCTTCGATAGGGGCTGCCCCGCAGACTGCCCCCTGCCCTGCCCTGCCCAGCCTCCGACAGGGGCCGCCCCGCAGACCGCAGCCCTGGCCCCTGTCCCAACTGCTTCGGCCGCAAAAACACGAAAAAACCGGCCCACTCCAAATCCATCCAAAATCTGTCCGCTTTGGCATGCGAGGGGGGGAGAACACACCAGCCCAACCAGAGCCCGAGCAGGCCTCGCCGGGTGATTTACGACTCGGTGCTTCCGCGCTAAACATCGCAGAGCCAGAGCGCCTGCCCCGCCGCAGAGGGCCTTCGGAGACGGAGTCCTGCTCGCCGGTGTGGGAGAGACGTCAGGTGACCGGACACAAAAGCCGGAAGATTGAAAAGCGGGCTGTGCCTCTCGCCGTCTGTGCGTGCTACAGACGGGGGGGGGGGGGGTGACCGGGGGGGCATGGCAACGTAGACGAGTCCGAGTGTGTGAATGACCCCCGAAGACTCTGATCTCCGTGAAGGAAACGTCTTCCTGTGACCTGATCTACAGGTGAAGCAGTGCTGGTGTCCCTCTTTATAGGCCTACATTTTTTCCCCCCACTTTATTAAAATGAGGGCAAGTAGAGTTACAGACAGAAATGGGATCAGTGTACAGGAAGTGCCCTGGGGTGGGAGGGGGGGGGGCAATCGAACCCCAGCTGGGGGGGCGGGGGGGTATTCGTACGCGGGTTGAGAGGCAGCAGCCCATCGGACTGTGTGACACGTTCTTCCAGTCCTGTCACACTGAAAAGCCCTGGCCTATTTTCTCTAATGTGTTTGTGCGATCATTGACCGATTCTTTTGTGCATCCCCACCATTTTCAAACCTGATCCGCTTGTAAGGGGTCGGGAATCATTTTCCAAATTGGCTCAAATGGGGGGGGGGGGGTTTCCAGCTGTTTTTGATTCCCTCTGGAAAATGTACACTGTGAGGCTCTGCGTACCAACTCATTTGTAAATGGTGATGAACAAAAACCAAGATTATCGATTTACTGATCTGATGTGCCTGTCGCGCGACTTCAAAACGACGGCGTTCATTCTTTGCAGATTAAAGGCTACCTCCAGCTTTCCCAGAATGCACTTCATCATCCTTCGGAGTGCTCGTCTAGGAGCCGTTTAAACCACAGAGCTCAACCGCCTGAAATGCAACAAGTCTCCAACAGAGCGAAAAGCCTTTGAGTTACAAAGCACCATAAAAAAACGCATAACAGCCGAAAACATATTTGTGTTTATTGCCACATTAAGAAGTTTAATGGCAAGAGGAAGCCATTCAGTCCAATTGGCTCCTTGTGTCGGGACAAGAATCAGTCCTCGCAATCACGAGCAGCCACTATAAAACCTATGAACGCCTTAAGATAATATGACACTCTGCTCGATCTCTGTAGGAAATTTGTTCGGAAAGCATGACAGGCCTGCAAAAAGATCCTTAGATTTTCTCCCTTCTGTTCATATGCAGTTTATCCCAGTACCTGCAGCTCAGTTCTGATATGCACCATGTGACTGAATTGCACAAATGTGATTGGCCCCCTTTTTTTTTTTTTTTAAACACGCACTACAATGAAGCACTAATTAAACCTTGACGAGAAGGAGCTCTTCAGCCTGGCACCTGAAGTGGGTTACTTTCCAAATGTAGCTGCAGCTCAAACGCAGTCGCATATATCAGGCAGGCTGGGGGGGGTCACTGCCTCATGGTTAAGCGTCATTGCACATCTGCCTCTTCTGTGAAAAATTGCAATTCCAACTTCACCACAGAAAAACACACTTTTTTTTCTCCCTTCCCAACTCAACCAAACGAGGGATGAAGACCAGGCTTCAATTAAAGCGGGTGACAGGAGGGAATGTCGCTTTAAAGGATTTAGGAGACCCAGCGCATCTGAATCCTGTTCAAAAAAAAATAAGTGAGAGAAACGCTGCTACTTAAATCCGAACGGTTACGCACGCACGCCTCAGTGATGCCACGAGCTGCAACGCGAGTACAGACTGAATGGGAGGCTCACGAGGCCTCGTCTGCGCAGGCACTTAAACCCCCGTTTCTGCAAGACGGCATCGACGACAGCCCTGGCCTTAGCTGTGATTCCCGGCGCTTGGGTTAGCAGCAATGGCCACCCTCAAGATGCCAATTGAATTTACATGGCATCAAAAAGTAGAAGCGTCCCATCGCAGCCTTAATTCTACTGACAGGGGACAATGTACAATACACCTTGAACCGAATTTCAACCACTTTTGGCTGCGTGCATATAGGACGCTTCACCGTCACCCTGTTTGCTATGCCGTGCAAATGCCCTTGTTTCCGGCAGGTCACGTGACACTTACTCTACGTGCTTTGGCACGACGCTTTAGATAAAAGCATTCCCCAGAAAATAATGATAAACATCAGCGGAGACTCCGACACGACATCTCGCAGCAGGAACTGCAAAAAAAAGATGGACCTCAAGGATGGCGAGAACTTAATCATCCGGGTCATGTTGTTTTTCCTCAATGTCATAAGGCAAAGGACCAGCAAGACCGAAACCCATAAAGATTTACAAAGAGTTTGTTTTTTTGTCCTCCAATTGATCTTTAGTCTAAGCATGAATTACGTTCACCTTGAGTTTACTGTTCTTTTTTAAAACGTTTAAAATCTCAACTGTTTGCACAGAAAATGGTTTCAAAATAGGATCTTTCAACACTACAAACATTAAGCGGTGACGATTGTCTGTATCAGACAGCTAATTGCTATTTACAAGTAATACAAGCAATTTGTTTGGTTGGTAGATAATCCAGTTAGTCTCCAAGGAATGTGCCTTCCATCTCTGCTCGTCAGAGACCACAAATTTACTTAACAAAAACATAAACACTGCACTAAACCAATGTCTGCGTGCAGCAACTTGGTAACCTAACCCCCGACTTCGTCATCATATTAATATCAGCTATAGTTGAAAGGGGTTAAAAAGACCCCTACATACTGGAGTTACAAGTACACGATCATAAAATAAGAACCATCCAATTCGGTTTTTCATTTCAGGAATTAAAATGAAAAAATCAAATTCCAGCATAAATGATGTTTGCTCTGACTTGACTCTGATTTCAAGCATGCTATCAATTTAGCGCGGCGTCAGTGATCTCCTTCCATCTCGCAGTGGGCAAGATCACCGATAGACTTTAAATGAAGCTTCTCTGGCTATAAAAAAAAATCCGCACATTTTATGCATGAAGGGGGGCTTTGTTCCAATTTAACACTGAGAGAATCTACAATTCTGCATTCCCAGACACTTCGTTCTTTCATTCAGAGCTGGCATATCTTTTACCCCCCACCCCCTTTCCGAGCGTACTCACTACGCAAAATGACAACACCAGACACCGAACATTCCGAACGGAAGCCTGCAAGGCGTCCAACCTGCAAGGCGACATTTACACTGCCAAAATCAAAGTTGTACCAACACTGTAACGTCACACAGAGATGCTTCTACGCAGCTAGCCAGATAGCAAGCAAGCTAAACTTATGCGGGGGTCGTTCAGAAACGAACCCTACTGAACTAGGGCTTGCTTTCACCCTCCACATCTGATCATTTTTTAAAAAGCGTCACAATTTCAGCATTAATGCAACAAGCGATCACCGAACAAGTGACTTTGCATAAAAAAACATCAGGCGTGGGTTTAGGTTGTTTAGCTACCTGTAATTCGGCCCGCTCCACCTCCCATTGCGCTCTCTCCACCTCGAAACGGGCCCATTCGTGCTGCAGGAAGTGCAAGATCCCCGGAATACTGTACTGCGCCCTCGCCGCCTCCCCTCCACCGCCGTCGCCCGCCTGTGGTGCTTTCCCACCTCCGGGCAAAACCGAGTTATTATTGTTGTTAAAAAACACTCCGGGCCCTGCCTGTTCATCCATGGCCAGGCCAGGTAAGTGGGCTCGGTTCGCGGAGGACTGGCACGACTGTTCTGTCGGATGGTACTCCTCCGCCGCTTGAATGCTCTGTGATCTGCACCGAGTACACGAAATGGAAAATAATATCGAAGAGCTCTCTCTACTGGGGAAGCGAACTCACTTCTGACAGCCAGCTGTCATTCAGTGACGTCAAACACCAAAAACGCACGCCCACAAACGCTGAAGAGGCCGTTTTTACACCCCATTCGTCAGCGCATTTGAATCCGGTTGGCTTAAACGCGTATTGATGATCGTGTGGGCCAATTGCAGCCGAGTGCGCTGGGTACAAAATGTACCAAACGGTTTCGCGTAAGCTTCCTGCTTAGAGCATGACGGGACCCGCAGTTTAAAAACGTCTGAAAAAATCAATTTTTTAAATTTTATTTTCCATCTCCTGAAGACCAGCACAGTTAAATACATTAGGACACTGGCATTTACCAATATACCAAATTTCTAGAATATATTATTCAAATATGGATTTCAAACAGATTCATGCTTTTGAATTATTCTTTGGTGGCAGTCAGAGATTGACTTTTATGTCTCATAAGAGCTGTCAACAATCAAATTTGTTTACATCGTTATAGCAAGCAGTCATACCGCCCTACGTCTGCTCAGTGGTAGAAGCTAAGATGGGTTGGGCATGACAAGTTGAGAGAGAGATACTCCCTTTAAAAGCTTCTGTCAGAGATGATGTTAGTGTACCAGTAGGGGGATGTAGCCTACTGTAATAGATTCTGTTTTTGAACTAGATCTATTGGTTCTGACCCGCTGTGGTCATGGAAGTTCCCAAGGGGCTCGTCACAGAGAATAAGGGGTTTGATCCTCCCCAGTGTCCGAAGCCAAATTCCAACCTGGCTGTCTCCCTCTATCTCACCACAAAATCATCCCCCGGTTCAAGCGTGCTGTCTGAAGCCATGTAAAATGACCACCCTGCATCATGCAGGTGGGTGCAACACATTGGTGTGTGACAGAGGACGTTTCAACCCTTCACTGAACAGCCATATATGCAAAATGAAAAAAAAGGCAATCATCATCATTCCCATTGTAAAAATGCTGTGGTACTGTTGCTACAGTCCCCCTGCTGATGGTGAAAAATTAGGCTTTGTGAAACCAAAAATGGGTGGAGCTACCATACCCACAAACAAACAAATTTTAACCGATCATTTTGTTTTGCAGTTGAGAGTTAAAGCTTTTTGATTGGTTCAAACAAGTTTGTGACCTTACTTTCTCATGGGTACTACCCTTCACTGACTGAAAACCTGAAAGACACACTGCTCTTGTAAATAATCACAGAAGTAATTTATAATAATAATAATTATTATTATTAGTAGTAGTAGTAGTAGCAGTAGTACTGTAGCTGCCTGTATGGCTTTATACTGCAGTACATATTAGCATTGTCACCCTGAATAAAGAGCTGTACATTCAAATAAGCAACTGCGACAGGCTGAGACAGAACACCTGTGACAGAGCTCCTCCCTCACCTTTGATTCATCACTGAAAAGACCTTTGTCTGCATTTCAGGTTCTGTCAGTCCAGCGTCACCCATCTGACGCTTTCTTTGGCTTTGTACTCCTGCGCCGTCACGGTTTGCGATCCTTGTTTGGCACGACTTTTGTCCAGTTAGAATTAATGTCATAAAAAAAAGCCACTGCACGCTGATGCCTTCTCCTCACCTGGCTTCCACAGAACGTGTGGTTTGACGCGGCTTTGATATCCTGCGTATCTCTGCATCGCTAATAAGCGGAGCTGTGATCGCATCATTCGGCAGGTACAACTCCCCCACCCCACCGCACCCCACCCCACCCCACCCCACCCCACCCCACCCTTTCCTCCAAGACCCCTTCAGGAAGCGGCACTTTAAATGACACATCTTTCCGTTCAGCCGAGAGGGGGGAACAAAAAACCCGCTCAAATCCCATAACGACGGTCGGGGGGTATTTCTAATTTTACCATCACCTTGACAACGCTCAATGTTCCGTACGCTCGTTGCCGTAGCGCCGCCGGAGTCGGAGCGAAGGTGCCCTCTCCGCGGCGGCGCTTTTTATCCCGTCTCCGCGCGAGTGGGGGGGGCGGGGGGGGGGGGCGAGGGGGGGGGTCGAGGCCCGCGCTTGAGCTCGCCACGCATTAATTGAACCGCGTCCGCTGGAGACGAGAGCCCCCCCGTGACAACGTGGCGTCGCCTCAGCTTCACACCTGGGGTGAGAGGCAAACAAAGAGGCGAGCCAAGCGCGGACATTTCACCGACACCGTCCCGGCAAGTCGCGCTACACCCCTCTGACAGACAGCAGATGCACCCTGTTAGTCAGTGTTTATTCTTGGAACGCAGTGACAAAAGTGAATGAGTGAAATAAACAGTTGTCATTGTCGATCCATCCATTATCTATACCCGCTTATCCTGAGCAGGGTTCGCAGGGGGTGCTAGAGCCTATCCCAGCATGCATTGGGCGAGAGGCAGGAATACACCCTGGATACAATCTATTGCAGGGCACACACATCATTCACTCACACACTTATACCTATGGGCAATTTAGGGTCTTTAGATGTCTTTGGACTGTGGGAGGAAACCGGAGTACCCGGAGGAAACCCACGCAGACACGGGGAGAACATGCAAGCTCCACACAGAAAGGCCCCAAGCCGAGATTCAAGCCCACAACCTTCTTGCTGTGAGGTGACAGTGCTACCCACTGCACCACCATGCCGCCCCAGTTGTCATTGTGAGTAATGAAAATATACATTTACATTCATACATAGGACAGAGTGTAGCACAGTGGGTAAGGAACTGGACTTGTAACCGAAAGGTCGTAGGTTCGATTCCCGGGTAGGACACTGCCGTTGTACCCTTGAGCAAGGTATTTAACCTGAAATTGCTTCAGTATATATCCAGCTGTATAAATGGATACAATGTAAAATGCTATGTAAAAAATGTTGTGTAAGTCGCTCTGGATAAGAGCGTCTGCTAAATGCCTGTAATGTAATACATGCAAACATCCATACATACATTTATACTACAAATCTTCAATTATACTGTAAAACAGCAGTAAGTAAGGAAATTTAATTCTAAGAAATATCTCTTTGAAAGGTTGCTTTGTAGTAACGGCAGTTCAGTTCGTCAGACACCGTTGGCTTGAGAGTGGTTTTCAAAAACAGCTTTATCTTCCTCCCATCGCTATGGATTCAGGTTTATTACATTCGTTTAATTTTAACTTTACTCCAACAGGTAGGCCAATGGAGAGCTCATCTCTCTTGTGCAGTGACAAGCTGTGAGCTGGACGTGGAATGCAAGGGATTGTGTAGCCAATTAGATCCTGTAGCCTAAGTCCTGAGGATCACTGGTTATAATCTGCTTGTCACAGAGCTATTCTGCTCCCGCAAAAAGCAATGATAACTCCTTTATTAGGAAGGAGATTGCAGTGGGATTTCTTTATGCAGAAGGACATTAAGCTTTCCCAGAGCAACAGAGTCATTACAAACCAGATATATCCTGGCAAACGGCGCTTATATAAATATCTATATAAAGTTACATGGAATCATAGGTCCAATCACAAACTCTCTACTCCACTGTCAGTCAGAGTGAGTTTGTCTAGAAGACAGGTGTGTTGTAAATGTTATTATCTGTGACAATATACTCAGTGGACAGAATAATTTACCATTCAAAAATAAATTTTAGGGTTAAGTTCACTTTTGTGGAGTAATGGATGTAGAACTGGGCTTGTAACTGAATGGTTAAAACTGGAAACATTTTTGGCTTCTGACTACACCTGGGTCAAATATTTACCCAAATACTTTTAAAACATTTAGACACCTTCAACATTTCTGCAGATTAAATCTTTAAAAAAAAAAATTTTTTTTAAAGAAAGAAACATCTGTTTTCACCAGTACTGATAACAAAATTTAGTTTTGGTTAAGCCCTTGTTTTAATTAAACCTCTCACGGATCAGCAGGAATTTTTGGAGGTTTCACCGGCATCTAAAGAGTTGGTTATTATAATATGTATTTGAGCCTGGTCTACAACAGAGGAAGAACATATATATCCTTTTTGATTGTGGATGCAAAGGTCCGATTACACAAAGTGCATGTTGCCATGCACAGTATGTGTTTCTGTGGCTCAGATGCTTCAGCTTCACATGTCAACCAGATGCAAGCAAGCACTTACTGTATGATTGAGATTGCACTGCCCTACAAAAGGGAAACGCTTAAAAGGGACTGGGTTCATTAAATCATAAAACAAAGGTCATTAAGAAGGGCACTCGCTTGCATGGTCGATAGACTTTCAGACGGCCGCATGCACTTTAGCTGCAGCGCATTTTTTTTTTTAAATCACGTGCCACAGGAAAGGCTCTGAAATAACGGTTTCTGAGGACAGCCGAGCGTAGAACGAGCGTTAGAGCGGACTTCACATTCACGCCTGCTTCGGCCTCCTCGCAAAACCGGGATTTAACGCTCAACTTCTCGCGACATTTTAAGTGAGATCTATGCGGAAGGGACGCTGGTGTCGGAGAACAGGGAACGCTGGACTGGGCCCTGAAACCTGCAGCAGGCCTGCGTCAGACGTATCGCCGAATACCCGAATCTAGATGGTACCTAGATGGAACGTGGACATCTAGAAGGGCGGAAATCTAGGTTGAGAGATGTTAGCTCAGGTTTTTACCTGGATATAGCCTACAAGTTGGCTAGAAAACTTTCACTTTTCAAACCAAAGTTTTCACCGAACGTCTAGCTGGTGTATCACACAAGGGAGAAAACTGTTCCACAAGGGGTTTGACCTTTCACCCCGGGGCTCTTCCAGAAAGACAGGCTGCTCCACAGCCTCCCTGGCCAATCCGTGCATCCCCGAGATTTCAAACCCGCCGGTGGCCTTGGCAACAGTGTCGGAAAAAAGGCTGTATTATTGTACACGTAATAAATTGCTCATTAAATGTTTGTGTATGTACATACTCACTGGGATTTTAACCCTTTTGGACCCGGGATAGTTCCTTCTGCAAGTTAAAATCACAGTACAACATTGAAAATAGACATTCAGATTGAAAAAAAAAAAATACTGTCTGATGTACTAATCATATGTATTTCTGAACGATTAACCCCACTGTTAGTACATAGTATCATCATTTTTTAATATAATTTTAAATATTATTGATGATGAAGATGGTGATGGTAATAATGATGATGACAATGATGATGATGATGATTATTATTATTATTAGTAGTAGTAGTAGTAGTAGTAATATTATTATTATTATGGGCCTATGCTGAAATCGGAGAGGAGGCCAGGAGAACAGGAAGATTCACTCCTGTTTCAAGACGCTTGTATTCTCATCTCTGCTTTGTCTGACAGCTCCTGGAGTTGAGTGAGTAAATTTCAGGTCCCATGGTTGCTACGCAGACATGGTTGCTATGCTAGAGAACCCTATGTTTACATTTTGCAATAATTACCAAGGTGGCGTGGGTTTTCTCCGGGCCTAAATATCGAATATCATTACATCGTCAGGGACACACGTCCTGAAAAAATAACGGTTTTAGAATTGTAATGATAATGGGGTCCGTGGTTCATTTCCATAATAGAGAAACACGGTGATTTAGGTGAGATATAAAAAAAGCCAGTACACAAGAGCTTCAACAATTCTGTTGCATAACAGGCAGCAAAGTTGAACATTACTGTATATATTTAAAATGTGAGTGTGTGTTTGGGAGGGGGGGTCCGTGCTTTAAATATGATATGAAAGGTACATGTTGTACATTTGTTTAAATTTGTATGAATAGGGGTTGATGAAGACAGAAGAACGCATGTGTGGGAAGCTGTCAGGATGGCTTTGGCAGTGTGAGGCATTCTTTCTGCTTATCGAAACAAAGCCCAGCGTTGCTGTCACAGACAACTCCACCTAGAACCTATCCAACCTGGTAAACCAGCACACACACACGCACACACACACATACACATAAACACATGCATACACACACACACACACACACACACACACATACACATAAACACATGCATACATACACACACACACACATACACATGCACACATATATGCACATAAACACACACATGCACACACATATACACATACACACACACACACACACACACATAAACACACACACATACACAAACACAGACATGCACACACATACACATACACACATATATACACACATACACACATACACATACACACACACACACACACACACACACACAGGACAGCCCACGTACGCACAATATTGCCTCACACCCTGGAGTGCATCCACGCCGCATACTTAATCTAACGCTTGTGGAAATGATAATATGCGATCAACCAAGGCTCTGTCTGAGAAGGTTAAAAGCTTAATAACTAATGACCTGCTAAAGCAGAGGTGGCATAACTGGCTAAAACCCGCTGATGCCACAGAACACGAGCAATAAAAATGCATGACAGACATAACGGATGTCACCCCAAAAGCTTGACACCTGAAGTGGGTCTGTGAGGAAAACAAAACAAGGCGTAAGGATGAGTTTGAACGTATGTGACATCAATAAGCTCTGGCTGGACTGCTGACTTTCACTTGGGCTAATGTTCAAATACTACTAGAAAACTCTTACGAACTGGATTTTTTTTCTCTCTCAGAGAACCACCCTACAGGGTGTTAAACTATAAATGCATTAGCATTTAAAAAGGTCATCCTCCTGAAACTATGTAGAGAGGAAAATTCCTCTCTAGCATTAAAGGCAAAAAGGGTGGATGACAAATGTTCAGAGGGAAAACGGAACAGCCAAACAGAAACCATAAGACACACAAACCAGAGGTGGAGTTGTTTCTATTGGAATTCAAATCCGTGAAACTAACTGAAAATCAATTAAGTAATTGAAAATTACCTTCCTTAAGGGGGAGGAGTCTGTACACCTGGCTCCTCCCACGCAGAATCTCTCTCTAGAGAGATTAAAAAGGGAAGTTACGGATTGTGAGGCTGCTTTTGCTCCAAGCGGATTGGTTCTGGCTGGTATTAGCTTGCACTTTATTGGAAGTCTGTGGTTGACTTGGCTCCAGTTGAAGCTTCATCTGCATGACATCATGAATGGTGGTTTTATGCACGACATCATATCGCTCATATCCAGTGATGTACGCAGCTAACCTTCATAAAACACATTTGTACAGCTGGATATTTACTGAACCAGTTCAGGTTAAGTACCTTGCTCAAGGGTACAACTGAAGTGCCCCACCTGGGAATCAAACCTGCAACCTCTGGGTTAAAGTCGCATTCAGTGCAGAAAGTGGTGAGCGAAGACATATGGCACATATGAAAATTCGGTCTCTGAAGCGGAATCAAGATGTTGTACTTTCACTGCAGAAAGACATCTGAATCCACAATCTGGCCAATCACACGCTCCAGAACAATATCTATGACTAATAAGCTTGTTAAGCTCGTCAGAAGGTGGGGGCGGGGAATGTTCACACTGTGTCGCTTTGCAGAGGCTGTAAACCAGCCAATCAGCTGCTTTCCCGGGCCCAGGTTGTCAGTGTTCGCGATGAGCAGAATATTCAATACCGTGAATTTACAATTAAAATGAGGCACAAGGTGAGTTTTCCGTGATTTTCACATTTTGTCGTGACTGAGACGGATCTTATTTTACACGTCGAAATTTATGCGCGTTTCTCTCCCCAGAGTTCAGTTGGGTTTCTGCCATCCACATCCACAGCAGAACCAGTGTGAGTACCTGCCACAGTACTGAACTGGGGCCCTAGGATTCGATAATGCCTGTAGGCTGCCTAAAGGTTCTTTCTTAGAGAGAGCATGTTTACGTGATTAAAATCTTGATTGATGACCTTTTTTTTTCTCCAAAAAAAATGTATTCTTAAAAAAAAAAAAAAAAAGTGAAATCTCAAAACACAAAGGACCAAAAAAAAGCAACTTGTGGACACTGCATTCTGGGAAATAGTATTCTCCACGGAGCTCATGGCTTTAACAGGTGTAGATCAAAGCTAAAATTGAACCGAGGTGAGCCAGGGATACCCACTAGAATGCTGTGGGAGCATTTTGGAGTCCCCAGGTGCAGAGGACGAGAGACTATTTTCTCCCTGGACAATCCCCACTGATTGGGTTCACTAATTTATGGCCTATTGTAGGCAAATGGCACACCTAGATCATCTGTAGGGCCCATTCTTGTCCTTGTATGTATTAAAATCTTTACACTGTTATGTTATGTATGTTTACACAGATGACACTGCCGCTGAGTGAATGTGATTATGGCCAATGCGACAGGAAAATGGAAACTCTGAGCTGAGGGAGCCCACGCAGGCCACAGCAGCGGGGCAGGGACACTGGAGCCAAGGGCCCTCAAAGCCCACAGTTTGCTAGTCCCTCCAACTCTTCTTCAGAAGCCCACTAACCCAGCCGGACGCATGTAGTCTGTCCCTCCGTGGGAGGAATCAGTCTGTCTCCCACAGCAAGACGTGGAGAAACAAAATACACACATGCAAACAAGCACAAAAAAACACACACAAACACATACACATGCATGCACACACACACGTAACATACATGCACACACACACATTTTTTGGGTACATTTATTCAAAGTCACATTTTGTATTTTTTGAATATATGTATCAAATGTTCCCCTCTGCCCTCACAAGAAAACAAATCCTCTTTTTAGAAAGGATTTAGAAACTCGTCCCCCGCAGTAAATCTTGCGCGGTTGTTCCCTCTGTCCTCCATATCTTAAAACACAGTGGAGAAACCGCCACTGTCAAATCCAAGCTCATAAATAAAAAATAAAAAAAACTCTCCATCTCATCTCAAGCAATCCTGTGAATCCTCCGGCTAGCATGCCCACAATGCACTGCACTGCTTCTCAGTTCAAAAGGGTCTTTCGGTTCCAATCTCGCAGAGAGCGGCTCTGATTAAAACTGGCCAGGGCAGGACCCTCCATTCTCTCTCTCTCTCTCAGTCTCAGATATTGCGTTTTTATTATTATTATTTTTTTAGACAGATGAAAGACCCCCCCCCCCCTCCCTTAGAGGACTCTGTCCTGTGACTGCTACTTCACCAGCAAGAATTTCAAAGACCACCACTGACCTTTTCTGATAAAGACTGGACAATCTGCCACTGGCCGTCCATGTTCACAATATTTTAGGTGGGGGGGCCAGTGTAGTTATAAGGGTAAGGGAACTGGGCTTGTAACTCCAAATGGTTCAGTTTCCAGGTGGGGTGTCCTTACCATTGTGACCTTGAGCAATGAACTAAATCCGAACTTCTTCAGTATAAATATCCAGCTGTATGAATGGATTTTATGCAAATATAAGCTGTGTAAGTCACTCTGAATAAGAGCATCTGTTTGAATACCTCGGATGTAAAATGTTAACAGACAAACATTTTAGACTAAGGAATGCTGATGTAGTGTAATGTTTTGGATACTGGGCTTGAAACCTCGGGAGGTTGTAGGTTCGATTTCCAGTTTGTACCAGCGCGTAAGGTGCTCACGCTGTATGACTTCAGTACATTTCCAGCCATCTAAATATATCGCACGTATTAAAAAGAAAACGTATGTGAACGGCTCTGATATACAGTATCTGCTGCACGCTCAAATGTCATGCAAAGGGCAGTGAATATATAAATACACATATACTGTAAGGGTTCGCTTTCCAGTGAAAGTGGGAGAATTCAAAGGTAATGCAACGGGGAACTGAAGAGGAGGAACAGGCCACATCGGTGCAAACATCCCCCGCTCACTCTCCAAATATAAAACACCTGGCAGCGGGAGAACGGCGCGGACAGGGAGAGAGAATTCCCATCATGCCCCTGCACGCGTGAGGCTGATAAAGACTCAAGCTTGCGGTTTTATGCAATCCACAAAGGCAGGAGATGAATCCCGTGTTCCCCACCCCCCCCCCCCCCGACCCGATCCAGTTGCGAAAGTGTGGGCTTGCATCAGGCTGAGTAAACGTGTTCCTCCGAGCCCTGAACTCTGGAGATACCGAGAAAAACCTGAGAAAAAGGGCACGCTTTCGGCACGTCGAAAAAAACAAACACGCTCGGGCTCCGTCCCAAGGAATGTACACTATGATATTTACATGATAAGTTTTATGATACAGCGAAACAGTGAACTGCAATCGCACTCTGAAAGAACAGGCTCTGTGGTTATGCCAGGCTATCTCAAACTCAGGTTCCCTGAAGGGCTGCTGTGTCTGCTGACATCTGATGTGTTCCTGCACTTAAGAGCTTAATTTAAGTCAATGATTCGCTAAAGAGTCTGCACACCTTGTTTCCAGGGCCTAAATTGGTTGCTGATTGAAAGGTTGTTACAAAAACCACCAGAGACTGCGAGTTTGACTGGAGGACTGGAGTTTGAGACCTGTGGGCTACACGAGTCTGATATGGAACAAGCTGACATCTCTGTTGAGACCTACCAGAAGGAGGCATTGTGCTTTAATCTAAATACAAAGATGATGGCTCTGAACCATTGGCAACCAATACATGTTTAATTACAGTATGTTCACTTGTATAATACAATTGGTATTTGTCTCTACATAACTTTTTTTACAGCAATATTTTCAGTGTACAATCAAGAGAACTTTCTAAAGAACTCTTCAAGAGAGCTTTACTGGTGCAAAAATAGCTCCCTCATTAGACTCCATAAAGTCTGATAGACTTGATTTTACGGTGAAAATTTTTTGTTGTTTGTCATCAATTTGTACATTCAGAAATGTCATTTTGCTAAAGAATAAATGGAGTGCAATGAGAACCGCTGAAGAGCTAATGAATGAAGTGAAATGAATGTGAATGCGTAAACGAGGCACTGTTGCAGTAAATGCATTGATGTGGCCTTAAATGAAGCTCGGGCCATGGACAGGCAGGGCACTGGAAATGCCCGGATATAAAACGAATGCAGGAATACAGTATTAAAAAAAGGCGTACGCAACCAGCGAACCGTAAAACGGTAGATTTATGTAATGTTTCCAATTATTTAATAGTTCCGTGTGTTTCGGTACGTCTGTTTGTTCAGGTGGAATAACATTCATCTGTTCTGTGGTGTTAGCGAAAGGAGGGCATTATTTGCTTGGCTTTTGCAAGTAAGGCTGGTCATTTACAACTAATTGGCACTGAGAAAAGACTATGTTTCATATATCTTTACACAATTTCAAAGTCTTGGTTAGAACCATTGCATGTTTTTTGTGCCTAAAGCAAAGTCCCTAAAATCCCCATCACTAATTAAAAACGATTTGAATTTCACCCATAAGTTTCATCTTAGAAACTATTCATTGATTACATGGAGGCTTTTTGTTTTATTTGACATAATATTCAAACTGTCATAGACTGTCGAGCAACAAAAAGAGGAATATGCTTGAAGTAATGATAAAATACCAGTTACTATATAGTAGTAACCTCAGCTCATATTATCTCATATTACTGAAAGGTTTGTGTGCCTGTATGTAAGGGATTGCATGTGAACATGCGTGTGATTATGCATTCATGCCCGTGTTCATGCACTTGTGTGTGCCTCCATGTGCATACAGTACATGTTAATGTGGCTGTGAGCACATAGCAAACTTGAATGCACACACTATACATAAATGTGCCTGCATGTTTTAAAGGACCTGTGTCTGTGTGTGTGTTTGTATGAATGTATTCTTGAGTGCGTAATGTGTGCACATTTATGCCTGCATTCATGTGTGTACGTGCACGTGTGCCAGCCACTGGGGATTCATGCATGGTGTATGAGCAAAAGAAGAACTGGCCCCAGAGTTCAGCCGGTTTCTCAGCAGATTACTGGGCCATCCACCCATTCACAGGAGTGGGCCAAAGGCCACACCCCCTTGTGGAAAAGACAACATTACCCACCATGCCGTGCAAAGGGACATACCTTCAGTTTCCCGCTCCATCTTCCCTCTCTCGGGACTCTCCTAAATTAGATTAAAATATATGAATGTATTATATAGAATACATTAATATCTAAGTATATTAACTCCACATGCAATCTTCTGAATCATGCAAAAGTCACCAGATCACATCTTCTCATTCACCTCACTCCATACGTGCAACATTTATGTAGCCTTGCTTTATATTGTCACGATTGGTTTGGATCAAATTGAGAACAGAGGCGTAATACTTTCAATTCTGTGCCGCGTGGTTGGTGATCAGTGCTGCAATCTGCTGTCACTTGAGTTTTACAACATTATTCTACATGGCAGGTACAAGCTTTCAGTTTGACTTCTGGGACTGGCTACATCGCACGTGATATCTTTTAATGTGCGACATCAGTCACATCTGTAAGATAAAACAGCTATCTGGAAGTGGGAACACTGTGCGTGGGTGTATGTGCGTTTGTGTTATGTGAGAGAGCAAGAGAGGGAGAGAGAGAGAAAGAGAGGTATAGAGAGAGTGGAGGGAGGGTTGTACTCCATCCGTAGAGAAGCTATGTGTTGTGAAATGTCAGCAGACACCGCTGGGTGGATTCTGCGGATGATATTGTTAGATATAGCCTCACCATTCATTCTTTAATCTGAACCAGCAAACATGCACAGTAACTACTCAGGTAAAGAGAGAGTCTTAACTTTCTTGTCTTTGTAACTTTCCACTTTCTCCACCCCCTATTGTCTTAATAGTACTATGACCCCTGGCAGTTAACAGTACTATAACCCTCCTATGACCTCAAAGTCAAAACAAACAAAATGAGATTCTCTTCACTCACCTAGCCATTTACAGTATAAACTAATTGAATAGGCTGGAAAGGCGGTTAAGGAAGTGCATTTGTGAAAAGAGCTGCTGGTTTCAATCATGGGTGGGACAAAGCCGTTATATCCTTGGGCAGAGCTCTTTCCTGGGCATGAACACGGATCGCTTCCATTCTGTTAAACTGTAATAATCTCTTATCATGCAAGATATTAGTCACTCCAGATAAAGGTGTCCTACTCAAGAAATAAATGCACACATTGCATAATAATCACATAATAATCATCAAACTTGTTGAGTTCAAGATGTTTTTTCAGAAGACACAAGTCTCATTTTGCTAGAGTCTCTTTTATTTTTTTACACAAACAATTTGCACGTAAATGATTGACCAAAGTCACTGATGCCTTAGGTCCACAGCTCGTGATTACCCTTTACAACCACTGCGTTTAATAAGATTACTGTTTTAGCACAGGGCTTAAGGGCTAATTGCCAACTCATTCACCGAGCGATCACCAGGGGAAACTCCGCCAGCCGTGGACTTCGCTCTCTCAGATGAATCTCGCTTAGCAGGTATAAGCACACAGTGAAATGTCCAATCTCAGCTCAACTCAATCGCAGCACACGCGCAAGTCCAATAAGGACATTATGTACTCTGCAAGAGCTGATCTAACACTGAACCTTATACTGTGCACTGCCCGAGAGAAAGGAGAGAAAAGACATTTTCTATGGCAAGCGAGGACGTTACCGGCGAATTTTCGCTCGGACAAAGAAACGTTTTTTTTTAAAAATGGGATTCATCTGATCAGCACATTCATCTGTAGTCTGGGTTTCTTTAGAAATTAAGACCCGACACAGACACATAGCCAGCTAGCCTCTTCTGACATAGCCAGGCTGCTGTCCATACAGATGCTAATGCTGTCTAATAATCCTTTAACGCTGCTGACGTCAGCGCTTACTGCTCTCTGTACCTTAACACAAATATTTAATAATGAATGCGTCCCTTGTGCCGAGAAAACACTGCTCTGTGCCTAGAAGAAACAGCCGTAATACTGGGATCACATGCATACTCTGCATAGCTGACTTGTGGAATAGTTAGTTCTCTTTTGATGAAGTATCTGCAACCAATAAACATAGTCATAAACCCTAATTTTATTTTATTTTGAGAGGGGCTTGAGTTAGTTATATCCCTTAATGGACGATCTGTGTGAATATGCTTCTGTTGCAGCCAGTAATGAGTAAATAAATACAAAAGTCAATTTTAAGCAGTTTTCAAAATTTTAACAGCACGATACACTGTACTGCTCACCTCATTTTGGGCCCCATAAAAAGGTCTTACATCAGGCCCCAACACTCCAGAAAATCCTGTGCTCTAATATTTTAGGAGGGTCCCTGTCAGTCACGGCCCTTGGAATTGTTATTTTTTCACTCAGAGTTGTCAGGGGAACAAACAGCTTGCCAGGTCATGTAACGACGGCAGAGCCCCTTGGGGTGTTCAAGTTCAGGCTTGACACAGTGCTAGCTGTTTCTAGCCTGTATGAGATGAGGTCAACAGCCTGTTCTCCTCATTATATATTCTTATGCTTTTTTTTTTGTTCTACTATAGGGCACCATAAAAGCCCATGTAACTGATACATGTGACACAGTATAGTGTCTCAGGCCACCTAGACGATCTTCTCCACAGTGACTTACACAGCGTACAATCATTCAGCACGTACCACCCATTTACTCCTTTAAGGTGTTGGATCGCAAATATGTGATTAGAATGGTCTTAACTGAAAATTCTAACAATCGCTACTGGTAACTGAAAGCAATGGAGTTCTAGAACACTGATTTATACATTTGAAAAATCATTCCAAAAAAACTGCTCTTCAAAGGGTTCATATCTTTCTATCTAAGGCTGCAGTGACAGTGCCTTAAAACTGGGAACAGAACCTGGGAATCCCTGTTCCCTGATCATAAGACTCTGCTGCCACTGCTTCTGCTACGCACTGTAGCAGTGAGAGTCATGAGAAGAGATGGCTATCCCCCCCCCCACGTGAGACCGAACCGGGACGTTTTTTCACCCAGTAAGCGTTTTCTAAGGTCCCGTGCGGAGAGCCGCACCGCGTCACTGTGAAGGTCACGGGTTCGATTACATCCCACACTGCACTGCTTACGCAGGTATGGCTCAGCTCCAGAGAGTGAGGGGAACAATGGCAGAGCAAAGCCTCAGTGATGTGGTGTGCACTTTTTATAAATCCCCCTGGATAAAAGTGTCTATATCAGGAGTGCCCACCATTGCGGACACAGTAAATTTAAAGTTTCATTTAATTCTAAGCCGCCTCATTCACAGGTTTAAAAACACAGACCTTTACAGGTACATTCAATTTATTCTTCTACAACATTTCCTCCATTCTGACTGATAAGCACACATTATCTCTCTGAATTACTATGGCATCCAAACACCTTTTAATGTATACTCTAGCAATCGACTGCTCCAACACACATGCCTTCCTTATCTATATTACACACCTTCCTACATTGCCCACATTAACACCTGCAATCAATCCTGTGCTGAACAAACTGACTTTGCTTTGTTTTCCAGAGTATCCATCTGTGCTATAATTAGATATAACAGATTATAAAAAATATATATACTTGTTCTCCCAGAGGTACCTAGCCACATTTGTACCAAACCCAAGTTGGAAACATTTAGGCACTGGACTAGCATTTAGAATATGTCATCGATCTAATATTATTGATTGGGTATGTTTGTATTCTGAATTCTGAATGCAAAAAACGTTAGCAGGATAAATAAAAATCTGATTGACAGGGCTCAGAAAATGGGTGGGGCTTTAGACAGAAAGAATGGAGAGATTGGTTGTGGGTTGCAGAACTGACTCCAGAGCCGGGCGCTGGCATAACTGCTCTAGCCAATCGGTTAAGGCCACACCCATCCCTGGGCCACACGATTCAATATTATAATTATTTATCATTATGTTATTTAATGCTTTTGGGTCACAACAACATTCTTTTTTAGGGCCACAAAAACCCAATGGCCAGTTCTGAGTTGGAATGTGAACCCCAGTGTCCTAGTTAAATTCCAACTAAAGCTGACTCTCTCTATATCTCTGTACCCCCCCCCCCCCCACCCCCACCCTCACCCCCTCTTGAGGGTGATTCCTCAGGTCATCACCGCAAAAGAGGCCTGAGATCTCAGCTGTCATACCTGGTGAGATGAAGGAGGGATGAATAAAAAATGTTATGTGATTTAATCAATGTCAGATTGATCTGTAAGAAATATGATTTTTTTTTTTGTGTGTGTGTGTGTGAGGTCACAGGCACAGATAGAGTAGAGAATGATAATGCTGGCAGGAGGTCGCACTGCACCGAAAAACATGAGTCATCAGAGTTGGGGGAGGGGGGGTGGGGGGGGGGATAGTGCACCTTCCTCAAACCAAGCGCTGGATTTGAGCTTAACGTGCGCAATCGACAGCGGCTTAATTAAACAATAAGACGAACGATGACCGATCGCCCCGGCGGCGACGGGTCGCGTCCGCGCGCGATTAAAGTCCGCAATGTTCTCTGGGACCGCGAATTCCATTCCGCGGGTGGTCGTGCGCCCGGAGGACCGCAGCAGCGTTCCCACCGGGTTTCGGGCGCGCTTACGTAAAACAGGCCAATCCAAAAAGCTGTCCATCTGACTCATCTTCTCCTGATTACTCATTTCCATCTCCTTCAGCCTGCCTGCCATTGCATAACCCCCCTATCCTGGCATAACTGCCGTCTCTTCAATTTCGTTTTTTTTATTTTTTTATATTCCTCCTGAAATTATCCCTTTCAAAACCTGCCACGCTCGATCAAGTGTTCTCAGCCTGGCATTAAGACGCACCGTAATGAAGCTGAACGCTCTGTTCCTCTTGTTCCTCCAAAGGCTTTTCATAGCTCGGATCAAACAGGACCTTTTTTTCTCGGAAAAGAACGCGCTGATGATTTCACCCGATGTTAAACCCCCCCCCCCCCCCCCCCGAGTCGTGCTACAATAGACCCACACAGCCTGAAGGACCAAAGCGCTGCAGGTCATTATAGCGAACGGTCAGACTGAGCGATCGGAGACAGACCACCCTGAGAATGGCCACGGAGGTAAAATCTGTACACGTGTTCAAACACAGTCAGTTCTCTGGGGCAAGAGGCAGGGTTGCCGAATTCAGAACTTACATACAGGCTGGCATATGAGAGAGAGAGAAAGAGAGAGCGAGAGAGAGAGAGAGAGAAATGGAGAGCCAGAGGTAGAGAAAGAAAGATATCAAATACCAACATGACTGCTAGTCCTTCCCTGGAACCATGAACATAATGTAAACTGGATTATACTGTACTGACCAACTTTGAGGTCCCCAAAGACCTAGTCCTTTAATGCCCTGGCAGACATCCAACCAATGAGACTCCCCAGCCCAGACTTGACCTTTGACCCCCATATATGTAATTCTATTTATTTTCCCTGCCAGGAAGTCCCGTCAAATCAAGGTTCTGCCACAGATTTTATAGAACCTGACCAGATAATTAGCTCCAACATTAATTCGGCCCACTCATTTTATTACCCACAAGAGTTTCCGTGTTGGCAAGAGGAATTTCCAGAGCTTCTAAATGGCCGTTGAATTTCTATCACATTTGGTTCCGCCTTTTTTCCCCCCAGCTAATCTCTAACCTGCTGGTAGGGGCCGCAAGTGATCAACAAGTGCTTCGCCTGGCGGAGATCTGCACTCTACTGAGTGCACTCTTCTAGTTTTGTTTTTTTAATTGGCTTTAATTTAAAAAATGTTACTTTATTTATTTCCAAAATCTGGGACGTTTCATAGATTACTAATCAACGGTACTGCCGAAGCAGAGCATCTGAATGCCTTGTGCTCCACATCGGCTGCAGAGATGGCAGCAGAGCTGCAGCTGTACACGGGCAGGCGCTCCAAACTGGAGAGAAAACGAGGTGAAAAAGCACTAAAGAGAAACATTAGAGCTCAAATTGCCGGGGTAGCTATTTGGGAGAGGCAGACTTAAAAATGCACTTCATGTGGAACAGCTCCTCACTCTGCCCCCCCCCCCCCCCTCCTCAGCTGTGCTCTACAGGCACTGCTCTAGATGACTGAACACTGCGTGCAGCTTGGGGGGGGAACGGGAGGCATTTTGGGTGGGGGCGGACATGTTCCCCCTGTCCCATCCTGTCACCCAGCGTTAGAATCAGGGAAAACTCTCCTCCACAATAATGACAGTATTACTTTGCCACACAATTTATCATTTTTTTTATTTTTATTTTTTTAAATACAGCGCATCTCTAACCCTCAAGTCTGCTTCTCTCAACTTCGGTTTTTGCCAGAAGCCATTCACTACAGAACACACATCCACACAGGATGCTTCATCAACCTTCTTTCATTTTGTATATAAACCCATCAACCAGATCACCTCATCCAACTTTCTTTCTTTTTTTTTTTTTCCTAAGATAAATTACTACTTTTTCCTGTAAATATGTGGTATTATGCATATTATATATAATATACTATATTGTATTTATATTATATTTATATTTATATGGATATATAATATATGTACATTTTAGTATGCTATCCTGAAAAAAGACATTCAGGGGGAGGGAATCCACATGGATTTAAAAAAGAAGTTCAGAGGCACAAGTCCACAATCAAATATTTGATCAGCTGTGTAATGCAATAAAAGGTCACCCACAACATCTACAACAGTGAGAAATGAGGCCATCTACTGGTATATAAAAGACACTACATAATATATAATGTAGTGAACAGAAATAACTGAACAGGTTAATCGTTACATTACATTACATTACATTACATTACGGGCATTTAGCAGATGCTCTTATCCAGAGCGACTTACACAACTTCTACATAGCATTTTTACATGTATCCAATCATGGACTGAACTGAGTAGATACACTTTAAGAAAATAATAAAAAAGGGACTATCAATCACATCCCCCTCTGAATGAATACAGATAAACTGGTAACTGCAAAAAAAAGCAAAAATAAACAACAGGACAACCTAGCGCAAATACAGAGCAGCAGATCTGGGTCAAATATTTACTTACATATAAATGGCATGCATTACGGTTTCCCAAAAAGAGTACTAAAACACACAAAAAACAAACTGCTTTCCCCAGATTTAAGCAAAATTTACTGCGAGGTGAACACACGCTTAGAGATCACAACTTAATGCAGAACAACGGTATTTGTAGGACCAGTAATTCTTTGAGGTCTGACATTTGGGTAGCTGCATTAATGTGCAATGCTTCCCTGGGAATGTAATTAAAAAAGTGTAAATTGTACACTTATTTGCATAATAATATTTAAAGTTAACCATTCGCATTTTCAAAAACGTGTTCCCTTGTTTTACAGTTAGTATAGGTAGTACATTTTTCATATAAAGTGTGTTATAAACGTCTTGGGATCAGGCATGACGAAAATTAAGTTAGGCTTCTGATTCAGAAAAGAAATTGGTTGTTTGAGGCCAGGAGGAGATTCATCGTAGCAACGTAGTTTCTTACCTGTTTTTGACTATGGTGGCCGTACAGCTGACATCCTGGAAAGACCAAAACAACAACAACAACGACAACATAACCGAATCATATACGTTTCATTTATCTTCCACCGCGTGAAAATATAAGCGGTGCAATCAGAACACAACTACGTCACTGCGAAGGCCCTATTTAATGTCGACCTCTTGCCCCACCCCTACGGATTGCTTCAGTAGACAGGGACAAGGGGCAGAGGTGAGAGGTGAGAGGTGAGAGCAAGATTTGGTTTGTGACTTGTCACATACCATCATGCCTCCACTGGAGAAACCACAACATACCAAGCCCTTCAAACTCAGGAAAAGTTTTGGTAAGATATCCTATTTGAAACATTGCAATGGATTTAATGTTTGCACTCAAGATGCCATTTGTTCCTTACGCTTTTCCTCCCAACCCTTTTCTGCAGCGACAAGAAAGCAAGAGGTAGCCGGGATTCGCTCAAAATTTCCAACCAAGATTCCCGTAAGGCTTCGTTCTTTTTTCTTTTTTTTTTTTTAAAGTATCGCCCCTGTCTGAATGTGTTGTCTTGGCTGTGTTCTAATTTAAAACTTTCTTCAGGTTATAATCGAAAGATACTCCAGGGAAAAGTACCTGCCTCCGCTGGATAAGACGAAATTTCTTGTCCCACAAGAACTATCCATGACTCAATTTGTAACCGTTATCAGGTGAGTATTTCATAGCATTGGAACATTTTCGGAAGATGTAACTTTCTGTGATTACCTTCTGGTATAATCGCACACGTTAAGTTTTTAGCAAGTGACTAATTGCTTAATGCGAGTGACCGGAGCTGCCTTATGAGGTTAATTAGTAAATGCATTTCGCCCGGTGGAGTGTTGGCCTCCGCAGAAATCTGCAGCTCAAGGCTTGCATCTCGGCTCCAATGTGGTCGTGTTTTAAAACCTTTGCAGAAACCATGGAGCTCGTTCCTAATTGATGTGGACTTTTTCCTCTCTCTCGCTCTCTTTTCAGAAACAGGATGTCTCTCATGCCAAGTCAAGCCTTCTATTTGCTAATTAACAACAACGGACTGGCCAGTATGTCACTCACCATGGCACAGGTCTACAAGGACCACAAAGACGACGATGGCTTTCTGTACATGACGTACGCTTCTCAGGAAATGTTCGGGAACACTCGAGAATGCGTGGACGCGTTTAAAACTAGTCACGTAGCTGACTAGTTTGCTGATCAAATCCTTCCATTTTTTTAGTCCGGAAATATACAGTTTTAGCAGATCCAATAGCAGATTGCGCATTTCTATGTACTTCTGCATTTATGAAACCATACCCCCTGATTTTATTATTTTTTGTATAATTTTTAAAGGATGAAAATAATAAATATTGTTTGGAATGAGCTGGTTGTACAGTTGGTGTTTCTTAATTGATGGGTTAAATGATTAACCTACTGATTTCATTGGTTAAAAGGGCTCCATATACAAGGAACGGGTTTTAAAGGCATTCCAGACTGCTAATTGGCGTCAGCCCAAGGTCTCGTTTCGTTTGCCAAAGTTCTGTGCCTTTATAAACCTGCAGGGATAAATGTACCCATTTGGATTGCGCCCCCTTGTGGCCTTGAGTTGCCACCTCGATTTGGAGTTCCGTCTGCAGAAGACCACTGGGCTGCACCATTTCTCCACACTTGACTAAGTGCACTTGCATACATTGCTGTATTGTGATGCGGAACGTAACTTTGCATGTCGTGTCTAAATATGTATGAAGTGCCCAAGCGTTCAGGGATTTTGAAGACCATTAGAGACACTGTCCCAAGGTCCCTATTTCAAATAATTTACCATTGTCACACTGCTAGTAATTGCTGTGCAAAGCTTGATGTGGGCTTGCCAACTTAAAAACAAACTAACCAAGCTTGCTAACATTATATTCACTAACAATACCATGATGACACTACAATATAAATTAAAATATAGTTGCACCGTTTGCATCTTTGCAAACATCTTTATTTCTTCGGTGGTGTTTTCCTCCAGTAAACACACAAGCCAGAAACCTCACGTCCAGCGTAAACAAACTATAAACATCACCATCCTGGTGCATTGTGGGTCTGTGTACTTGGCCGAATGAAGCTCTGGAGCACCCTTGGCGTATGTCTGGGTGAAGTGCACGTCAAGCGCACTGCACTTTCAATCGTTTGAGAAACGGGACCCACTTGTGCATTTACGCTGAGCCAGGGGTGGCCAATGTTATCCAATGTGGGTGCAGGTTTTTGTTTTAGCCCAGCACTAATAGACTCAGGTCTTAATCATGGTGAACTAATCATGGTCTTCAGTTAAGACCTTTGATAAATGGAATCAGGTGCGTTAGTGCCGGGCTAAAACGAAAACCTGCACCCACACCGACCCTTTTCGGATAAGATTGGACACCCCTGCACTAAGCACATGAACGAGCTTGCAGGTGTGCATATTGGGACAGCCTCCATTAATCCTCAGGTGTGTGACGTAGCCTTTTTTAATTTTTATTGGCGGAGCACATCCCCAGGATTTGGGCAGGTGTATTTCACGGCAGCTCTAAAGCTGGTCAGTCTCATAGCTCCAGACCTGGATCAAATATGTATCTGTTTTGGATTCAAATACTTTTCTGTGCTCTGTTGATCTTGCCTGGTGTCGTTGAGCCGGCCAATATGACCAAAAAGCAGGGTTTGCACTTTTTGAGAGTATTTCATTGGTTCCAATACACCAGACAAGATCAGTAAAGTGTAGAAAAGTATTTGGATCCAAAACAAATACGTATTTGACCCAGGTCTGTTGCTATAAGGATGTTCCAGGAAGCTCTATAAACCACAAGGTGGCGCTATCATACCACTGAATATCAATATTGCTCAACATAAGGAAAACGGTCATTTTTACTCAAATAATGGCACTACAATGTAGGATCCGATGGAGGATAACTGATCGATACACTCCATTTAGTTATCTGTCTTCATATTAAATGTCACACTGATATTATTAATTCTTTTCTTATACATATTCTCCTGACAGAAAAAAAGGTTAAGTGTTTTTATTTTTTGTCTTTGATGACAAATACACATTGCTGTGAAAATATTTGCAAAAGCATTATTTTATTTTATTGAATTCCATTGTAGTGTAAATTTCAGCACAGTAGAATATGTGGATCTTGAGAAGATCGGAGACTTACAAGGGACAAAAATGAATTGCCTGAGCCTAGGAGGATATGTTTAAGTGGCTGTCCAAAATGAATTGCAAGCAATATCAAAGGTGACATATCACTATGATGGAAATCTATCTTGCATGTTAGTTAATTGATCCATCAGGTAGCACTATCTATATGCATATGTTTATCCTTTATTTATTGATATTTTGGGAAAATCAGGAAAAATGGGGTTTCCTGCAACAACTGCAAAGTTGATTATATATATGAACACAAAATCGAAATCTAAACAGTTCTTCTCAGATTAGACGCTGCTGTTAGAGTTTTCCACCAGGGAGAGCTCTTGAGTTTTGATAACGCACCATGTACCAAACCGGCAACAGATCCCACTGATAAAATGGTAGAGTTGTTTGCCATTATTCATCACAGCTTGGCATCAAGATTGGAATTTCATGACATTATATCACAATGCTGGTGAACAGAAAATTATTACTGTCTAATTTAGGGTCCTGCTCAATCATCTATATGAAAAATATTGAGTGGTGCTTGTGGCAGAACTGCATGTTGTAGCCTACTGAGCATTTTTTCCCTAAAACAGAATCAATGACAATCAGAAGTTTACTGTAGATGTTACCTCTGAATGTCATTTTTTCACCTTCTAATGCACTTTGTTGTTGTACGGTTATGTGCAGGTCTAGATCCTCTATAGGAGTAGTTGGCATAACTACTGTAGGACTTGGAGAGGGTTGGCAAACTCCAGTCCTGGAGGGCCACAGTGTCTGCATGCATTTGTGGTTTCCTTTCGATCAACGGCCAATCAAGGCCACAAGAACAAGTTCTATGGACTTCTTTAGCCAATCAATGACTTAAAATGAATCAGTTGTGTCCTGAAACATACCGAAAATCAGAGGACACCACGGCCCTCCGGGGGGGGGGACGGAGTTTGTCGCCTCTCGCTCTGGGCCGGGCGGAGCGCACCTGGCCGCGGCGAGCTTCGCCAGAACCGGGCCCCGCTCGACAGCCGCGAAGTCCACATCCGCCCCGCCTGAGTCACGAAATGCTAATGTGTGCCTTTCGAGAGGGAGGAAATCAAAGCGTGAGGAACGAGATGAAAACCGCAATCAAGGGATGACACACACACACACCGAAGCGGGCCCACGCGCCCCAATCAGGATCTCGCATCTAATTTATAATCCCCCCCCCCACCCCCTTTGTTGATTCAAGAGCGGCTTTGTTTGCATTACCAAATTACATTTGCTCATTAGGGAGAGCGTGCACATCATCAAATTGTTTCTCCTTCGAAATTAACCTTTTCCAGTGACTGCATTAATCGGAGGCTTGGGAAAGCCGAATTAAATGTTCCGACGGCGTCGGGTTCGAGTGGAGGGAGCGAGCGCGAGGGGCGACGCCGTGGAGACAGCCCTCGCGCTAATGGTGTAGCGATCCCCGGCTTAATGTTCCCTCATAATCATTAACCAAAGGGGGTTTTTTTAGCAAATGCAAAGCACTTAAAACGAGCGCAGCCCCGCTATTCTTTGAAGCTAATTGCGAAAGTTTTCGAAATGTTGTAAAAAGTTGTTGAGTCCAACTTCTCCCGAGACCAACTGTCGTTTTTTATGTTATTCGTCGGTCTGTGGTTTTCTCCAGAAGAGAGCAACCCAGCGGAACACAGCAAGTGGTAGAAGGAACAAAATGAACCCCCCCCCCCCCCAACAAAAAGTGGTTTACACAGGTGTCCAAGAACCAAAAACAAAATGCAGAATTCAGTGTAGAATTCAAACGCTGAGATGTTAGGCGGAGAGAAAACAAACACTGAGATGTTAGAAAAATATGCATGTATTTTTAAACCCGCAATATCCTAAAAGTGCATCAGTGTAGAGTTATAAAAATATAAGCAGATGTTTCAGTCTGACCTTCTTCAGGGCTTTCCACATGCTGAACAAACACTCAATGTAAGGACAAAGAAGTCAACAATGTAAATTAAACAGCTGGGTCCTAGATTAAACATGCAGTCAGGGCAATACAAGCATGGATCCCATCCCATCCTTCTCTCGAGTATCTGAAAAGAGATGCTATAGTTTGTGAGATAGGTTTCCTGCAACCTGATTGGTCCTAGCAAGTTGTGCTTACAGTTCATTGGTGTGTTTTCTGGATAATTGGTTCGTTTGGTTGAGCTGGCCTGAATCTCTGACTTCCATTTTAGCTCCATCCACTCAGTGTCACCACTCTTAAAATGAAAATGGCCATGGGTTTTTTTTTTTAGCAAAGCACATCCCCTTTAGTTGAGCAAACCTATTTCACAACAGAGTATCAAACTGGTCAAGCTCAAAGTATGTAAGGTTATGAGCGGCAGGTCTTAACTGCAGACCAGGGCTGTCCAACCCTGTTCCTGGAGATCTACTGTACTGCAGGATGTCATTTCAACCCTAATTTGGCACACCTTGTTCTACTAATTAGCAGCTCAAGCAGATCTCTAGCTGCTGAATGCTTTGTTTGGGTTGGAGTGAGAACCCAAAGGACGACAGATCTCCAGGAACAGGGCTGGGCAGCCCTCCTGTAAACAGACAGACACAACAGCAGTGTTATTGGGTACACCATGTTGAGGGGGATCAAAAATGGACACGCCCAAGCCCTTTCTTTGAAGCTTGCTGCTGCTGCGACCTCATTCCTCATCCACCTGGCTTTTCCATGCCTGGCAGACCTTTCCCAATAATAATAAAAAAAACAACGGTAAGGGCAGGTGTGTGACAGCCGTCTCCATCTGCTTCAGTTCCCGCGTTAGAGACGTCCTTCTGCCGCGCTGTCAGTGAGCCCGGTTGTGGGGGGGCGAGGGGGGGTGGGGGGGGGGTTCAGCTGACACCGAGGCGGCACCTCTTTCAGCTGGGATATACGTGATCACCCAAAATGGAGCTCTAAGAAAATGGCGTCTGGCTACAGGATGCCAATCATTTACATACACACACACACACACACACACACACAGAAGTATATAAACACGCACACACACACACACACAAAATTACAGTGCATATAGCTATACGTCAGAGGCCATTTCCATTAACATGTACCTGTCACAGGGTGACGCACACTGCAGGTCTCAAGCCACAGCCCTCGCTGGCCTCCTAACAAAACAAGAGGTGATTGGCCCACTGGGAGCTGAAGACCAAGGTCCCCGGCCTGATGAGCTAATTGCAAACGTCTTGCTTCTAACACGGGCGTTATAACATCCCAGTGCTCCACTGTACAGTATGTCATGCGTCATGAGGTCAGCTAAACCTCTCACCTGTGACTTGACAGTAAAGCAACGTGCACATTACATGCGAATGAAAGCACCGGTGTTTTTTTTGGTTTTTGTCACTGTTTCAGGGACTGTACATATAAACCACCACAGCTTGCTACAATGTGATGCGCAATACACTGATTTTAAAGAACAGCGTGATTATAAAACACACAAATAAATAAATAAATAGAACAAAACAACCCTGTCCTCTACCAAGGAGCTTTTTTTCCTTACCCCTGTACTTGTCGGTATCTACCAAATTCTCCTGACCTACTTCAGTTGCGAGTAGTCTTGAGGTTTTATAAACAGAAGAGCGGGAGACATCACTTCTGAGACCTGAGGGACCGCGGGACTCTCGGCTTCGTCTTAATTTTTATCTTCAAGCAGCTCCAAAATACCCAAGGCTGATATTCTCCATGCTATTTCAACTTCTCCTCCATTATTTATTGGGGGTTGGGAGAGGGGGGGAAGGGGGGGGGGGGGGCGGGCGGGGGGGAGGTTTAGGCTGCTCTTTGTGAGTGTCTCTCACAGAAAACATAATATATGTTAAAGGACAAAATTCAGAAACGTAGCTTCTATTCATGACGAAACATAATTTCCGTTCTCGAAATGGCAGTATATAGATTCCTTTGCTGCTTTGATAAGCTTGATTCAAAGCTTTTACGGTATGATGTAACAAAATGATACAAGTATAAAGCGCCTTTTAAAACCTCTATGCACAAACAAATCTAATATACTAAATGTTTCTCAATTTATGAATGCTTTAGATATGCATTTTAATTTTCATGCAGTTATGCATTTTTTTTTTTCACAAATTATTTAAATTATGACATTTAGCAGGTGCTCTTTTCCAGAAATTACACTTATTCAGCTTCCATTTTCACATACAACCTATTTATAAAACTGGATATTTACTGAAGCAATTAAGGTTGCCTTTCTCAAGGGTACAACAGCAGTGGCTAACCTGAGTATCAAACCCATAAACTTTGGTCTACTAGAAGCTCTTTATTCTCTGTTTAGATAGCCTCAGACAACCCTAGTCCCGAAGTGCCCATGGCGTTCCTGGGTTTTGTTCCATCTAAGCTTGAAGTATTGAGTCTATTGGATTATTAAGAGTCTGCGCTTGAATATTCAGTCTACATCAGTGGTAACCAACCTCGTTCCTGGAGATCTACCATCCTCTAGGTTTTCATTTCAACCCTAATTTGGCACACCTGACTCTACTAATTTGTAGCACAATGCATAATTTTAGCTGTTGAATGAGGTGTGCTTTGTTAGGGTTTTAGTGAAAGCCTACAGGATGGTAGGTCTCCAGGAGTTGGTTATCACTGGTCAAGATGGGTTGGGATGGAGAAAAATCGAAGAACACCTCTAACACACCAGGATCAGCGTTGCCTACCCAGTTTCTACAGTCACACACAAAGAAATCTGTAGAGGGAAGTACTGTCAGTTTAATTGGTTTTTATTTGATTTAAATAAAAACCAATTAAACCAATGTTGTTTTTTTAAATACCCAGTTCCATCTTAAAAATGAATTCTTAGTGTTATAAAAATTTGGTGTAGATGGGATAGGATGTGTGCGGACTTATTTGACTTATTCTCATTAAAATTAATATTTACACAAATGCAATCAGATTGCAGTTATAAAGTGAAAGACTAGTCTTCAGAGTTTGCTTTCAAGCTAACTAGTTAGCTAACTAGCTACAGGATCTACTTGTTGGTTGAACTTGTTCATGCCCATAAAAGAAAATTTGGCAGCGTGAACAAATTCAATAATCTATTCTGCCAAGGTAACTTCCCAAACAAATGTCAAAGCCTCTTCATAAATATGCATGAGTGTGCACCATGTAGATAGGGTAGAGTCATATAAAATTATTTTCCTCACAAAATTGACTGAATGTCACATTAGCATTTTCATCAGAACACTCTCTTGGCCACCTAGGCATTATGAATCAATTATTCCAAAGAAATATGGCTCACTTAGTTTATGAGTAAAATGGCCGACTTGTGACACGATGGGAAAAAATCCTATTGATTCCCATTCAAATTATCATTAAGTTCCTCTGTGTGTTGGACTTAGCAAGGGAAAGGAAAACCAAAAATTTGTGTCTCATAGTCATATTCTTCTCTCCCTATCCCTCTTTTGGATAACCTGCAGGTCACTTTACATGATGTTTAAACCTTTAAAGTGTATAGTGTATATTGGCTAACAGCTAACCGCTAATCACTAACCTTAGATTGTTGTATGGCAGCTAACGGCTAACTGCTATTCACTAGCCTTAGATTTACACCATTGCTGTATGGCAGCTAATGGCTAACTGCTATTCACTAGCCTTAGATTTATGTTGTTGCTGTATGGCAGCTAATGGCTAACTGCTATTCACTAGCCTTAGATTTATGTTGTTGCTGTATGGCAGCTAACGGCTAACTGCTAATCGCTAGCCTTAGATTTATGCCATTGCTGTGTAGAGGCTGGCTGGCTATCCATTTCCACAAGCCCTCTTTGGGTCAACGTCCATCTGCTACAGCTATCTCACACCTGCATGCAGATATTCAGATAGTTGGGGCTTATATTTATAAGTTGTTTATATCTCTTTAGCTACACACTGATTAATTATAAAATAAATAAAATCACCCACTTTGGTGCTACCCGTGAATAAAGCTGTGACTTCAAGAGTATTTGTATATTAAGTCTCGTAAATTGCGACAGAATTTCATTTAAATAACTGCAATTATGAAAGTGACTAATTATACGTTTTTGTAATAGAGGGAAATACGTTTAAAAAATGCTTGACATTAAATATCACCCTTACGATTAAAATTTTAAGAAGCATCAGTTTTTTTTTTTTTAACGGCCGTTAAATCTCATATTAGGATTCTCCTCCACCTCTTCTGTTCCGTACGCTGATTATATCTTACCCCATCTTCCATCTGTCTCACATTATGTTCTGCTCGTAATGGGCACCAGCAGATGCCAAAATGTTGTCACCCCCACTTCGGAAAACAAGTCAGTAAGCACTTCAGCGTGAACAACCTGTTCTAAGCTAAATTAAACACTATCTTTCCAGGGCATTGATCACGTCACCAATTGCATTTTCTGGGTGTTATTTTTAAAGTGGACTGTTGCCTGGGGGGTGCAGGACAGAACTCTGTGCTCACTGCAGGATTTGCTGTCATACCCAATGGCACAGAGCCATACGGAAATGGCATATTCGACAATACAATTAAATAAATCAGTCACGGCCAGAAAAAGACACTGCTACATGACATATGAGAAAACATACCTGTTCTCTGCTTTCAAGTAGTACAGTACACATTTTAGAATGTATCATAACATCCAAAATGTCTACATATTTACTCCCTGTCTCTCTCCATATACATTATATATATATATATATATATATATATATATAGAGAGAGAGAGAGAGAGAGAGAGAGAGGGGGGGCACAGCATCGGCAAAATATAATGTATTGGAAACTTTTCATGATGCGTCTCCATGCCTCATCCAAGCTGCCCATCATTCTGACCTCATGCAGCTTCATCTCAAGGTGAATCATATCGACAAGCGTCCTGAGCCAAACAATAATGCGTTTATGCAGCACGGCTGCGTCCGTAGCAGGGAAAAGGCCGCTCCCCACCACCACAGCTAGCACAGATCGACCAGATAACCAGCTCCTCACGCTTAACACTCAAAGTTCCCCGGGAACGTTTTTGTGGTGAAAAGTCGGTAAAATGCCAACTTGGCGCTCAGGTGAAAACCTTGGTTGAAAAGTGAAAGTTTTTTAAGCTGACTAGGATGCAGGCAGGCTATATCCGGGTAAAACCTGATCTATATTAGTTTAGTTTAATTTACAAAAAGTAGTAGTTGCACCAGAGTTAGCTACGTGCCTAATTTGCATCCGTAGTGTCTGGACTTATTTATTTATCTAGTCCATTTATGTCAAAAACTGTCCCTATAAGTAGGGTGTGTATTCATGTGTGTGTGTGTGTCTGTGTGTGTGTCAGTGCATGTGTTCCCTGCACAAATCAGCCAATCATGGTCTTCAGTCAAGACCTCGATGAGTAGAATCATGCGTCATAGTGCTGGGCTAAAACAAGGAACCTGCACCCACACTGGCATTCAAGCTGAGCCTTGAGGGTTTTCAACAAGACTTTTGGTTACCAGCCAAAAACGTTACAATCCTGCAGTTTTAAAGGTTTCGTTCTCAATTTTGCTATAAATACTAAAGATTTAAATTTTTAAACGGTCTCTATTCTGCAGGGATTTTACTGGTGGTTCTGAAGGATTAATTAAAGTATTTTTTTCAAATGATTATTTTATGTGGTCGCTGCAGGAAACGCAGTGGAAGGTTCTCAAAGTCTGATTGGGAGTTTCAGTCCTGCTTGGCTTTCATTTTATGCCTGAGGCACCATGAAGTCATTTATTTGGTCAACGGGACTCCAGGGGCCCCGAATCCAAATTTCGATCCTGTTTGGTTTTAAAATTCCATTCGCCATCTTTTCCTTTTTTTTTTTTTTTTTACGAGCACCTTGGCTCCCCGAAAAGTGTGGCTCGAGCTTTCGCGCCGACGCGCTGAAGTCACGGACGCCGCGATTGCGATGCGTGGCACGCCCCGGCGAAGATCAGCACGCGCGGACTCTCCCCCTCTCTCTCCGTCTCTCCGCCATCTCTCCATCGCTCCTGTCTTTCGCATTTCAGTCACAAAGGCTCGTCTTATCTCAGAGACACCCCACCGAAAAAAAAAGTGATTTTATTTTAATCTCTTCTTAATGGACACCTGCGGTTGCCCCCCCCCCCCTCCCGAAAGCCGATTGGACGGTTTTTACCTCCCAATTAAATCCCTCAACAGTCGCACGCAGGACCGAAATCTGAAATTAATTCGATTTGACGCAAGCCAGTGATGCAGTGAAGCGATTGCGATTGTGATTTGATGACCTGATTGTTAAAACGGTGCCATACGAAAAATAAAGATTGATTGAGCTGTGGTGTTCTTTAAATGACATTTTCCCAAAATAGAACATTTTAGAAAAAGAGCCCAGTAACAAGCAAGGCAACAGCCAATACAAGGCTGATTTTAAAATGGTAGGGACCAACCAAATGCTGCCCCTGAGTAGTTATACTCTGGCAAACTTGCACTGGCTTCCTTTAATGGAACGGCATCCTGAGTCACCACATTTGGAGTTAACAAACTTAGATAGGGTGTGAGGAAGCTTATATTATCTCGCATTTACCCCGGCTGCCAACAGAGTCAGCCTAGGGGACAGGCGACTGCAAACAGAATCCTTTCAGAGAACCACGGCCCCGGTTTCCCCAATAAACAGACCACCTCTTGAGAGAATTAAACTGACAATGAGACCAGGAGCAATGTAAATCTCAGCCACAGACACGTAAATAAATCTTTTTTCTTCCTTTTTTTATTTATTTTTTTTTAGGAGCAGCGAGCAGCCTCTGTTTCATTTTAAACAGCCCTCCACACAATCCCTTCCCAGGACAGCTTGGGATGGTGAAATTAGGAAGAGAGAGAGAAGAAAAGGATGAAAAAAAACGAACAAATGCAGTGATGTGTTTTTTTTTTTTTTTTTTTTTTTTACAACGGTCTTGTTTTTGAATCCAGCAGGGTAAGAAGCGAAGAGCAAGGCCGATTCCTGGCACAGGTTCCACCACTTCCTGGCAATGACCAAAACCCTCTATTGAGCTCAGCATCTCTGCTTCGCACACATACTATCGCTCTTACACACACACACACACACACACACACACACGAAAAGAAAGAAAGAAAGACCGGGTCTGTTTATGGACTAATTCAATCAGAGCTGTTGACCAGATGTGAGGCCAGATTCGAGAGCCAGGCCTTCGCGCAGAGGCTGTAATTAATGCATTGTCCTCTCGCGCTGGGTTTGGCTTGGCACAGATAAGCGTGGGGGGGGGGGGGGGGGGGGGGGGGCGCCTCGTTAAAACTCAGCCTAACGAGATGACTTTTTTTCCAGGAAGGCAAGAAAAAAAAAAATTCTGCTTTCTCCAACGCTTGGACCAGATCCTAAGAGCAATTAGATCGGCTATACATCAGCCCGAATCGTTCATTCTTCATTGTTTCATTCCGACCGCGGTGCGTGACAGAAATGAGCGAGATGCTGCGTCGCGCGCGGTATAGCACTGGGAAAGAAATTACAGGCGGGCGACGCCATGGAAACCGATGTTTCGCGGAGAAATTTCGACCCCAGTGATTAATTTCCTTCCATTTAAAAAAAAAAAAAAAAAAAAAGAAAAAAGGAAAACGGAGCCAATAAAAAGTTCACTCCAAGACCAAGGCTACGTTACGTTGTCATTTATTTATGCTCATTTATGACTAATAAAATTCTCTTTTTCCTCCAAAGAATGGAAAATGCTCCAAAGGATGAGGTCATCTATAATGAACATTCATGCACTTTAATTAATTATGACCAAACACAACACATGTGGGGTTTTTTTTTCCCCCAAAAGTAAACTCAAACCGGTTAGCACTATGGAACACATAGAACTCTACATCCAGTTTCGCAGCATACCTTGGCCTAAACCCACACAAAGCAAGCCAAAGGCGACAATGGCCAGGAAAAACCCCTTGGAGAGCATGTAGACCCAGGCTCAGGGTGTGAGTTCACAGAAACAAGTTTCATAACCTGAACTTCAGCCGCTGGGCCCGCTCGACCGCATTGTTTTTGAAAAACGCATCAACGAGGTCGCGCGACCTTTGCGTTAAAAGCAAGCTGCCATTTACGCCAATTTTTACGACACATTTTTTATTTTTTTTTTGCTTTCTGGGAAAATGCACCTCAACAGTTTTTCTCTTCGCTCTGGTTCGTGATCGTGAGTAATGTCTGCTAACCCCGAGGCGGTTGTCTGTGAGCCCAGCAGACGTAACCACCACTGCCAGGTGGTGCAGCCGAGACTGGGGCGGGGGGGGGGGGGGGGGGGGCAGGAAGGCTGGGGGGAGGGGGAGGTTCTTTGGCATCCCTTCGCCAAACTGAGTTTACTTTGGCCTTTCCCCTTCTCCACCGCTGATCCAGCTGTGCGGTCATCCCGGTAAGGGCCTGAGTTCATGCTTGGCTGTGGTGGAACGGCCCGGGTGAGGTAACGTCTCAGATATGTGCCATCTCTCAGTGCAGCCGTCCAAGGTGGAGGAGCCGCAGACCTCGGGGCTCGTTTGCTTTGGACTGCTTTCTCCTCCACGTATGTGGAAATGGACCAATATATAGGAACATGAATTTGGGTAATTTCATCTTGCTCTCTCTCTCACACACACACACACTCATTGGGGGGGCACACACATAAACAGAAGTGCACACAAGCACGCCACACGCACATATAAATATAAACCAAAATAACATTTGCTGCCTGAGAAAAATAAATACTGTAAAATTACTTTTCACCACACAATCACACGGATTTCTATTCCTGAGGAGAAAAAAATAGTTTTTCTGTGGCCTTTTCTTTACCTCTGCTACAGCTTCATTTCCACAGACATATTTGTGATTAACTTGGGTATAAACAATTAATTATACTAACAATGGACCGTAATTACTTTCTTTTAAAAGCCTTCTGCTGCAAACTAATGAATCTGATGCCCCTAATAATGAACTTTTGGTCTGACGCCTTTTTAAGTTGATGGATGGTCTGTTGGTAAATTAGCATAAATTAAGATTTTTTTTTTTTAGAGAGAGAGCTTTCGAGCACACTGCAGACCAGTGAGCCTGAATTCAACTGAATTCAATTCGACTTCATACAGAGACTAAAAAAGTGCGGTTCAGTCAGAGAAAAAAAAAATATTACAATGATGAAATACAATACAATAAATGTCACCAATCCAAATTGTGCGGGTTGCTTTGGCGGTAAAATACGTGATTGGAAGGCTCTTGTCAGTGACAATGACAGGCCCTTTCACCGAGTGACAATGAGCATGGCACGCGACCGAGACGCCGATGCCAGCTCGCGGCTCCGCGTAATGCCACCCTTAACGACGGTGACAAAAAAACCCGCTTTTTGTGTTCGCCCCGGCAACTGACAGCTCCCTCGGCGCACATCGCCTTATTGTCACCTCGCGCGTGTGTGGGTAGGTAATCAACAGGCGATATTACCTTCCGCCGCGCGCCTTTGTGTTCTCAACCGGCAGGCTCGCTGCAGCTGTCACGTCTCGTTCCTTTAAATTTTCCTCGCGACCTTGACAGGCGCGGTTAAAAAAAAAAAAAAAAAGAAAACGTCCTGATCTGAGCCCCCCGCCTGCAGAAGTGCTTCCGCGAACAAACCCCCCCTGCGCTTTATCGGCTCACAGATCGCAAAAACGATTTCTGCGCCTCGCTCCTGACAGATACTTCAGGAGCTTTGCGCGGATCAAATATAAGATTCAAATATAGTCACCTTTTTCACCCCCCCTTCCGTTTGAAAGATCCGACAGCCACAGGTTTCTCTGGTGGTGTGTCTAAGAAAGAGGCTCCCCCCACACTTTGCAATGTTAACTGTGCTGACGGCTTGTCCATTGTGTTTATCCAACCGGTGAGCTAAGCTATCCTCACCTCTTCCATGACATTGCCCTGACATTACATTACACTTTAGCATTTAGCGGACCCTCTCCAGAACGACTTACATGATGCATTTATTCAGCAGTAATAAAGTAATTGAGAGAAGGGGGTTGTCAATGAAATGCAGAAATGCAGACAGGTCATTCCTGGCTCACTCCTGCTATAGCTGCAAGGATAAAGAAACTTGGGGTTGGGGTGGGGGTGGGGGTGGGGGTGGGGGTTAGGGTTGGGGTTTGGGTTGGGGTTGGCGTGGGCCGGGAGCTGGCACATCAAAGTCGCAGCAAATTCTAGTTTGAAGTGGTGACATTATGGGGAACGAGTGGGGATTCATGCATTCAAAGCACAGAGCGTCCAGAAGAAGTTTTCTGGTACATCTGATAATCAGTCAGATTGTGGAGTCAATTAAGTTCTCCAAGTTAATTAGATATGGGATCTTGAGAGAACCCCTTTTATGCACTAAATCTTATTTTCTTCTATGAGGATGGGTGCCTTGAGGCAAAACACTGATAAAACCAATATTTCATTGAAAGATAACCATCTTCGCCTTCCTATCAATCATAAGCAATAAAAAAACATGCAGTTTGTTTTCTCGTAGAACAAAATTCATGCTCAGGAAAGGACTCACACTGGTCAGTTACATTTATGGTTTGAGAATTCTTAAAACACAAAATGAACAATCGCACCAAAGAACATCCATGGGTTGTTCTTCAAAAGCAGCACTGTGTTTTTTTTAGAATACTACAGCAGACTACACATAAACAGGAACTGTGTGTGTTTTTTTCTTTCTGTGATCCTTCACGCGACATAGCTCAGGAGGTAAGAGCAGTTGTCTGGCAGTCGGAGGGTTGCCGGTTCGATCCCCACCCTGGGCGTGTCGAAGTGTCCCTGAGCAAGACACCTAACCCCTAACTGCTCTGGTGATTGAGAGGCATCAATTGTAAAGCGCTTTGGATAAAAGCGCTATATAAATGCAGTCCATTTACCATTTACCATTCACCCCCCAGAGTGAGCGATAGCGGGGGAAATCGGTACGGGCGGCACCTTTGTCGGGGGCGTTGTTTTTTTGGCTGGGAGCGCGACCCTCCGCTAGCGAGAGAGCGGGGGCGAGCGGGGCGAGGCGCAGCACCCAGCCGCTAGCCTGCAGACCGCTCTGAGTGGCTGGGGGGGGGGAGCGGGGGGCGGGGGTGTGGGGGTTGGGTAACGCAAAAAAAACCCGCACCACGTAGTAGCTGGCGGATCCAAACGGGGCCTAGAACATGTGGAGGCGGCACTGTTTTAGGACTAAACTCTCGTGGAACAGAGCGCAATGGGCGAACCAGCCCTTGAGCTGGACTGGAAGCGAGGGGCTGCCGTTTGAAGTCCACTTGGAGCAACTGAGTTTGAGGAAGCTTTAGCGATTTGAGGCGTCTGTAGCACTTGCGCTCAACAGTGCTACCCCATGGCAGACGGATGGCATGGCAACAAATTCAGAACAGTAGCTACTCCAGGTTAGCGTTGTTTATAAATGGCCTCGCAAACCATGATTTGCGTTTTCGTGTCACACGTTTGAGCCACAATCTAGCATAATATAAGAAAATGATAGTTCATAAACAGCCATTTCAATGACTATGAAGACAATGAAGCCTGTTTCCAGCCAAGATCGGCTGTTTTCACACATGTAAGTTAGGCCCATTTTTCTCCAATCTGGACATCAAAGTCTGACCAAACATTCACAAGGACAGCTTCGATGTGAGATCATAATTCAGTGCCCTATTACAGGCTCACAATGCTACATATATGAGTAATATACATAGCAGGCAACCACATCAGGACATAAGTCAAAGTACTTCATTTGGATTTGAATTCATGTCAGAACGTATTACAGAATTCAAAAATTTTTTAAACAGTAGTTGACAACCAGTACTTGTCAAATACAAAGTACAATATTTGACGAATAAAACATGTTAGATGCCTCACATTTATGAGAATAAACACAACGTGTATGCATCCATGTTTATGAAAACCCAAAAAAGAACAGCTCAATGAAAACACATGATACTACCACCACGCATACAGGCCCATTGTTAAAGTTTCATGAACGGAATACTAAATCAGATCTGAACGAGAGCTGTTAAGCAGCTGTTATCTCAGCTGGCGTTTCTCCAGACAGTGTGGAAAAACCCTTTCCTGCTGCCGTCCATTAATGAAAGAACGTCCCAGATCGATGTGAATGGGAATAACATTGAGGGCACGGATCATTTCTAGGCCTGCCTGTGCCCAAGAAAAGCGGTATGCCTCTGCGCCATAAACATTCATGTTCATATTTAACAAGCCTTATGGTTCAGACCGGATTTATGAACAACCAGTTACAGTAGAAAGACTGGGCTACATGCATACCACCTTGCAAAACATTCTGCAGGTTTAGTATGTTCTATTTAGTATATAATTATTTATAGGCCTATATATTTCAACTTTTAAGTTTGTATAGTATACCTGTACTTAGCACTTCAAAAGGCACGACATTTCATTTGAAATTATTTTAGCAATTCCCTTTCATTGCTAATGTAGGGTTGCGGAAACACTAAGGTGCAAATTAACCAATGTAACATGAAGAGGACTTAATGGACCCGGCCGGTAAAAGGTTTTTATTTGTGTTTTTGTCCTTCCTTTCAAAAAAAAAGCCCTGCCGTTGTGGCTGCCGGTGAGCTTTGAGACGGGAAGCTCGGCGCGATGAAAGAGGGCGTCGATAAAAGCAGAGACGGACCGAGGGCCAGCGGTTCAAAATCCCGCCATAACAGACGTCCTTTGGTCTTTCTTTCTTTCTTTTCTTTTTTTTCCCCGTTCAGCTGCCAAGAGCGTTTTGGGGTTCTTTTTATCTGCTCGCAGCTACACTTTTCTGTCCGCTTGCCAGAAGATTTTTATTTATTTATTTTATGTTTTGTACCCCTTTCAGCAGACGTCTCCGTAGCCGGCCTGAAAAAGCATCCGCTTGGCGGGACTGCGCGCGGCTCGGAGATTCGACGCGACGGGCCGTGCGTCACAGTCGGCGCGGGAGCCTGTTTAAGGCCACTCCCATCTCCTCGCTGCTCACAGATGTCTCTCCGTCTCTTTGAAGCGCTCAAAGCGGAAAGATAAAGTCGGTTAAAAGCAGAGCCTAGACGCGGAGTCATTCCCTCCAGGGGCATTATCAGTCAGCGATAGACGCAGTGTGTCTTTCTTCAGTTGGAGGGATCTCGGCGGAAGACCATTATCAACAGCTTTCGCAACGCCTTTTCTGCATTGCATCCTGGGAAACGTTTGGAAAAGCATGCACAATTCATTTGCTTGTTTAATACTGTTTCTTAAATGAAAGAAAAAACATGTGGAGGCATCACGCGGTGCTTCTGTTCATGGAAGAATGAAATGCACACACTTGATAGATTAAAGTCTTTCTTTCACAGTTTCGACCCTTTCGACTCTGCCCCTTGAGCTATTGTGTTGGCGTGCATGTCTCTTCTGTCATTTCAATAGCTTCTGTTCATGACACATCCCTGCTTATACCATGATTGGCTCCCTGAAGACTCCTCTCACTGTGATTGGCTCAGTCTATGACTCCCATTAACTGTGATTGGCTCCCTCTGTGACTCCATCTAAGACTCCTCTCACTGTGATTGGCTACCACTATGACTCCTTTTATTGTGGGTTTCTCCCTCTATCTCTGATCGGCTACATCTATGGCTCCTCTACCTGTGATTGGCTGTCCCATTGGGCCTCCACCTACACAGATACAGCGGTTCACACACCCTCACCAGACCCACCTTACTTCACCCAGACCAGAAACCCCATCTGGACCACCCAAACCTCAGTTTACATACGACCGGCCACATTCATAAAAGTTTACTGCACTGCTGAAGCTAACTGAAAGGCCGATGTCACATTGTAGCTGGAAAGCGGGTGGGAGTAAGTAATTATGTGCTCGGATAGCCATTACCTTTACGTCGCCAGATAAACAGCAGTGCTGACGGGCTCTCAGGGAACGCAGCCGTCGGGCACCGGGCCGCGTTCCAGCTAAGGGGTTTACACAGCCGCAGTGCATTGTGGGAAGCGTCCGTAACCGACGCCCTGATTCAGACGCGGACCACGTGAGGTAGCGCAGGAGCCCTGGCCCTGCGTTTTCCCTCTCGCAGTCGCCATGGTACCCGACTCGATTCCGTGAGCCGCGACACCCACACCCTGGCCTTCCCTCGCGCTTAATGAGCCCCTCAAACTCTTTATTTTGTTCCTTCTTTTTTTTTTCCAGGTAGACACATCTGCTTTCCTTTTTTCGGAGGTGACATTGGCTTGTCACAGAGAGGGGGGTGGAGCGTCGTTCAGCCTCAACACTCCGCTTGTTTACAGCTGCGGCAGAGGTCGCCGAGGACTGATGTTTCCGTGGCAACAGGATTTAGCAGGATTTCATCCAATTGGAGGCGGCTTAAGGGGTGAGGAGGTCATCTCGCCCCCGGTAACGGAGATGGATCTGACGCTCGATTACAAAAAATAAAAGTGATCTCCTTGGAAACATACTGTGCTCTGACGACACAGGACACCACAATCTACATTACACTGTCACGCGTGAACTATGAGTTACAATGACAACGATAACTACTAAATTACTACATCATTGTATATTTGTATAACTACCAATGTTATGTAGGACTGCACATACAATATAAAAGTGGGTCCCTTCAGGGTGCTGAGTCATCAGAGTTGACAGGTCATGGGACAAAGGCATGACCTCAAAGCACTGAAAACAAACCCCTCTGGTTTATCCTCTGAAGATCTGGCAAGTCAGTTTTGTCCATTGCAGGTGACATGAGCCTCTGGTCTTAATCTCAAGGACCATATGTTCCACTTTTGTCGAAACCTACAGTACAAGGGACATTCACTAATAATAAGGAACTTTTGGAAATGTTTTCACTGCAACATGTTTTTACAACTGTAAGGGTCATCCAGAGATACTTGCATTTTTGTCAAAAATAATTTTAAATTCTTAAACTTTTTTTTCTGCCTGGTCTCAAAGGGATATAAAAACAATAACAAAAGACAAACAGATGTTCTTAATGAAAGCAGACTTTGTGCGAAGCAACAGGTTGCCAGACATCTCGACCTTGTTGTCAGCAGGAAATCTGTGTTGAAGTTCTAAGATTCAGCACATGTTTGGAGCTGATGCTTATTACGATTTTAGCCTGTAGTGGCTTAAAAACTGCCCGAAAATTAGGCCATTTATTCCCAAACCCAGTCCTGATACTATAACTGTGATCCCTGAAATGTAACAAGGGGTTAATTGTTCTTAATTAGACACTTTTAATGTCTATGGAGGAATGACTTACCCTCTTAAGTCTGTATTATATCAGATAAACCTAAAGGTATCAATGAAAATATAATGATGGTACAATGAAAATATATTCATTATTATCTTGTATTATAAACCAAATGTATATTGGCACGTTGTGGAAAATATTATTTGCAATGCCTCCATATACTCAAACGTAATATTAAGTGTATATTTTTTGTAATACGCCAGAATATTTTTTGCTGGATAAGAGCTTGTTTAACTCTCCAGCTCTTATCTCTGTATTCCTGACTACACCTGTTCCATCATTTCAGCCTGAGATGCTCCCCAGTTCTCCTTTCTGAGGATCTGAGGGCCACGGAGTCGCTATGGCAACGTGGAAGAACATTTTAAAGTCAGCCAGAGAGCTGTGCACGCTGGGTAATCCCACAAAGGGATCAGACCACAGCTGGCTCCTAAACATCCGTTTCAGAAACCAGGAAATTAAAACTCCCACACGGTACAAACGGAACAGCAACGGCTTTCCTCGAACAATAGCAGGCTACTGTGTTTCGGTTCTTAAATCTTTCCTGGAGCGCTTTGCCAATTTTAGTAGTACATTTAAAAATAAATAAAAAAACTTAATTCCTGTTTCCAGTAAGGATGGGTAAAATTGCTTGGAAAATCCGTAAATGGCTACATGGTGCAAAAAAAAAAAAAAAAATGTGTTTACACATTTGAACAACAATGTTTGGGGGGGGGGGGGGGCAGTTCTAGTTTACATTTTAATTTATTTTCTGAAATCTTTGAGACCAAATGGCACTTTCCATCTAATAATGTCAGCGTATTTAATCTGTTAGAGCTTTTCACAAGTGAACCCCCCCCCCCCCCCCCCTCCCCCCCCCCCCCCCCACTGACCACTCCACTGGCACTTAAGAGCCATGGTAACGGCTGTCCAATGGGGAGCCTCAAACCCTGAAGCCATTTCAGTAAGGGTCGGAGAGTCACAGTCGCCCAGCTGGGTGGGGGGGGGGGTTGTTGGGGGCGGTCAAGTCCCCAGCAACGATACATGTCAGTGACACGTGTATAAGGCACCCTGATTCTCCGCGTTGCGAAACCTCATTTGCAGGAGGGGACGGGTGGTGAGGGCAGGGCGGGGGGGCAGGCAATTATGACACCGTAACAAACCGCTTCACCAGAAAAGGTCACTCTCATTTTCCGGGTAGGGGCCGGAACGCTTGCTCGCTCACCACGGGGAAACGGCGGGAACGTCGGGGCGTTCGAGAGCTGATTGCAAAATTACGATTTCACCCGGCGTCCGATTCTCGCCGCCGCTGTTGTTCCGCTGTCCTGTCCCCCGCCCGTCCCTTCATTTGCGTCACCTGGCTGTTTACCGCACGGCAAATTATTTTTCTCCAAATACGTGTTCCTGAATAGTTCAGCGCGATAATCCGCTTTCTCCACCGTACGCACAGCGACCTGAGCTTAATGCGTCTCTGTCCTGAGTTAATGTGCTGCACTGGAGCCTTTCCTGCGAAAACATAAACGAATATTTGTGTGGTGTGCACGGTGTCTCCACACCTTTCCTTCTCTTTGCGCTGTTCCGTCACTGTTCAGTCAGGAGAAAGCAATGCTCCCAGCTTGGTTGTCTACCTGTAGTCAGACAGAGGATCCATGCCTGGCCCCTTGCTTTGTTGGTACAGCATTGACCCAATGTGGCGTCAGCCTTCTAGAAACACCCACAAATGGTTCACTTCTCCCTCGGCATGATTGTGGGTCACAGGTCCACAGAAATTTTTTTCCCCCACATATAAGTGATTCACCTTGTTTTCGCATCTTGAGCGGTACTTGGGAGTCGTGGCGTGTGGGAATTTAACTGATTTCAGTTTCCAAGCTGGGGGTTTTTACACAAATTTATCCGACGGAGATTCAGTTTCTGAAGGGCACCAGAGACACAGGGGCAAGGCCAACTATTTAACATTGGGATGCCGCCACCAGCGCCAGAGCTTCTCGTGGCTCGTCATAAGAAGCTCGCATCCGACCCCTGACCTTTCGACCTCGAGTGACCCCCGAGTGTCAGTCATGGCGCCTGAAATATTGATGACCAGCCGTGAGGGTGAAAACCTACAGTGACGGCCGGCCAGGGAGCATGAATTATTGACCAGGTGTCACTCAAAAGATGTTCGTCTATGACATCACTCCGCTTGCTCCTCCCCCACATTTGAGGTGTGAAGGGTCAGAATTCACAGCGAGGAGTGGGCAAGGCGGGAAGTTCTGCAAGTCGCGTCCAGCCCACGGCTGATTAATATTTCATAACGACTCCCCGCGGTCCATAAAGGAAGGCATGAACATTTAATGAGAGCCCAGGTTAAATGAGACATTTTTATGTTCATAAATGGTTCATAAACCCCTCTGTAAATGTTTCGTGAATGTCAATAAGGTAAAGGATCGCGTTACAGGATATTCTGCATCCCCCAGGGGGACGAGCGCCGCGTTCATGGTGCATATCAATTAACCTACTTACACAAAACCGCGGTGGAGGTAAGCGTACAACTTTATTTTCAATAGCGCCGGTTTAATCTCCACTAATGAGACACATTTGCAAGTCTTCCGATAGTGTTACAATAACAGCACTTTTGGTGCCAGTTAAACTTTCTGAATTACCATAAACAGAGAGAGCATAAGCTGGCGCTGAAAAGCTGTGTTTTTGTTGGGGTTTTATTTTCTTGTGCAAGTGTTTTTCTTCTCCTCAGTTTCGGCAGCAATGCGTTTCGATCAGATGTCAATATGTTTCCTCATATTAATACGGGGCTTGACCATAATACATGGGTCAGCATTGGGCTTGTCTAACCCACAGAGCACACACCAAGGGCCCAAGTTCATGTCCAAGGTTGGGGGGTGTGGAGGGGGTGGGGGAGTGGATCTCAAATGCTCTGCCTGCCATTATTATCCCTTGGAAATCCAAACGGATTAATCACGTTGGAGCTGTATCCGTTGTCGAGGAAACACGCGTGGAACAATTATTTTTCTTACGCACGGATGGATTTGCTGCAATCAGTGTGTGTGGGCATTTGTTTAGATGTGTGTGTGTGCGTGCTCACAATGAAACTTGCTGATTTCAAGAAAATGTCTCTTTCAACATGCAGGCAATCAATTACAGCACATTGCTTGTTTTCATAAACTCAACACCAGCTTTTGCATTTAAAATTGTGTGTGTAGTTATTATTGTGGTCACGCTACATTAATCGTCCATTTTATGTTGTTTGAACCTATTTGCACAGCACAAATACAACACAACAGTGCTCTGTTCAGCCAGAGGATACACACTAGCATTAGCATAATGGTCTGTATGTCTCTCCAACCACGCCTGCCACACAAGAGGGCTGTAACATGTGGTACATCTGTACAGCCAGCGAGCCTGAGCATCATGTGACTTTGACTGTCATGGCGCCTACGGGTGACAGGTTCAGTGTCTTTACGGTCTTGATTATAATGTGCAGTAGCACTTGCCAGGGCATTTGAATTTACAACGTGGGCATTTAACAGATGCTTTTAGTCAAAGTGACTTACAGAAGGTGATATAATATTAATACCCCGCGGTTGAGGCAGGGACCCTAGGGGCATTCGAGGCTGGCTTCAGTCCTGGACGCTCTCCAGTCTGCAGGTAAATGGCTGGGCTGAACAGCCTGTCCTGCTCACAATCTCTATTGTCCTAATGTCAATCTTCATTTGCAGAACTATATTGTGATTTTTTTTTTTTTTTGCACAGTCACATCCTTTCTTTGACAGAAAAGGATGACACTCTCAAAAGCGGGCGTCTGTGATTTTCTGTGCGTGTTTTTTTTCCTGTTCAGCAGTTAAGATGGAGAGGAAAACTGCAGACTAATCAGCAATCGCTTTGCAAAGATACAATTAAAAAAGTAACGGCTTCAATTACACGTAATGGCTTTTCCGGGCCTAAACTGCGAGGCCTCACTCTTCCTCAACGGGACCCTCCCGGCCCTGTTTTCCTCTCGCTCTGTGATTGGGCGACACCTCCGATTCGATGGCCTAACGATGCAGAGTTCCAGCCGTCCCTGAGATCTTCAAACGGCTGCTCTCCAGCTTTGGCCTGTCCTGTGTGGGTTATCACTGCATGGGTTATTACTCTATACATGGAGTGTGAGCACTCTCTCTCTCTCTCTCTCTCTCTCTCTCTCTCTCACACTCCCTCTCCCTTTTCCCTCTCTTGCTCTTTCTCCCTCGATATCTCTATCTCTCCTTTTCCCCTCTCTTGCTCTCTCCCTCTTTCTCCCTTGATCTCTCACTCTCTCTCCCTCGATCTCTCTCTCTCTTTTTTTCCCTTTCCTTGCTCTCTCACTCTCTCCCTCTTTCTCCTTAGATCTCTCTTTCTCCCGTTTTTTTCTCACACTCTTTTACTCCTTTGCTCTCCTTCCCTCTGGTTCTCTCTTCCTCAAAATACTTGTGAGTCAGAAGATGGAGTTTTTTTTCCCCCCCTAGAGGCCCCCCTCTGCATATCAAACTGCGATAACACTCCTACACAACACCCGGCCCAGCCCCCCCCCCCACCCCCCAACCCCTACCCCCCTCCCTTAATGAGTATTCTCCTTCTTTAGCGACAGTAGGCCCTTCCCGCCTCCCTGTCCCCGCCAACGCCGCGGGACGCCGTTAGAGAGAGAGCGGGCCGCTGCCTGCGCCAGAAATGCTAATTTAATCAGTCCGACGACCGTCCCGTTTGATGAGTCTCACGGCGAGGAGAAGGGGGCTCTTCGGCCCTGGAGACGCGTTTCGGTCAGGACGGCTCCCGTGTTCAGACTGAATATGTTAATGATTATGCAAAGCGATTATTTTTGGTTTGGCACTGAGCGGATCTGCTTTAGGTACGCCTGTGCACGCACCAGCGCGCGTTGACCAATCAAACGGGGATCGCGATAAATATCGCCAGTGGTTGGCTGCACAAAGAGTTTGCCGACCGAACTCGCTCTACTCATTTCATGCACGTAGCTCATTTTAAATCATAAAAAAGAATTATTTATCATTTATCATTGCAGGAAACGCATAAATACACGCATAGATCACACAGGACCTCTCATCACCTGACGACTGTTCGGAACTGCCTTTCCTCTGCTTGTATGAAATGTCGTTCGCTATTTTTATCCTGTCAGAATGTCCCCAGATGCACTGAGGAAAAAGATATGAGACCAGAACCTCATTCGCACACTGAGAAGCCTTATCACACTCATAGGATTCATGGTAAATTCAGGGATTTAGGTGTTTAGCAGATGCTCTTGTCAAGGGTTACTTAGACAGCTTATGTTTTTACACACAAGCAATTTATACAGCTGCACATATTGTACTGAAAAAAAATCTACTTGATTGCCAGGAGGACGCAGCAGCATTACTCTACATGGAAATACAACCTGCAACATTTAAGGACCTGGTACTAAGTACCACCCATCCATTATACTCTATCCAGCTAGCAGAGATGCTCTGCTCCATCACTCTCACTCTGTGAGTGCAGTGCAGGTAAATGTGAAATGTATTCTCTCTACGGTGCAGAGTTCTTATTTCCAAGAGGTACTGCACTAAGTAACGTTCGTTACTGTGATCGATTCCCTGAAAAGCTGAGCGCATGTTCGATCAGCGAGTGGCGTAATGTCTACATGAAACGGAATGTTGGATGCGCGTCGCGGAAAGACGGGAATATCGACTCTGGCGCGCTCCATTGATCTGAACACGCGCCCAAAATCAATGATGTCATCATTGACCATCAGTGGTGTCATCTCTGTAAGAAGTCAGGATGACGGGAGTGGGGGGGGGGGGGGGGGGGGGGGAGACAGGTGGGTTCATCAGCATGCCTTGACAGATGGAAAGAACCCCCCCCCCCCACCCGCCTGCCCATCACCAAGCTGATGTTCCCATACGTGGCCAACTAAAACATAACCCCCCCCCCCCCCCCCCCATTCCACCCTCTGAATCTTCTAGTCTTTTGTTGCCATGATTGGACACTGAAAAAAAAGCGGTCAGTTAGGTTTCCGTGGCAACCATCGCTGGCACCAAAAAGTGTTTCCGTTGGTGACTTTAAAGGCAAATATGCCGTTTACTAATAGTGCAGATTCAGAAAAATTCTGTGATTTATACATATTTTTGTTTTCTTGCTGTCTGCACCCACATGACCCACAGAGAGAGAGAGAGAGAGAGAGAGAGAAAGAGAGACCATGTCACAGGAGGGTAATGGGGGGTGACCACCAGGGAGCGCTGTTGCTACAGGAAAAAAAAGGTTGCTGTGATATTTGTTCTCCTTCCGGGAGATTCTTCTTTTTTCATGGAGGGAGAGCAGCCCTCAGATTTCACCCCAAAACCCCATAAGAGGGGGGGGGGGGGGTGACCGACTGTGCGGGACATCGCCCCCCCCCCCCCCCCCCCCATTGTCTTCCATTTTGTTCGCGGCGGATTTCATCTTTGCGGGGCAAATCACACGCATCGCCGCAGTCTAATGAATCATCACTTCGGTGCTGTTTATTTACTTTTTCAGGAAATAAATCTGGGCCTCCCGGCGCTTCTCCGCTTGGGGCGGCCTCCATCTTGGCTCATGATGCGTATCCGCAGCGCTGTGTCTTTGAGCCCCCCAAGGTAGGGCCACGTGCAGATTATTCCAACATCTATGGTGAGAGAGAGAGGTAAAGAGAGAGAGAGATAGAGAGAGAGGTAGAGAGAGTGAGATAGAGAGAGAGAGAGGTAGAGAGAGAGAGAGAGAGAGAGAGAGAGAGAGAGAGAGGTAGAGAGAGAGAGAGAGAGAGAGAGATAGAGAGAGAGAGAGGTAGAGAGAGAGAGAGAGAGAGAGAGAGGTAGAGAGAGAAACTATAGAACTGCCAAGCTCAGCAACCCTATCCCAATGGAAACATGGATCATGATAATGTGATGGGTTGTTTTCACAGTCCAGTACACACCCCTTTCTTTAGTGTGCGGTAAGCAACCGCAACTGTGTCTTAATCCACCGGCCTGCAATTCAGCTTTTACACACAAACACACACACGCGTGCGGGCACATTCACACATACATGCATGCATGCATGCATGCACACACACACACATGCATGCACACAAATAAGCATGCACACACAGACACATACACAGACGCACACACGAACGCATGCACGCACGCGCTCAGCACACGCACGCACACATGCACATACCTACGTGCACATTCTGACCCTGTAAAGGACAGACTAACCAAAACATATTTTAACTCTACCTTCGAACAATAGCTCTGTACGTTTTGTACTGAAGTGATGCCATATCAGGCTGAACACGCCTCACAGTACTAATTATCTCATCAAGGAAACAGCTCTGGCACAGTTGCAGCATTTTTATCTAGCTCTGCCTTCCGGTTCACCGCAAGCCGGCTGCAAACAACCATTAAAATACTTGCAGTATCGCAATATTTCTGACTAATATTAACAGAAGCAGTCTGGTTTGACACACCTTGTTGGAAACTTTCAGGGGTTCTGCAGGGCAGTTCTCAAGCTTTGACCACCATCGAGGTCAGTGGTTCCCACACCCTGCTCCTACAGATCTAACCTTCCTGTAAGTTTTCACTTTCCAACCCTAAAAAAAGCACACCTCATGCAACAGCTACGAATTAGTCACAATTCACACTCACAGTCATAGTGTTATAGAGCAGTCAAGCTTTTTCATAAACGCTTGTGCTAATCTTGCCATTTAACACACCGCAAACCCACCCAAAAGCAGCACAAATCCACTCAGTTTATCCTGATGCGTAGGACGGGGGGGTGGGGGTGGGGAGGGGGGTCGGTGGAGGGTTCACATGAACCCCATGAACTCTGTGAACGCCCCCTGGATCCACTGAAGAGCTCTTGGGGGGGGGGGGGGGGGGTGAGTTTTTCTCCATATGGCTGCATGTCAGACATGACGAATCACCAACATGTTTTTTTTTGGCCGGCCTTGTTATCATTATTATTATTATTATTATTATTATTTAGTTTTTCCCAGCGAATCATTCTGGCGAAAAACAAGACTAGAGCAGGGCGTGATGCGGCAGTGCTGTCCGCTTGTCCGTCTGTCCGTCCCTCCTTACAGGGACAATCCACGGACCTCGTTAAAGGAGCAAACGAGGGATCGGCTGGTCCCAACGGGAAGAGGATGAGGAGGAGGAGGAGGAGGGCAGGAAGGGGTTTTGGGAATGCCAGAGGGTGACCTCTTTAAACCACCCCCACCCCACCACTACCGCACTGGGATTTACTGGGACCGCGGGAAAAAAAGTAAACTCTTGGGACGGGCAGGGGGGGGGAGGGGCGACACATTCCTGTCCAGAAGGATAAAGCGAAAAAGGAGACATTTTAGAGAGGGGGTGGGGGGGGGGGTGGGGTGGGTGGAGAAAATGCTCTTTGAACTTGGTACCTTCAGCAGAATGTCACATGGTCCATGGAAGCAACTGGTTGACCTCTCTGCCACTGCCCCCGCCCCCACCCCCCCTCCCCGAAAAAATCAATTTAAAACAGAAAAAATGTTCTCATGTTGTCTTTAGCCCCCACCAAACCTACCCACCCCTTCCCCCCTCCACACACCGCCCCCCCTCCCATCTCTCTCTTTCAAGATCTCCGTCAGCAAATTCCCTTCCCTGGAAAATATTCCTTCTGGAAGGGTGGGAATGCAACGAACATCTCGTTAAAAAAAAACATCTTCCTGGTGAGCATGGCCGACGCCGTGTTGCGCACGGTGAGCTCGGAAACGTGTTAATAATTATCCATGGTTACGCAGCGAGCCGCCTGGCACACTGGCTTACTGGGGCTCACGAGATCCAGGACTCATATTGCTACCAAATTTTTTAAAAAGGGCTGCTTTTTATCCCGAAGAAGAACAACAAAATACTGCCACAGAAAAAGATAAGAGGTACTGATGAAATTTACAAAAAAAAAAAGATTTGAGCAGATTCTTGTTGGGTTAGTGATTGCAGTGCGTTACACAGTTACCACAGATTTAAAAGCAAAAGTCTGACTTGAATGAATGTGTCTAATCCCGTCCGGTTAATAATTTGCTGGTAGTTCCCCCAGAAATTTACAACATCTTGCTTTTCGCAATCTCTATGGCAGTAACCCCCCCCCCCCCCACCGCCCCCCCTTCAAAATCCCCTATGTGCCCATTAACAAAATTTGTCATAAAATGTTTAAAAGGTTAGTCAGATATATACTGTGTCTAAATAAGGATCAGTTTATAACAAAAAGTGTTCTGATGATGTTTGCTTATTAATATGAGATCTATAATCTCATGTCAGTGGGTATAATTTGGTCATAATTCTCATGCATGTTCACAGTAAGGGTTATTTCATTTTTTGAGGTAGTAAAGGTTTTATGGAAACACACGTCAAAAATAGCATAACCCATAATGATCTCACTGTGTCACACTTAGCTAAAGCTCTTCATGTGGTCATTGTTATTGTTTCTTTGTTTAAAATGTCCTATTTGTGCGCTCACAGAAAACACAGAGTGTGTAGAAAACATCTTTTGGATATCTGTTGTTTTTTTTTAAGCTGAATACTAATTTGAGGACAAGTTCCAGGGAGTCAGCTCAAGGACACATCCCCATTCCCTAAACAACAGACCTCTTAGAAACACTCACTCGGGCTAATGCACTAGACCTGTCTCCTGGAAAACATTTCATATATTTCCATTTGTGGCACAAAGCTGGTATAATAAATCTTTCTCAGAAAAAGACATGTCAGCGCTGCATACAGCAATTTCTCAGCACATCTTGTTAGCCCTTGTTGGCAAATGAAACAGTGAAATGCTACTAACTGAGCATTTCATAAACTTCTCATAAGCAGATAGAAATAATAAAATGTCATCCATTTTGGCGTGAAATTGCGTAAAACGATTTTTGTTTTGTTCCCATTACCAAGAGAGGATTTCAGAAAATGGCGGAAAGTTCCGGAAGGTCGTTGACCTACTGTTTATTCCGCTCGTTGCGATAATAACTGGCTCTTCCCCCCCCCCCATCTCCCAACACAAACCGTGTTATGACGACCTGATTCGGGTTTGACAAAGAGGGCACAGGAGTGTAGTGTGTAAACAGGGACAGGATTACAGAGGTCAGGATCCAAACTAACTCTCTCCATCTCTTTTTTTCCCCCCTCCATTTCACCACTGGCTCATTACCAGAGAAGAAAATAAGTAAACAAAAGTACAAAAATTTAAAAAAAAATAGTGGTAAATGATGAAGAGCAGACTGTGCTGTTTGTGCTGTTTGAGTCAGAAACGGAGCCAGCCCATTCGTCCACACGCCAATCGACTTTCACGGAGAGAGAGGCCGGGCCAAACTCTCACTCGATCACGCTCTCTCAATATGGAGCCGAGTTCAAAAAGCAAATAAGGATCTTGTTTGTTATGCTGCTTTTGTTCTAATGGCATCTCGTGGAGAGTTAATTTTTTTGGTTTTGTGTCTTTGTGTTGACCCCACACAAAGAGGGAGTGAGAATACATGATGCGTGATAATGCAACACATCACAATATAAGGACAAATACACAAATATTCAATTTATAGCCTTTTTATGCGACTGAAATATAGATTTTTTTTAAAACATCATTGCTGTGAAACATATTTGTTTACGTACAATATATTGCAGCGTACATTCCATTTCTGTTATGGTTGTCATGACAATTAAAGGGGGTGAACCCAGGGACTGGAGGTATTAATACAAGTCAGCGGTTTGAATTACCATCGCCAGTGCTGAAAAACGCTACAAAAAGAGGTGCATCATGGGTACAAGCCGTATAACCAGCACGCCACTCTCAGGGAGCGAATCAGGGCTCGCCGTGAGGGCAGCAGTGGAGTAGGGAGGGTGCTGTCAGTCGCACAGCTGAGAGAGAGACGAGGCTCGCTTCGAAGCGGCCCCTCCCACCCCAGCGCCTGCCGTCAAGGTGACGGTTCTTGCGCCCGCACGCTCGATTTCCTCACCGGCTCGCTTACGGACCGCGTCCAACCCTCCAGGCTCAAACCTCCATGGCCGTTTGTCCTCTGTCTTCCACTCCTCTTGGATTAAAAAAAAAGAGGGGATTTCTAAAACACCGGACGGTAAGCTCCAAGTGTCAGTGACCACGAAATGCAACAAACGTGTGTCAGACATCAGTCACCGCGAGTGACCAAGGAGCGGGTAAACAGAGCTGGAATGGACCGAATGACCTGTCCTCCTCATTCCTGGCTCAAGTTCTCAAGTTCCTTAGGAGGGCCTTTTTTGATACTGCTTAGGATCTAACACACTGGAAACACAAACCCCTCAAGGCTCCACTCAATCGATCTGTTTGGGGCGGGCGGGGGGGGGGGGGGGGGTGACAGAGACCGAGGAGGGTTCATGAGGGTTCACCCCCTCTGGATCACGCCACTGACACGTCAAACCCAAAAAGTCAAGGAGGACCCGGTCCAAGGACGCGGAGCGGAGAACACAAACCGGCCCGGTGCCGATTGGTGGGAACCAGGCGAAGGCGCAGGCCCACCTCCGCCTCACCCCGCCCCGGGATGGAGCTCCTCTGGCCCGAGTGCAGGGGGGGCCCTAATCCAAACAAGATGTTCGGTGGCTGCGCATTTTCCCCCTTTCGCGCCGAGGATCAACATCAAAGACTTGCGTGTGGGGAGGGGTGCGGGGAAAAGGGGCGGTGGGGGTGTTGGGGGACAAGGAGGCCCATCCCTGAGGGGGGAGAAAACACACCCAATATTACAATACCGGTTTCCTTTGGGGTCCAAGGTCAAATGTGGATCCTATTTACACCTCTCCTTACCACCAGGGACTGGAGGGTGGTGGGGGCTCGGGGGGGAGGATGGGGGTGGTCGGGGGGGGGGGGGTTATTACAGACCCCTTTCCGTCGTGGCGTGCCGTGCCGTGGGACAGACGGAATCGTAGATGGTCTCTCCTCACGCACACAGAGGCCACGCCCCCCCAGACAGCATCGCGCAATCAGTTCAGCATGTGCAGCCTTCCCTATCTCTGGCTCTCTCTCTCTCTCTCTCTCTAATGTCCCTCGTTTCTTTTTAAACCCCTTCAAGCTGTAAGATTCTTAACTGAACGTTCTAACGCTGATGTAACAATCACTGCTGGTAAATGAAAGCAAAAGAGTTCTAGAACACTTGAAAAAAACATTTTAAAATTGCAAGGTTGCAAGGTTTGGTGCAGTCCCCATCACCCCACCCCACCCCACCTCGGAAAAGCCACACCTTCCGCGTCGGGTCAGTTTGAGAAGCGTCCTGTTTCGGAAGATCTTGCGTTACAATACCACTGCGTCACCGACCCCCCCACCCCCACCCCACTGCCCCAGCTCCCTTGCAGCAGTGTCCTTGCAGGGGTGGTAATCAGAGATGGGGGGTGGGGGGGTGGAGGACTATGAGACAAACAGGCTGCGAATCTCAGGCCCCAGGGTATACCATTGCCTGTGGCTGATGATGTCACCGCCAACCTCCCCCCCCCACCCCCCCTGGTACAGCGGGCTGGCTTCAGTTTCTCCATTAGTTCAATTATTTACAGTGTTTAATTGAATCAGCAGAGTTTAGATTGCTCTCATGATCCAGCTCTCTGCACAGTTACAGCAACCAAAACAAACCCCCCACCCTACACCCCCCCATGCACCCCCCTCACCCCCCTCACCCCACCCCCTTGTACTCCCGTACCCCACCCCTACAGCAGCACGGAATCTCGCCGCCATTTTAAAAGATTAAACAACACAGATTATTATTATTATTATTATTATTATCAGGAACACTTACATGACAACACATGTACAGATATGCAGACATTATATCTGCTTTCATATCGTGCATGAAATTATGCACCGCTGTGAAATTATCATCCACATATCTATGGCATATTCCGGTATGCATTCCATTTCCGTGAGAAATGTTCCTGTGCTGAAGGCTTTTTTGGACAGCAGGGGCTGAAGTCATAGATATGTGTGCGCACGCATGCGTGAGCATAAAACGAGCCAGAGCCTTGAGTAGTGCTGTGTGAAAGTTGTGTAAGTAGCTCTGGATAAGAGCGTCTGCTGAAGCAGGGTTAAATCCCCCCCCCCTGGATATTTGGGAGGAGTTCCCCAGTCTGTGGTCAAAACTTTCAGCTCAGTACTGTACAACACACCGTCCTTAGTCATCAGATATTCATTCACCCATGCCCCCCCCCCACCCCAGTTAATTCAACAGAAGGCACAGAACAATAGAAGTCCTTGTCTGAGGCACCACCCCCCCCCCCCCCCCCAGACACCCCACGGAAGATTGGGTTACAGGATGTGCTGCTGCAAGCTGAGGCGCTCGGCCTTGGGTTCGGGGGAGGCCCCCCCCCCCCCCACACCACCCCACCTCAAACCCCCCCCCCCAATCCGGCATCCACCCCCTCCCACGTCCCTTTATAT